>NC_071389.1:44339238-44646738 GCF_022682495.2 Desmodus rotundus | reverse complement strand
TGGTCTCATTTGTGACCCCAGACCTCTCTTTTTATCCAACCCCCTTTCATTTTTGTAAAAGAATGCACTTTGCGCTGGCACCTGGCTCATAAAAATATATACTGCGACAGGTCTCCCCAGATTACTTGGCCTAATCACCAAGTGCTCCGGTAAAGGCTCGTCTCCCGAGACATGGCAATCTCGAGGAACCATCTATTCCACGGTCCAGGCACAGAGACGGCACTTTCCCAGGTGGAATTACAGGCCCCCGAGTGTTCGCATTTAGAATCAGGACCCACTCTGGACTCCAGCTGGCTGCTTTCCTGTGGAGGGCTGATAACTAGTGTTCCCTGTACCCGCAAGGCAGACTTGTCATGACTCAGGTGGGCACAGGCCTGACCACTGGAGACCATGTACTAGCAGAAGGTTTGACATTTTTCCAGCTTCATTTTACAACTTTCCTTAAAAAGCAGAATGACTGTTTGGAGCATTGCTTTTAAAATTAAGTGAGGCAGATATGAAATTCCTGGAGACCAACTATCTCTAAATCAAGGTATCAATATTAATATTGGGTGGTATTGAATATGGGAGGTGAGGGTAGGTAGGGCAGGGGAGAGTAATAGGGGAAATGGGGAAAACTATAATTGAACAACAATAAAAAAGTAAAGTAACCCATGAGAAAAAAATAAAATAAAATGAAACATTTTAATCATAAAAAAGGAAAAAAATATTGGGGGATATTATTGACAGACATTTAAAAAATCCACCAAATCAAAAGATTCAATTTAATTAAATTTAGTTCAATGGGTATTATCAAATATCTGCCATGGTAACATTTTAAGACTGTTTTCAAAAAATAGTTTTCTAATTTTTAAAATATTTAGTTAACTGAATACCTAGTTTATTTGCAACAATAAACCAACAACCTTACAAAAGGACAATGAGCATGTGTTGCTTGAAATTTTTACTTTACAAGTAAGCACAGTCGTTCCCCTCATCTGCGGGTTCACTTTCCCTTGTTTCAGTCACCCGTGGTCGACTGCAGCCTGAAAATACTACAGCCTGAACCTCCCCAACCACTGACCCTGCTCCTGACATCCACCATTGCCACTGTCCTGCCTGATGGTCCAGAAGCACATGATTCTCCTTCTGACATGCTGTCAGGTCAAGGGTAGCATCACAGATGACCTCACAGTGCCGACGATGCTGCTGGCCTCGCTCCATCTCCTCCGTAGGTGTTCCCACCTCACATCACCCCAAGAAGAAGGGTGGGTACAGTATAGTTAGATACGTGAGAGAGAGACCACATTCACACAACTTCTATTACAGTGTATTGTCATAACTCTTCCATTTATTATTAGTTACTGTTGTTACTCTCCTACTGTTCTGATTTATCATTAAATTTTATCACGGGTATGCTTGCATAAAAAAAGCATAGTATATGTAGGGTTCGGTACTATCCACATTTTCAGGAATCTACTGGGGATCTTGGAACATATCTCCCACAGATAAGGGGAGACAATGTTTAATTTTATTTCAGGGAGCGCTGGTTGGGTGGCTCAGTAGATTGGAGTGTCATCCCATATACTTAAAGACTGTGAGTTCGATTCCTAGTCAGAGCACATACCTAGGTTGCAGGTTCAATACCCAGTTGGGGTGTATACAAGATCGATGTTTCTCTCTCACATTGATGTTTCTTTCTCTTCCTCTCTCTCTCTCTCTTCCCCCACCCCCTCAAATTGATAAACATATCCTCAGGTGAGGATTATAAAAAATTATTTTAGGGAAAAATATTAGTTGAAATGCAAATTTTAAAACATTAGGTCAGGCAGCTAATTTGTTTTATCATTACTTCTCTATTTTTTAACCAACTGGGAAATAGAAACACTTTATTTTTGCTTTTACAATTTTCAGTTAGAATGCAAATGCTCCAGAGCAGCATTCCTTCAATGAGTGGCCTCTGATGAGTTCTGATGCTCAAATGCGTTTCCCCACCCTTCTCCCTCTGCAACAGCAATTAGAATAGCACCTGGCAACGACTGAACACTTAGTAGCTGTTCATATTTACAGAGGGCTTCCTGTGGGCCAAGCACTCTGCTTTACAGCAAACCAAAGCACTGGCGTGACCACTGGGGCTTACTGCAGATCTACCATGTCAATCCGGGGAGTTTTGGCAAGACTCTTAACCACTCCGAGCTTCTCGGTTTCCTCCTTGAGATGGAAGTAGAAGACTCTGCCTTACAGGGTAATTTGTGATTACACACACCGTGAATGGAATGGAGCCGAGTGGTGGAGGTACTCGGACATGCAAGATGACAGGTTCACTCCTCAGCAACCTCACCATATAATTCTAGAAGAGTGTGAGCCTTGTGAGAGCAGAAACTCTGCCTCACTCCCTGCCGCATCTACAGCACTGGGGCCCGCCAATGAACACTTCGTGGTTAAGTGGATAATCTATATGACAGCACTTTATGCAGGCAAAACACCCAAATTCCATATTATTATTTATCACATTAATTATCTCCTGCAACTTATTTCACCCATAGCCCTAATATTTATTTCTCCTAGTTGTTGGGGAAATGACTTATTTACTCCCGAGAAAATGATTTCAGGCTGATGAAGGCCTGAAGTAAAACAGGGCCTGCTTTAGCTCTGTACCAACATCACAAAGCTTTTTCTGCACCACGCACAGCTGGGTGGGGTGAAGGAGTAAAGCGCACAGCACATCCAGGAACCGCAAACCCCCCTAGCTACACTTGGCAGGGCTGGTGACTGGTCCTGAAGAGTCCCAAGGCCTTCGATCTGTATTCCACACAAACACAGGTGACCACTGTGAAGAGACTTGAACAATTTGCACGGACAGTGAGCGACAAAGTCAGGCCTGCACCCAGCAAAGTGTTTTCACTTCCAGGTGGTGCTGTTTTTATTTAGCCTGGAGTCCCCATTTGTGCCGAGGCTCAGTTCGCCTGAGAATTCTGGCATACGGAGGAATGGTGGAAGCAGGCCAGCTTTCTCTACATGAGAGTCGGAGGCTCCAGAGCTGCGACCAGACCTCAGGCTAAGAGAAGGGTCAGAACGCCCCTTTTCTGTTAACCCCTGAGAGGGCAAAGAACGTGTGCAGTTTGAATTGCATGAGCTGACCCTCTTCTTCCACCGTGGCGGAGGGGGTTTGGCAGGACAACAGGACGGAGGGGAATGAGCTGGCAGGGGTCTGCCTCGGGCCAGGAGCCCAGCTGTCTAAAAAACAAATAAGTAAATAAAAGCCCAAATATGCTTGAGATAAGGACCTTCTTCCCAATCAGAGCGCTGGCTATCTCACCCAGGGTGGATGCCTCCAGGTTCAGTTAATTGGCAGTTTTCACTTAATTTCATCACTGCCCTGGGGCCTCCCCATCCCCAAATTACCTGGAACAAACCTGAAAGGGCTGAAGCTCTCCCAGAGCCAGAGGGATATTGCACTGTGACAAGGCTGTAACTCAGGCTGAGGGTTAAACAGAGGAGAGGGAGGCAGGTGTTTTAAGCCTCACAGATGTGTAGCAATTGTGTGGACATTGACTGAGAATGCTGCTGCTCTTTGCAAAAGCTTCTCCTCCAAGTAGTAATTACTGTGCAGAAACTGCCAGCCGTTCACATCTCGAATGCTTCAAACTGCCCACTGCAGCTCAGCCTCAAGAGGTTCTGATGCTTCAAGAAGGCAGATGTTGGGATTGGAGTTCCACTTCTCACTGAATGAGGCCACAGGCAATGGGTTTAGAAATTGGACTTCTTCTAGTCCTGACTCTGCCTTAACCAGATGCAGAAATGTAGTCACTTCACTTCTCTAGTCTCTTCCACCTCCACCTGCCCCCCCACCCCTGATAAAATGAGAATATACACCCAAAACAGAATAACCTTGTTCTAGGTAAAGCATTGTTTTGAGGCATTAAAAAAAGCAATATATGTGAAAGTTTTTGAAAAATGCATAAATATAATCCTAACAGTGGCAGACAGAATAATGCTTCCCAAAGATGCTTGTGTACTAATCCCTAGAACATTTGAATATGTTAAATTACCTGCCAAGGGGGAATTAAAATTGCAGGTGGAATTAAGATTTAGTAATCAGCTGACCTTAAAATAAGGAGATTATCCTGGATTATCTGGGTGGGCCCAATGAAATCATAAGCAGGCAGAAAAATCAGTGTTAGTATGATGTGCAGTCCTAGAAAAACTCAACTGGCTATTGCTAGCTTTGAAAACACAGTGGGCCATGAACCAAGAAGGTTGGGCAGCCCATAAAAGTTGGAAAGGGCAAAGAAATGGATTCTCCCCTACAGCCTCTAGAAGGAACCTTGATTTTAACCCAGTGAGACCCATTTTGGACTTCTGACCTCCAGAACTGTAAGATGATAAATTTGTACCATTTTAAGCCACCAAGTTTGTGATAATTTGTTACATCAGCATTTAGGAAACTATGACACTACCCGAGATCATATCACCAACACCACTGTTGACCTTGTCACCCTTGACATTGTCATCATCTTTGACAGCGGCATCATTACCATCATCAAGGTTTTATTTCAAATGTTAGCTTGGGAATGTGATTTCTAACTATGTATAATTTTGCCATAATTCTCAGAAACCCAACCAGATGGCTTCTCGTGGAGTGGGCCGCAGCGGGGTTTTTATCTTTAAGAATGTTATCATATTGTTTCGATATAAACACCGATAGTATCATTCACATTAGTTATTTATTTTACAAAGCCTTTTTTCCTAATACAAAAGGACACTTCCGAGGGAATTGATTTTAACATATTATTCTTTTAGAGGTTTAGTTGGAATATCTCTGTGAACACAGCTAAAAGATCTAAGCACCAATCTTGGCTCTACCAATTACAAACTGTGTAATTTGTAGCATGTCATTTCACCTTTTTGGCCTTGGTCTCTCCTTCTGTAAACTATTTGGCGATCAAACTAGACAGTCTTTCTTAGGTCCCTTCCAGTTTTACGAATGTTGAGTTTAATTTCTTATTTTATATAATGTGAAACCAAGTCCTAAAAGAAGTTTTGTGTCTAATTTCTAGTAATTTAGACTTTTTGGGGATAAGCTTTTAAAATTATAGGATACATACAGAAATGTGTACAATTTATAAATACAGAGCTTGATAAGGTTTTACAAAATAAACACACCCACATAACTGCCACCTAAATAAGGACATAGAATATTACAGTGCCCAGAAGCCTGCTCTATGCCTTCCTGGTCATTCCCCACAAAAGGTAACCGTTATTCTGACTTCTACATCTTAGGTTAATTTTTTGTGTTTTTGAACTTCACAGTGGTGACCTTAAACAAATAGACAAGCAGATATTTCTTCAGCAAAGTGGGTTAATTCAGGAACAACAATGAATTCCGATTCAGGACATCTGGTCTAATGGTAAACCAAGGGCAAGTCCAGAGGAACAAAGGAGAGGGACGCCTTTTATGGGCTCAGGAGGCGCTTTTGTAAATGAAGAGTCCATTGGAGGAAAGTGGAAGTTCAAAGTACAGTGGCTTTCATTGGCTGAGTTCTGGCAGTGTCCCACTGGCTGAGCTGCTACTGGGCACGGGGAATCTTTTCTTCTGCCTGCTGAGGTAGTAATGTAGTATCACTTTCTTCTGGAGATGCAAGTGACATTTCTTCCTGTAGGGGCAGTAGTGTGCACTGAGCCACATGTGCATGAGAGTTCTCTCTTCTAGCCTTGGACTCCATTTTAAATGAGGTTGCTATTTATTTTCATAATAGTAACCTAATTACATTATTTGTAGTCCTTTGCACTTGGCTTCTTTCTTGTAACACATTTGTGGCATTCACCCATGTTGTTGTCTGTAGCTGTAATTCATTACTCTTTGTTGCTATGCAGTGTTTCACTTTTTAAGGCTATTCAATATGCTAGGACTATACGGTACCATAATTTATCTATTCTATTGTTGATGAAAATTTGGGCTATTTCCATTTGGAAACCATAATCACTTAGATTTTGCTTCTCAAATCAATCTTTGCAAAATATATAGCATTTTTCTACTTAACTGAACTTTGTATTCCTAGCTTATTTATTTTCAACATACATAATTTACATTTTCTGTCCAGCAGGAGGAAGTCTAAGAGACAAAGTCAACAGGGCCAGAGCACACTGACTTCTCTGGATATTGTGCTCACCTGTGTGAAAGGGGACTTTACAGATTCACTGTTTCTGCGCCAGCACCGGATGGTTTGTACGCACAATCTCCATGACTGTTAACAGGAAGGTTGTCTGAACCTGCCACTCCCCCACCCCCGCCGAAGAGTCTTAGACCCTGGATTTGATGATACATATAGTAGCACTGTTTTGTTTTCAAGTAACAGAAACCAAAGCTTGAGAAAGAAAAGGCGGGCTGTATTATATGGCGGGAAGGGCATCTCACTGCACCAACAGGAACAGCACCAAGAGGTAAGTCATCACAGGACGTCCCCCTCCCCACCCCCCCATCTCTGCTTATGTTTCCACTGCTCAATCCACATGGCGAGGAAGCCTCTCAATTTTATATCTCAACTCTCTCTTGGTATTCAGTCCTTGCTGGCCCACCCAAGACCTGACTCAAATCAAACATCAAAATCATGGTTTCTAGAAGCCCCAGTTTCGGGAAGGGGTGGGCTGGTGGGCTGGTGGGGAATGGCTCACAGAGAAAGGAGTGCTGTTATTCAAGGTTTGGGAAAACACCCCCAAAGGTGCTCACAACAGACAGAAAACTTTGAAGAGGGGTAGTCTATGGTAATTATTTAAGATCTACAAAGTAGCTCACGAAATATGGGTCAGGCTTTATGACCGAAGCTTGTCACGTTAAGAGAGGGCTTTATTCATGACAAGCATTAGTTTGCAATTTTTATCCTGTGGTGTAATAGAAAGAGCAGCTCTTGAAATCAGATAGGTCTAGCTCTCAAGCCAAGTCCCACCATTAGACAAGTTATCTAACCTCTCATCTCCCTCATCTGTGAAATGGGAATAATAATAGTGTCCACCTCACAAAGTTGCACTGAAAATTAAAGAGAGATGTATAAATATCAGGTACTACCTGGTACATAATTTTTCTCCTGCTCTTTTCCAGTCTTAAAGGTGAGGTGGTGCCCTGACTGGTGTGGCTCAGTTGACTAGAGCATCATCCTGTACACCAAAATTTTGTGGGTTCAACTCTTTGTCAGAGCATATACTTAAGTCAGGGCACATATGGGAGGCAATGGAGCCATGTTTTTCTCTCACATCAATGTCTCTCTCTCTTCCTTTCTCTCTAAAATCAATGAACATATTCTTGGGTGAGGATTAAAAAACAAAATGTGAGACGACATGGTAGGTTAGAGGCAGGGTAGGATCAGTGGGAATGTGCAGAGGTTGAACTAGAATCAGAAGCCGTGCAATCTGGTACTGATATCTTTAACTGTGGGTTCTCAGGCACGTCACTGAAACTCACAGTCTTAGTTTCCTGACAAACAAAAAAGCAGGGTTCAGCACAGGACTGTATCAGTGGGGTTGTAACTGCTTCTTAGGAGTACAAGGGTTCCTCACCAGTGCGTAGGGGTTGCTGTGCATGGGGGAGGGTGAAAAGCGAGGGAACGCAATTTGGTAGAACTCTCCTACCTCCCCCTTCTTCTTTTATCTGTTTTATAAATTGAGGTTTTGCAGCAGGTTTGTTTTTTTGGGGAAAAAAAAGTATGCTGCTTAAAAAATTAAAAAGCATCTTGAAAAACACCAGATGACATGCCTTCTCAAGTCTTTCCTGCTCTAAAACATGAGCCTTTGCTAAATGCCTTCCATTGTTGGAGCCAAGCTACCTCCAGAGCCAGAAGCAGCCTGGACATTTTCAGCAACCCATTAAATCGTCTGTCTTGGGACAACAGGAAAAACAAACTCCACAAAGGCCCGTGGCTAAAACAGAGCAAGACTCATCCAACTTGTCCAGAAAACAAACCAAACACACCCTCTCAAAATGCATTATTAATAAAATATAGGAAATGTCAGCAGGGCCATAAAGATGTCTCTTTCAAAGTGGATGAACAACCTGTGTTTTGCTTTGATTATGGCTTATGATTTGCCAGCAAACAGAGGACAGCCCAAGAGCACAAAGCTGTCCTATATGGTCACCCTTATCAAAACAGTTGGCCCTGTGTGACAACTGTGAAAACATCTATGTCTTTCATTGGCCCGCCATTGATAGACGTGTCTAAATAGGAGATATTCTCAGGGGGATAATGGGAGCAGCTTGTATGTTTTGCACTATATACTGAGCCAGGTAGGAAGCAGGATGAAAAGGAGATTATTCTCATGATAAGAAATTCACTCTTACAGCAACAACCACATAAGGAGAAGAAAGTCCCCATTCTTTCTGTAAGTGAAGATTACAAACAGATGATTTATATATTGAAATCAGATATGTCAAAGGGCGCCTTAACGATCTAGTCTAGCAGTTTTCAAACTCTTTTGGAATAGATTATCTAGCAGAAGCTCAACAATGTGACAAAGTTAAAAGGAGTTTAACAAGAACATTTATTCTGGTGGAAGTAGGGACGGGCGGATCAGCCCTGTCATTCTATACGACCTCCACCTTTTCTATCACAATGTCCCCCTGGGGATGATGCCAATGCACTTCCAGGAACACTTGAGGGGTCCCCCAAACAGTTTGAAAATCACTGCTATTCAGACTTCCCTATTTATCGGTGATAAAACTGACACAGAAAAAGGCCAAAAGATTTGCCCAGAATTCACAGCACAATAAAAGGGAAGACCAGGGCTAACGCCAGGTTTCCTGATGACTAGCCCAGAGTTGTTCTTATCATGTTACATGGACCCACTTTGAGAAGACATTGAAACCACCTGCAATTCACCTCTTAGGAGTCACACAATCAGATACAAACTGTTCAAAGTCTTTGCTTGCTGAAGGATATTTGGCAGGAAGGGGGGGATGAAGGTAGGGAAGGAGAGAAGAAAGGAAGAGAGAAATTTTATTAAGAGCATGAGCCACCACCTCGCTCTCCAGAGTCACACTCAAATCTGTACGAATGAGTGATTTGAAAGGGGAAAAACATGATATCAAAATGATTATTTGTTTACTAAATTCATAGACTTCGATGACTCCTGAAGGAACTAAGTGGTGCAAGGCTCTGTCCACCCATTAACTCATCCATCCAACTAGTAGACTCTGTTCAAAGACATCACTTGCTGCTGGGATATGGGGGTGAATGACCCCAGACTTCAAGAAACTCAGCCTTAATGAGAAAAGACAGGCTTGATGCTAAACCTTATGGGAATGTTAATAGATGGGAAAGAGAGAGACTAAGAAGAAGAAAGAGAAGGGCAAGGGGCAGGGGGAGAAGAAGAAGAGAAAATATTATGGTCAGTGATTGAGATCAAGAGGAAAAACGCCAGATAGGCATTGTGTGGGGGAAGGTGGTACATGAAAGAGTATTTCCATGGTCCCACTGGCCCAGAAGGGGACATGTGCCCTGGGATATCAAATACCAGGCTGGCAGCCAGAAGGCCGAGAGGATGATCTTTGGGATCCCAGAACAAAAAAGGATCAAAGTTTGTCATTTCCTTTCCTCCATAGCAGTGACCTCACCTGTTAATGTAATTACAAATTGCTAAATTTTAATAAGTTAAAAAAAGCTTACTGAGCTCTCATAGTCTGTCACGCTAGTGTTGTGGTTTCTGGCCAGCTGTTTAGGTGTGTTAGTGCGGAGGCTGAAATACACCCGGTTCTGGCTGTGCTTTGTGTTCGGGCCAGATCTGCACTCGGGCGCATCAGACCTTTCACAAACTTGGACAACGACGCTGAAGGGCGATTGGCTAGGGTATGGACGAGGCACCACCAGCTCATTGTAATAACTTTTTTAAAAAGCATTTATGGGTAAGAAGCTGCAGTTCTGTGTATGTGGAGGTGAACTGCTTGTTGCAATGTGTTAGTGGTTAAGACGTGGGCTTCCCATCCAGGCAGACTGGTATTGGGATCCTAACTGCCTCTAACCAGCTACAGGATCTTTGGATAAGTATTTAACTTTTCTAAGTCTCAAACGGGGATGATAACAAATGTATCAAAATACTAGGTCTGCTTTGCCGATTACTTGAATTAATACATAGAAATGGCCATTTTAACAACAGGCCCACATACGTGTGGGAAGTTAATGTTAGAACCCGTGGGGAGAACTGAGTTCTCTAAGTTGTGAAATCAGAAAAACTTTATTGAAGTTGGTGGGCTAAATTACAGCCCTTCTCCCACCGTCTCACCTTTTTCGAGGCCTGGAGTAAGACTTCACATTGATTTTCACTGAGGAAAACCATCCCAGCAGTTTGCTTCTCACCAGAACAACATTTTTTTCTCTCTTCCTCTGTGTAATCAAGTGCAAACAAAATCCAGATTCTAGTCTGTAACAATGGCCACATGGGGTAGGAACTGATTTCCTCTTGGAAAACACTTAATTCTAGAACACCGAGCTTTGGGGTCATTTCCTTGTATTCTGATGACATCATATCCCGACTTGTTTATTTGTTCATCTTTAATTATCGCTTTAAGCCCACTCACCAACCGTCGGAGGTACTTCTGCACTGCCCAAACAGAGCATCAGAGAGTTTTCACTGTGGCCACCAGGGTTCATGAGCTAGCTGACATAATTAACGTCTCAGTGAATCAGCTGAAGTTCATCCAAATGTGAATTCTGAGATCCTCTGCTCCCTTTAACAGAGACTTGTGAGCATGATTATGTTTCTCCCCAAAGGCCCGCCACATGAGCCACTGTGGGTGTTCCTCGAATGGGAAATGAGACACGCTGCACTTGGATAAATGCAATTGATCTGGACATTGAGATCACAACAGGCACTTTCTGTTCAATGTGCAGAAGAGCTGTTACAGTTCCCTGGTCCGCAGTGAATATCAAATATTTTCCTGCCTCCCAAAACTCTAAGTTGTGGCCAGATTTTCACATATTCTTTCCTCATTTATGACAAGTATAGATATAGACATAGAAAAATACCCTAATTATTAATGCATTTAAAGAAAATGAAAAGATAAATTCGACGTGTACATTCCAGCTTGTTTATTCTCTGGTTAATGTCCTTCAACAGAGCCCATCCAACCCAATACTTCTTAACTTGCTGTTTTGATTAGTTGCTATTCTCAAGGTCAGCAGCTAAAAAGGTGACCACTATCTGGGGAAATAAAATAGTGAAACAAAGGTCAAATGTACCATAATTTCTTACTACTTTTGGAGTAATCTGAAAAATTTCAATAATAGTATTTAGTCACACTGAAAATATATTTTAAAAACATAGTAAAAAAGTTCTAGAAAACCTGTATCCAGGGTAAACTAGATTTGTCATTTTTAAGCCCTGATCTTTCAGTTCTGCAGAAAACATGGCAGAGATTGGTTCTCTCTCAAGGTTTTCATTCTGCAGTCTGTGTATCTTTTCAAAGATTTCAAACTAGCCCTTAATGTCTTAAAGTATACTGTTTTTGTATGTGCATTCTCCTTATTTCATTTAACGTAAACCTTGCTAGAACGATTTTTCTAATTATCAAGTTAGTAAGGAATTAATTTATCTAGGCCTGATCTTTCAATCATTTGTATCATTCAGGACTCTTGGTTGCAAATGACAGAATCCCATCTTGATCTACCTTAAGCAATAGAGGAATATTTATTGATTCACGAGCCAATGCCTGGGCAGAGTGGGGTTGGAGTTGGCTCAGGGAAGACTATATCCAAGAATCAGATAATCCTATCTTTCTCTCATCTCAGCCTCTCGGTTTTATGGCCACAGGCAGTTCCAGATTTATATTGCCACTGCACGTCAGAAACACAAGAGAGCATTTTTGTCAGATCCTTATTAGAAAAATTTGTGGAGGGACTGGGATTGGCCCAGCTTCTGTCATCTGCCCATCGCTGGACCGGTCTCTGTGGTCCAAGTGTGAAGCACTCTGGTTGACACTCGCCTAAGACTCATACAGCTGGCAAGAAGGGAAATCTCTCCTTCAAAGTAGGAGGACCTATTATGGAAACCCCAAACCTATGTGCCCATGGTCTCTTTATGAGAAGGTGCAATACTAATAGATCTCTCCTTTCTGGATCATTCCTTATATTACCTCATGCTCAATAATATTGGGAAGTGATAACTGCTGTCATATTCTTTTGATTAAGGAGAGTGAATTGAATTGCCTATATGGAAAAGACTGTGGATTTTCAATCTGGAATACAAATTTTCAATCATGTTATCTCAAAACCACAGCTGGCAAAACTGCAGCTTGGCAAGGTATTGCTCTCCCACAAGCCTCAGTGAAAGCAGTAGCCTTCCATTAAACAAACACAAGCATTTACAGGAGACCCGGTCTACTGGCCTGCTCTCTGATGGTACTCACCAGCTGACTCATCGTCCACAGGCAGGAACCAAACAAAACCTAGTTACACATGTAACTCATCTGTTATCCAAATCTTCACATTTAGAAATTATTACTTGTTACTTGTTGACAGACTGATTGATAAAAGTTCCAAAAGGATTAGGATTCATTTCCTCTTCTTTTCTCTCTCTCTTTTTTTAAAATTTATTTTCATTTTAACAAACTGTCATTGCTGCAGGGCTCTCCTCCTTACAGTTTTGTGTCTTCATGTCCAGACCCTGGAAACTGCAGGCAGTTTCAGCGAGCGCTGCTTTACATCAACATTGCCGCTTATCACAAGACAATAATAAATACATTTCTGGGTAGATCAAAGAATGTAAATGAAGATTAAGCCCACATTACTTAAAGTGGAAACTATGCCACCAGAACTGAAACGTAAGGGTCAGCCTCTTCCTAGCTTTCAGGACCCCTGTTTTTCAGCTCTGGCTTTGGCTCGCCATCTTGATCAGAACGGAAGTCAATGCTAATGTACTACGGTGGTTCAGTCCCAAACCACTGTGCAAATACTAATGCTCTTAATAAGCACTTATCATAGGTAAGTGTGAACCTACCATCTCTATTCCTTGGCTTGTTACCTTTCAAGAAACACAGGGATTCCTTTGCAAATTGCTCTATTGAAAAAAGGTGCTGTTATGGACTGCGTATTTGTGTCCACCCAAAATTCAACAGGATGAACCCCTATCCGCCAATGGGATGGTATTAGGAGATGGCACTTTGAGGAGGTAACTAGGGCTGGATTCAGTCATGAGGGTGGGGCTCTCATGATGGTATCAGTGATCTTATAAAAAGGAGGAGCCAAGGGATCCCTCCTTTGGTGTGCGTGACAAGGAGACCATGTGAGGACATAACCATGCTGGCACCCTAATCTTGGACTTCCGGTCTCCAGATGGTGAGAAACTTCAGGTGTGAGGGTCACCCACTCCGCAGCACTCTCTTATAGCCCCTGGATCAGGACTGATGCCACTGTAATTGGTCCACAAAATGGAGCACAGGGCAGGGAGCCAAGACACAAAATGATCCTTGTAACGAAGGTCTGAAAGATCGGATGGATCAGTGACTGGTGCACTTAAAGAGAGCCGAGTTGTTGAATTTGCCCTATTTATCGTGCATATCACATAAGAAGGTCTTCTGATGTTCTGTATGGGTTTCAGGTGGGCAAATATTCCCTGACTACTCAGGCCCAAGTATATGGTGTAAAGAAGTTAGACTTTTGAGTCAGACCCATATCAGAATCTCAAAACTGCTTCTTATTGGCTGTGACAGCTTGAACAAATTTCTCGGCCTCCGTAAGCCACAACTTCATCAACTATAAAATGGAACTAACAGTTGGGTTGTTTCAGGATTCATGAGACAATATAAGTATAACGTTTAGCAAATGCTCAATAACTGAACCTGCAATTGTTCAGTCCTAAATAAAGTCTAAATTATCTTAAAATGAGAGCAGTAAGAATTTTCTGCAGCCAAGAAAAGGCCAGATGCACTTTACCTAGTGGGTTGTGCTGCATGGTACATGAAAAAGAGAAGCCTTAGCTAATGGCCCTGCCCTTGCAGCGCTTGTTGTGTAGTTGGGGGAGCCAAAGGGAACACACAGGCATGAAATAACAACAGAATGGTACTTGACGGCAAAATAAAATAGCACATTATAGATGCCAACTGTCACGTAAACCCAGTTTGGAAGAGAGGGGGCCCTGAAAGCTAGGGTAACACCCACTGCAGTATAGAGCCTGCAATGGCAGAGGGGCTGTCGGTTTTGTCGACTGCTCTGTCTCCAGCATCTGGACCAGCGCCTGGCTTTCAGTGGGTGGTCAGTACATATCTACTGAGTGAATAGGTGAACGAATTGTATGAAATCCAGTGGGAAAGCACTGAACTTGGAATATGAGGACCTGGGTTTGGATCCCTGCAATAGCTTTCTAACACTGGATAACTTCTCTAACCTCTCGAAACCTCAGTTGCCTTACCTGTATAATGGCTATATCATTCCTGCCCACGACATGGGGTTGTCATACGAATAAATAATGTATTTTCTGTGAAAGGCACCGATCCACTGCAGACACTTGAAAACTGGCAGTAAAAAATGTAGTTGTAAGAAATCCTGGAATCTTAGGGATGGATACACATTCAGACAAGAGGAAAGAAGCAATTTTCATGCTGCATTTACCCATACATCCCTTAACTTGGAGTACCAGGGTGGAAGGCTAGTTTTCTTTCCTGCCATGGTAACAACCAATGGCACTTGCTCCATTGCTGTTAACAAGATCAATAAACTTGCCATATTCAGAAATCGACAATTAACCCCTTTTATAACACTTAAAGTCATAGACCTCTCTATTTTATATGGCTGAACAGGCTGCTGAGCACATGGTTTTTATTATTGCCCTTCCCCCTTTAAAAAAAAACCCTACTAGTAATAATTTAACACCTTATAGAACCTGTCCCTCTCTTAATGATTTTCCAGGGAAGCTCTGTGCCCTGCAGCTGTCTCTGCAAGGGCCACCTCCAGGTCCATGCTGCTTGGGGAAACCATATTATCTTTAATCCTGCTTACCTTTCTAAATGTTTTATGGTTTACAGCTGTGGTGAAAAGTATTTTGGGGTCGGCCGAGATTTATTCCTCTTTTTAATGTTTTTACTAGGCTGAATAAACACATTCTCAAGGAACGAAACCTCTGGCCATGATGGGAACATGGAGGCCTGGGCTCCGCTCAGTGATGGCCGCTCTTCAGTGACTGACACTCGCTTGTAACAATGACAGCCATTGTCGGCTCCGAGTGGGACCTGGTCAGGACCCTTCCGTGGGTTCCACAGCACCCCCCACATGAGCCTCTCTGACACAACCCTGCCTGAAATCGCTTTCCTTTTTGTGGGAATCCCATTAACACCTGTAGGAAAACGCTGTGTTTTAAGGGCTCTGGAGTGTCTGCAAGGTCGAGAATGCATAATTGATAGCACTTCTTTGGTGTTTTTATACCCAGCACTTGCTCATTTAAATATTTTTGGTAAATGAGTTTAGATAAAGCAAGTCTTTCTCACAAATTCAAATGAGCCCTTAATTTTTATGAGGTTTGTAAAACTTCAGCAAAGTGATTTCTTAAAAAGGAAAAAAATTATTTCCTTAAGCTTGCTCATTCCGTTGATTTTGGCCAAGACTGCTCGTAGAATTACCAGTATGCTATGAGAAAGATTATTCATAAAGTGAGTTGGAGCTGGGTGGAATCAGAAAAGGGTTATAAATCTCTTTACATGACATTTCTGCAAGCTTTGCCAGCCTTGGAGTAAAATAGGCCTGGAAGTCGACAGGCAGCACCTGCACAGCCTACCACAGGCAAAAGCTGGCCTATCTTAATCTGACCTTCTCAAGGTGTCTCCAAGTTATGCTTCAAAGTCAGAGGAATAAAGGGCTTTGTCTTATTGTAGGATGTTAGTGGTAACTTGCAAGCATAAGTCATACTTGCAGACATATCAGTTGGCAGCTTTGGAGAAACTGACATGCCTGGCTCATTTCTTTGCGTTTCTTAAGAATAGTGTAAGGGTCTCTCCGTGAACTGCCTCTTAGAGCCACATCTGCTCAGGAGAGTAGCTGTGGCTTCTGCCCTTCAGGTGGTTTTAGGCTGCTGTGCTGGGTTTTACTCCGCTCTGAATGTACAGTCATGTTCATAAGACATTACAAGTTTGCAGATATTATGACGTTGAAATAATTATTTCAGTAGGTAAAATACTTGGGAGCTAGGTACTTCATTTTGCTACACAAATAATCAATAATAAAGATTTTCTTTATAGCTATAAGAGTTGAGGGACCAGGATAGAGCTACAAAGCCTAAACACTGTGCAAATCCAGGCTTTTGTTACATAGAGCATTTGCTCGAGAGTAACATTTCCTGTCTGATCATACCAGCTCTGACATGGAACATGGTGATTCTCACTCATTCTTATCATATTTATCATCCACTGTTCAAAGTACAGTGTCACCCAAGCAAAGCAAATGGGTATCTATGCACTAGTTCCTTTTCTATGAGTGCTGATATAATGACAATAGTAGACCTCATAATGCCAGTCTGTGTGTTTGAACACGCAGGTTATCCTCAATTAAAAAGTGGGCAAAAGACTTGAACAGACACTTCGCCAAGGAGGACATACAGAGGGCCCAGAGACATATGAAAAGATGCCCAGCATCACTAGCCATCAGAGAGATGCAAATTAAAACTGCAATGAGATACCAGTTCACACTGGTGAGCATGGCCATCATAAACAAATCAACAAACAACAAGTGTTGGAGAGGTTGTGGAGGAAAGGGAACCCTACTGCATTGTTGGTGGGAATGCAGACTGCCAAAGCCCTGTGGAAAACAGTATGGAATTTCCTCAAGAAACTAAAAATGGAACTGCCTTTTGACCCGGCAATACCACTGCTGGGATTATATCCTAAGAACCCTGAAACACCAATCCATAAGAACCTATGCACCCCAATGTTCATAAAAGCACAATTTACAATAGCCAAGTACTGGAAGCAACTTAAGTGCCTGTCAGTAAGTGAGTGGCTCAAAAAACTGTGGTACATTTACACAATGGAATAGGACACAGAAGAGAGAAAGAAGGAGCTCCTACCCTTTGCATCAGCATGGATGGAAGTGAAGAGCATTATGCTAAATGAAAAAAGCCAGCTGATGAAAGACAAATATCATATGATCTCACCTTTAGGTGGAAAATAATCAACAAAACAAACAAGCAAGCAAAATATAACCAGAGACATTGAAATAAAGAACAATGTGACCACAACCAGAGGAGAAGTGGGAGGGGTTAACGAGGGGAAAGGAGGGAAGGGTTTTCAGGAACAACTATAAAGGACACATGGACAAAACCAATGGGGGTGAAATCAGGGGCAAGAGGTGGGGATGGCTGGGGTTGTGGGGGAGTGGTGGGAGGAAAATGCAGACAACTGTACTTGAACAACAATAAAAAAAAAAAGTAAAAACAAAAAACACACAGGTTATACCTGAGCTGGGAAAACTCAAACTGTAAGAGAAATGTCAGTATGTATTTGTCCTTTCTTGTCAATTAGAGTCACAGTCCTTTGGACCAATACTTTCATAGAGACCCAATTTCATGTAATATAAAGCAAGAATTTCCTTCACCTTATGACATTTTTAAGGGATATCTTAGTTGTGCATACCAACTACTCCTGACCTCCCCTCTCTTTAAACATACTTCCCACCCCATTCCCTGAATTTCAGAGGCTATACTTGAAAGATGTATTGAGTATGAAGTTCCTCATCCTCACCCATTATTCTCATCTGTGTCCCTGTTATTCCAGCCACATTCTCTTTCTTCTCTCCCAGTCCCAGAGAAGAGGTTTCTCTCTTCCTGCTGAAATCTAACCCCTCAACCTGGTCTCAGTAGATGTTCTCTTCCCACTGCCTTCAAAATTTCAATCTCATAATGGTTGTTTTTCTCTTTAGCATCTTCAAAGCCTTCTTCCAGAAATGGTCACATCTTCCTGAATACACACACACAGGCTTATTTCTCTTAGCTCAATTTTTCTCACACACAAATATTTTAAACATGGAGTCTACTATCATTACCTCCAATAATTTCCCACTACGTTTCTTCTTGATTACCATAAATTTATCACCTATTCCCATTCTTTCTCTGCAATGATCTCTCAACGGTCTAACATAATTTCAGTCTGTAAATGCAAGATTTTAGGCCTCACTAAGATTTTCCTCTGAGACATCCCATCTGTTTATCATTGGCTCCTAAAAGGCTTGTGTTCTCCTCCATGGTTTCTATGATCTTATGCTTCCCTGGTTTTCCTCCTATTTTTCCAGTAAGTCCTCCTGTCCTCCACTGAATTCCCTTTCTCCTGTACCTCTTCCCACTTATAAGTCACTTAAGGCTCAAACACTGGCCCTCCACTCCTCCCCCAACGATGCTGTTGGAAGGCCCTTGGGATTCAGTTATCTCTCATTCCCAACTGGAACTATTTTCTTTCCAACATAATTCCATTTGGCTGTGCAGCACAGCCTGTGTCAGTTCCAGTCCTCTGGAAACGGAAGCAGATCCTAAGATGGAGTTAAAAGTACAAGAAACTTAATGTTTGCTGATGAAAAGGAGCAAAAGAGTGAAGCAGGCAGGGACAGGCTTCAAACTGTGATGCAGGCCTGACATCTGAGAAGGGGGCAAGGAAGGAGGATTGGGAAGAAAGAGCATCAGACCACAGTGCAGCTCTGAGAGTCTGGGCCAGCCCAGCGGAGAGGTCCTGGAGCAGTGACTGTCCGAGAGAAAAACAACACGGAATGGGAAGGCCCAGCTCTATCACACGTTCTGAGCCTAGTCGTTGGTTGGTGGCCAGCTGCCTGGGGAAAATGTGAGCTTGGCTTGCATGCTCTGCCAGGTGCCCCAGGCCTGCAGCTAGAAGCTGACAGCTAACTGCATTTCTTATAGTAGGCTCTCTCTTGAAAGGAAATCTCAAACACAGTCCGTACAAAACTAAGGTTAACTTTTCTTCCCTCCCTCTCCCGCCCCAAATTTGCTTCCCTTTTAAATTACCCTATCTCTCCCTTTGGTGTCAGCATTCTTCCATCTTCCAAGTTAAATAACTTCATGTAATCTCTGGCTTTTCCCAATGCCCTTATCTCTTACATGCAATGTATAACTGGTAAGTTCTTTCAGAATGCTTCTCAGCATCGTCCCTCTCTCAGCACCACCATTCTAATCCACATAATTATCTCACAGTGATTTCTGCCATAAGCTTATTCTCTTCCCTGGCTTGTCTTCCTCACTCATTCCCTAAATGTTGGGGTTTCTCAGGATTCGATCCTTGCCTCTTGTCTTGTCTCATACTGCAGGCTCATCTCAGATGTCTTATCCTATGAACTGACCTCTACCCATGACTCCAAAATTTTTATCTCCAGACTCAATTCTGTTCAGAGCTCTAATTCAAAGTTTCTCAAACTTGAATATTATATACTCTGCTCTTAAAGGAAAAAAATACTGTATACCCTAGCATTAAATTATTTTTTAATGTTATAAATGCACTAACATAAAACTAAGTGAAACTTTTGGTCACAGTTTGGTTTCTTTCCAGACGTTTTCCCACAGACTTTACAGAGTTGATGCATGTCATGTGCATGCGTGCACACACGTGCCATATCTCACTGCTCATCCTTGACATTAGAGCATGAGCATTTCCTTAGCAATAAAACTCTTCATGGACATTAAGTTTCTCACAGGTACATAACATTTCATTCTGTGTGTCATAATCCATCTATTTTATAATGATGTCTAATGTTAAACAATGAAGCAATTATAACTGTACATAAGGTGTATAATGAAGCAATATATAACTGTACATAAGGTTTAGGAGCATTTTCTCAGAATGGACTTCCAGAAATGGAAAGGTAGGTGCCTTCATTTCAGAGATGAGAAAACCTAGGTTCTAGGAGTTTAAATGATTTCCCTGAGGCCACCGGGCCTATAAAAGGTAAAAGATGAAAAGGGAAATCTCAGCCCTGGGTTATTTCCATTGTGTCAGGCTATGCATGCTGGGAAATGAAGGGATGCTCTCCTAGGATTCTCCAGCGGATAGGAGATCTGGAAGCCACAAAGGGCTAATTTATGCTCAAGTTCCCTGGACACGTCAGCCTGATTTGGGATTCGGAGGTGCAGGTACATGTAGTAGGCGTTGTGTGGGGCCTGTCCGAGGGCCCAAAGGGCAGGAGTAATGTGCCCAGGTACTGCTTTTGCAGCTTGTATGTGAGCCACAGTCACATCTGCATCAGCACCACTGTCTTGATTTTGTCCTGGCTTGAGAGGACTGTGGGGGTCCTTCAAGGTTGAGTTTTATTATTATTTTTATTTATTTATTTTTTAAATTTGTATTGTTATTCAATTACAGTTGTCTGCATTTTCTCCCCATCCCTCCACCCCACCCCAGCCGAACCCACCTCCCTCCCTCGACTCCACCCTCCCCCTTGGTTTTGTCCATGTGTCCTTTAGAGTAGTTCCTGTAAACCCCTCTCCCCACTGTCCCCTCCCCACTCCCCCCTGGCTATTGTTAGATTGTTCTTAACTTCAATGTCTCTGGTTATATTTTGCTTGCTTTTTTCTTCTGTTGATTATGTTCCAGTTAAAGGTGAGATCATATGGTATTTGTCCCTCACCGTCTGGCTTATTTCACTTAGCATAATGCTCTCCAGTTCCATCCATGCTGTTGCAAAGGGTATAAGTTCCCTGAAACACCAATCCAAAAGAACCTATGCACCCCAATGTTCATAGCAGCACAATTTACAATAGCCAAGTACTGGAAGCAACCTAAGTGCCCATGAGCAAATGAGTGGATCCAAACACTATGGTACATTAACACAATGGAATTCTACGCAGCAGAGAGAAACAAGGTTGAGCTTTAACACCAGCCTTTTAAAGATGACACAACACTCTCACACAAAATCAGGCAGCACACAGCTGTATTTGCAGCTTGCCCTCTACCCGGGCTGTTGGCACGATGCTGCTGCAGTGAGGAGATACCTGATGCTGCTGCTCTGAAAGGCAGGGCGTTACTGACTGTATCCAGGGAGAGATGTCTCTTGCTTGGGTTCCAGCCAAGAAGTGACTTTTTGAGCCAAAGGGCCTGAAGACAGGGATGGGAAGGGTGTGCAGGTCTCAGAGACAGAGCATTGAGCCAGGCAACAACTCAAATTAGAAAATAAAAGCAGGCATCCAGGGTTTCACACAATGTGTGATAACAGCTGATTTAGAAGAAAGACTTAAAAATAGACCAGAACTTCTCAACATCAACACTACTGACATTTTCAGCTGGGTAATTCTTCATTCTGGGGGGTCGTCCTGCGCACTACAGTAGTTCAGTGGCATCCTGCCCTTTACCCACCAGAGGCCAGCAGCCCCCCTCTCCAGTGACAACAATCAAAACTGTCTCCAGCCATTGTCAAATGTCCTCTGAGGGTCAAAATTACCCCAGTTGACAACCACTGTAATAGACTAATAGTGCCCAAAAGAGAAAACAGCCAATCCCAATGCAGGGGGCAAGTGAAAAGGAAGTTATTCACTGTGAAAGATACACAAAACATCGTGTGAGGAGAGGACTCCAAGTCAGATAAGAACAGGTCCTCCTTTAGACACCCCATGTAATGGTCTTCTCCAGACCGGTCATGAATGCAATGGGCATGAAATAGAAGGCCCCCTCTCTGTAGTGAGCCCAGGTATTACATACACACCACGCTTGCCTACTAGACGATATCCTGTATACAGTCCTCACACTCGAGCATGGCTTCTGCCAAACTTAACAAAAATCCTCCCAGAATTAGCAAAAGTTCCAAGATTGTTTCTACAGTCACTGATCTGCATAACCCTACTGAGCATCAGAGTCAGGGCCCCCGTGCCCAGAAAGCAGGACGACCTGAGACAATGCCGAGACTGGCTTCCCTCTACTGTGATACTCTACCTGTTACGTATCCATATAGTCTTAGTATTAAAAGGAATCTTAGAAGCCATCTAATGACGTTTCCAAAACTTCCAGCACAACATCCATGACAAATGATCAAAACCCTTCACAAGGCAGATTATTCCACTGTTGGACAAGCACTACTTACTTACAAGTTTTTGGTTTGGGGGGCAGAATCCACCTCCTAGCAATGCCTACTTGTTGGACCTGGCTCTATCCCCCAGTACAACATGTAATAAGTCCACCCTCTATTTTAGATGTCTGAAGGTAGATCCCAAACTTACCTATTGAGTCATCCCTTCCTCATCTCTTCTCCACTCCAATCAACCATTCCCCTCACACTCCACTGTTTTCCACATGCCATCACATGTGTCCCCACGAGTCACTCTCTTCTTCATCCTTTGAACACGCCCTCCTTCCTCAGAATCCAAAGGGGTTTCTTCAAGCACCTAACAAGTGCACTGAGCACGGATCCCAAACCTCACCCCTTTCATCAAGGACCCTAAAATGCTCCTTTACCTTTGATTCTCCTCGTAAGCCTTGTCTTTAGCTTCACAGAAGAACAGGCATCGGGCAGGCACAGCTCTCAAGATCACATCCTTCCCTTTTGCACGCTCACCGATGCCTTCAGGTCTCTTCCTGTCTTCCCTCCAGTCTGAGGAGGGTGAAGCCCTGTGGCCACCAATCACGCTTTCTGTCCTGTGGCATTAGCTTCTCTCTCTCACTGCTCCCTTCTCACAGTCCACCCACATGTGTGGGCTTCCCATCTCAAAACCAACCAACAGAGCCACCCCTTTTCTTTTTTCTGTTTTGTTTTTATTAATGTCTCTTTTTAAAATTATTTTATTGTTGTTCAATTACAGTTGTCTGCATTTTCCCCCCACCTCTCTACCCCACTCCAGCCAAACCCACCTCCCTTCCCTGCTTCCACCCTCCCCCTTGGTTTTGTCCATGTGTCCTTTATAGTAGTTCCTGAAAACCCTTCTCCTCATTGTTCCCTCCCCCCTCCCCTCTGGCTATTGTTAGATTGTTCTTAACTTCAATGTCTCTGGTTATATTTTGCTTGCTTTTTTCTTCTGTTGATTATGTTCCAGTTAAAGGTGAGATCATATGGTGTTTGTCCCTCACCCCCTGGCTTATTTCACTTAGCATAATGCTCTCCAGTTCCATCCATGCTGTTGCAAAGGGTGTGAGCTCCTTCTTTCTCTCTGTTGTGTAGAATTCCATTGTGTAAATGTACCACAGTTTTTGGATCCACTCATTTGCTGATGGGCACTTAGGTTGCTTCCAGTACTTGGCTATTGTAAATTGTGCTGCTATGAACATCAGGGTGCATAGGTTCTTTTGGATTGATGTGCCAGGGTTTTTAGGGTATATTCCCAGCAGCGGAATTGCTGGGTCAAAGGGCAGTTCCATTTTTAGTTTTCTGAGGAAAGTCCATACTGTTTTCTACAGTGGCCTCACCAGTCTGAATTCCTGCCAACAGTGCACTAGGGTTCCCTTTTCTCCGCATCCTCTCCAACATTTGTTTGTGGATTTGTTTATGTTGGCCACTCTGACCGGTGTGAGATGGTACGTCATTGTGGTCTTAATTTGCATCTCTCTGATGGCTAGTGATGCTGAGCATCTTTTCATATGTCTGGGCCCTCTGTATGTCCTCCTTGGAGAAGTGTCTGTTCAAGTCCTTTGCCCATTTTTTAATTGGGTTGTTTGTCTTTCTGGAGTAGAGTTGTGTGAGTTCTTTATATATTTTGGAGATCAGGCCCTTGTCTGAGGTATTATTGGCAAATACGTTTTCCCCAAATATGTTGTACTCTTGGTTCTCTTTTCATTTTAATGCTGCTTTCTTCAGCCATGCAGAAGCTTTTTATTTCGATGAAGTCCCATTTGTTTATGCTTTCCTTTATGTCCCTTGCTTTAGGGGACATGTCTGTGAGGATGTTGATGCATGGAATGTCTGAGATTTTCCTGTCAATGTTTTCCTCTAGGACTTTTATGGTGTTACAACTTATATTTAAGTCTTTTATCCACCTTGAATTTATTTTTGTGTATGGTGTAAGTTGGTGATCGAGTTTCATTTTTTTGCATGTAGCTGTCCACATCTCCCACACCATTTGTTGAAGAGGCTATTTTTGCTCCATTTTATGCTCCTGCCTCCTTTGTCAAATATTAATTGACCGTATAGACTTGGGTTTATTTCTGGGCTGTCCGTTCTCTTCCATTGGTCTATATGCCTGTTTTTATGTCAGTACCAGGCTGTTTTGATTACAGTGGCCTTGTAATACAGTTTGATAACAGGTATTGTGATCCTTCCTGCTTTGTTCTTCTTTCTCAAAATTGCTGCAGCTATTCGGGGTTGTTTAAGGTTCCATATAAATTTCTGAACTGTTTGTTCTATACCTCTGAAATATGTCATGGGTACTTTAACAGGGATTGCACTGAATCTATAAATTGCTTTGGGTAGTATGGCCATTTTGATGATGTTAATTCTTCCAATCCATGAACATGGTATATGCTTCCATTTGTTTGTGTCTTCCTTAATTTCTTTCTTCAGTGTTGTGTAGTTTTCTGAGTACAGGTCTTTTACCTCCTTGGTTAGGTTTATTCCTAGGTACTTTATTTTTCTTGTTGCTATATCAAATGGGATATTTTTCCTGATTTCTGTTTCTGATGTTTCATTGTTGGTGTACAAGAATGCCTTTGATTTCTGAGTATTGAGTTTTTATCTGAAAGCCACCCCTTTTCTAGCTGGAGCCCTAGAGTACTGGCTCTCCTGCCTTCACATCTGAGTTATTCTAAGAGTCATCCACATTTGAAGGCTTATCACATTTACTTCTTCCTCACACCAGGGTACTCCCTATACACTCCCTTAACTCCAGCACACCATGGCATCTGCAGGTCTCCAAACAGACCGTTTGTTTCCAGTGCCTGGACTGATTCCCTACCCCACCCCATCCAGTTGGCAAATGCCTATTCTTTTGTAAAGAAACTCAGATGCGATCTCCTTTGCATAGCCTTCTCTGGGGAAGTAGGAAGTTAATCAAACAATCACATAATGTCTTTTATGTATTTTAAGATTTAAATGAGATAATATACACTAAGTATTTAGCATAGTGAGGGGCAGAGTAATGCTTGATAAATTGTAGGTATTATTATTATTAGCCCCTTAGACAGGCTGTTTCCTTATCTCTAAATGTTCATTATTGTCTCCAGGACATCACGCTGTATTTGTCTAGGCAGGTGACAACTTCTCCACCAATCCATCAGATTCTAAAGGGAGAAATGCCTTTCCATCTATACGTCTCTAACATAATGCCTGACATCTAGTAGGAATTCAATTAATATCTGATGAATGAGTAAATGACAATACACTTGCATGAGGACAAGGCAATTATTATGTCTTATAATTCACAAAAATATACTGGTTCTCTGCAGATGTTCTGGCCTTTCAGCTGTGATATCACATTTCAAACCTCCAATTTACCTCCATGAAATTTGGAACAGGTTAGAGTGCCAACGGGGGAATCAACACTGCCTGACACTGGTTCTCCAGTGGGGAGAACGGCCGTGCTGGATCGGGGGGCCTAGTGATCTCTTGGCTCAGGCTGGCGCTTCTGTCAAGGGCCAGGGTGGCCTTGAGCAGACAGCCTC
This sequence comes from Desmodus rotundus, assembly GCF_022682495.2. Taxonomy (NCBI): domain Eukaryota; kingdom Metazoa; phylum Chordata; class Mammalia; order Chiroptera; family Phyllostomidae; genus Desmodus; species Desmodus rotundus. Next base: position 44,621,222 of record NC_071389.1, on the reverse strand, counting down.
TCTGGGTTCAGCTGTGGGCCAGCACTGAAGCCGAACAAAAGCAGCATTTATGCCACTACTCACAAAGCAGGCCCTTGGGCAAGGATCAGGGGACTTGCTTGTCAGCTTCTTTTTTCCCCAGACGCGGCACTCGGCTATACCTCTGCCTTTAGGAACTGGGGTAATGTCAGCCGCGGAGGGACAGAGAGAAAAGGTATGTTGTGCCAGGTGTGAAAGCAGTCAAGAAAATGTTGCTTGCTAGCTATGAAATGGAGATAAATTTCAGTGGACATTTCATCCTGATGACAGTATTGATCATTGTTTTATTTAAACCAACATTAATCAAAACCAAAGGGCTAGCCTCCAACCTTTTCCCCAAGAACCCTTTAAAAACTTTATATCTCTTTGTCTCCAAGGACCTGGGCTTGAAATATTTTATCTAATATATAAATTGGCAGATCTTACGAAAAAAATTTATATATTGAACCCTTACTATGTGTCACTCCTTTGCATATTGTGTCCATTATTCCTTATAATAACGCTATGAGGAGAGTATATTATTTCTGTTTTGTAAAGAAGGAAACTGAGCTTCTGGTAGTTTAAGTCAATTCTTCAGGACCACACAACTTATAAATGACCTTATTAGTAGTTAATCAGCTTTTCCAAGGTCACATAGCTTTTAAAATGATCTGAGTTAACTAACAGCTAATTAAATAAAAGAGTAACTGTTCCCCTTATTGTTATTAAAATAATGAATATTTTGTAACATAAAAAGTGAACCAAAATTTATTAAGATAGCATAAAAATATTAAAATGCTGCTGTCAATTAAAGTTCTAATCCATGCAAACAAATACATTTGTGGCTTTAGTTGTCCTATGCTATTCAGAAAAAAATAAGAATATATACTTGCCAGTAGGACTTTTGAAATATCATAGATAATGGGCTCTGAGATTTCCAGGATAGTGACACTGCTTTAGGGTATTTTTCTTTGCTATTCTGTCATTAGAAACTATTTCTCAATGTACAGTTTAAATGCTAAATGCCATTTTCTGTTCCTCGCAGCCTTTTCAAAACTGAGACAAGATTCTATCCATTCGGAAGGCATGTAAAGATCTTTCCTTTGACCCTAATGCTTATCTGGAGCAAACACAATTTTAGGATTTCCTCAAGCTGTTTGCATGATCCCTGATGGTGCAGATAACAAAGATTTCAAAGGAATTTGGGGGCCTGGGAAAGAAATGAAAAGCTCACCTTTGCCCTTAGCTTTGTGTCCCTCAGCCAAGGGATCTGCGGGCCAGGCTTACTGGTAACTCCAGGTGTGTGCAGGAGCATCCAATTTCAAAGTACTTGGGAAACCCTTGCTCTGAAGTCCCAAATAAGAGGCTGAGGCTTTGATTTGCAACAGGAAGACAGCCCCAAATTGTTCTGTGGAATCTATCCTACTCCATGAAATAAGATTCAGGAAACTGGGGAATAACTTCCAGCTAAAAGGTACTTGGATTCCCCCTGCTCTCTCAGCAAGAAGGCAGGGAGACTGAGCTGGCACTCAGACGCACAGTAAAACCACCTGGAGGGTGAGGCACAGGTGATCGCACCAGAGGGAATTCACTGATGCAGAAATAATGACAATCATCTCTTCCTGTGGCATTCCATCAAACCAGCACAGTCCACAATTTGTCAAAGGTCTTTGCGAATTTGGGTGTCACTCGTCCTCCCTACTGTCTGCAAAGGTGTGGGCGGAATCACAGTCTGAGCTCAAAGAAAGAGTGCACGCGGACTAGAACTCTTAGAAAGAACCATTCATTGTATGTATCCAGGTGGAAAGTACTGCATTACTGATAAATGCTAGAAGGCGGGGCGGGAGGGGGACAAGTTGATAAAGTACAATGATTTTAGTCTGCAGGATATATACATCAGTAATGAGAGACGGGGAGACTGTTACTACATGGAAAACATCGAAGGTACCATATTAAGTGAAAAAAGATGAAAGCCCTCGTGCCTGCACATTTATTGCAATGCTATGCAAGAGGTACGGGGACATGACTGAAAGGCATTAATGCCATTTATTAGTGTGTGTATGTGCCAGGTGCTCTAAGAAGTGTGAATTATCTCATTTAATCCTTACCAAAACTCTGCCAAGAGGCTTCCATTAACACCCCATGAGGGTGGATGAGAGAACCAGGGCTGATGGAAGTGAAAAGAACTAGCTTGTCGAATTCACACTTGTGGAGAACCGGTGAAACGGGGAGCAGACACTCTCACCCTCACTCTTCCTTAGGAAATCATGGCTGTGTTGCACGTAGTAGGGTTGTGTCTACATTTATTTTTCTTTTAATCTACTTGCTGGAAGTTCTGTAGTATGACTATATTAAACTTAAAAAATTTAAGATGTGCATTAAGAAATCAGAACTCATACCTTTGTCTCCCGAGAATGCTCTGGTAATACACTCAGATCTCATTGGACAGTGAATTTGAGTTCTGACGAGGCCTATTGTTTGATTAAGCACAGGAATGAAAACGTCACCCCAAATCGGATTTAGCAAACGTTTTCTCAGCCCTGGCTATTGGGAGGATTCACGAGGTGAGGCTCTCCAGGTGTTGACTGAGCACCGTGCCTGGGGAACCTACTAAGCACTCACTCACTAACCTGTGACGTATGGCTTCTGCCCTGACTATGTGTCAAAATCCACTTCCCACTTCTTATTCACAGCAGATCTTCCTTTTAACCGAGTTTTCCCAGTGCCTTGTGCGGAGCACGACACCTGTGGGTCTCACCTAAGTCTCTCCATCCTTTAGGACCCAGTTCAAGTTTAGCCTCTGCCAGGAAGCCCCACCACCCACATCAACTTCCTTATCTCTTGACTTTCCACAGAACCTATTTTCTCTCTCATTTAATTATACTCCACATTGTTTAATCTTTTAAATAGCCAATGTACCCAAGACTTGATTCTCTAAGGTTTGTGGTTCCTAAGAGTAAGACAATTTTTTCTGTTTTTCATCCCTTCAGAGTGCCTCGTATAGTATGTTCCTGTAGTTTTGTATTAATCAGAACTCTTTGTTACAGATGACAGAAAACCTAACTCCATCTGGCAGAAGCTGAAAACAAACAAATACAAGGCAGGGGGGAGTAGAGGAAGAAGGTGTTTGTAAGCTCATGTGACTGACTGACAACTCCAGAGGCTTGGGGCACGGTTAGATCCTCAAAGATAGCCACTGAGCAGCCGCTTGGTCGTGTGGTCACTCCGAGCTGGGCATAGGGCCAGCTCCACCAGGCCTGAGAGTGGACGAGAGGCAGTTCTTCCCAAAGGAGAAGCAAGCTGCTCTTGTCAAAAGAAGGATGGACAGACGCTGGGCAAGCAAGAACAACAGATGTCCCTCACCTTATTGAATTAAATTCCTCAGCACTTTAATAATAATGATAATAACAACGATAATAACTGTTCTTCACTGGTCAGGCACCAGACTTGAAACCCCATTAGGAACTGCCAGGCAGCAACAGAGCTCTTATTAACCTGATCTCAACAGAAGTGAGCCAGGCCTGGGGGCAGAGCTACAAAGGAGAGCTTACAAATCTCTGAGACAGCATTTTAATACCACAGGGAATTTTTTTCCTTTCCCACAAATTGTGTTAACCCTTTGGGAACAGGGGGGAAGCCCAGTGTAGAGCTCATTAGTGGCTTTCCCTCAGAGCTCTTCAAAGAGGCCCCGTCATTTGCCAACGTGATTTTTCTCAATATTGTGCAGACGGCAGGCTAATCCATCTTCAAATGATCTAATTGCATCCAACTTTCTCTTAAGAAACACTGCGTGGAGTTGCAAAGTCTTAATTGTGGGGTATATGCTGAATGTCTCCAAGATTACAGAGCCAAGCATTCAAACTAAAGCTGGGGAATTTCCAGTGGAAACTTTCAGGGGAAGAAAATGGAAGGAGAGTGGCAAACTGGAAAGCTTCACCAAGTCCAGTTCCTCGGTCCCAGTGTTCATGATGTCGAATAAACGCTTCAGCTTATGCTTTAGAATTTCCACTCTGTGCTCATGGAGGTTCCGCTGTGCCATGAAAGCCTGGTGTTTCCTTCTTTCCGCTTATTATCAGGATGGAAGAAATGGGTAAACTAATGGGGAAGGTGGGGGGGAGGGGCAGGCAGAGGAGCAGCTGGGATCTTTTGGCTGGCTGGGCAAGAATAAGGACTTCAAGTGGCCAGTGTTTTCTTAGGCTTTCCTGGCCTTCTCCTTTCTTAGCCCAGCAACCTTTACACACCATGGAAAGGCCTAATGAAATAACACAGCTTTATATAAAGGAGGTTAGCTAAGCCAAGTGAGGACAGGGTGAGGAGGGGAGAGGCTGGAAATGGAGCGGGAAGTGCAGTGTCTTCTGTGTCGGGGGAAGAAAGGCACACACGGGCAGGTGAGATTAGTGCAAATACCAAAGGCTTTCTTTAAGTTAGCATTTCTTTTAAATCTTGCCTGTCTTACGTATCCTGTTTATTCATCACAGATACTCTATGGGGATTCTGTTGTTTTCTGAATCTACTTTAGGGAGAACGGAGAATGGAGTCTCCGTGTGGAGACCTCTGCTGAAGCTGTTGCCTGGCAAAGTTGGGCTCCCAACTTCAAGGTGAGCACCATTTACTAAGACTTCCCCCCTTAGACACACCACCTCAGGGGCAGGGGCTGGGTCAAGGTCACATGCAGGCTGCCAGCTCCCCTGAGGTTCTGGCCATGTGTAGGTACAGAGAACCCAGCTCTCTCATTCCCTGGCAGGCCTGGGGGAACTATCATTTTTACTAGGATGAAGTCATATATTAAACAATAACATGGTTTCTGTCAACATCAGACCTTCAGGCCTTTGTTCTGCCCTCCCCCACAAACATATTTATATTGGCCCTGGCTAACAATATCCCACTTTCCATTTGCATTTGCAATCCCTTATGTCTCATCTGGTATACAACACACAGAAAATCAGCCTGTAAAGGACCTGGCAGTAAACCTAAGGCACTTTATTAACTCCACTTTCAAGTCCCTAGTGACCGTGAGAACTGGAGGGCCTTTTCAGGGACGTGGGCCCTTCTTTCCTGGAGATTGGCCCATATTCCCCTCATAATCCAGGGCCCCAAAAGGAGTATCCATGGGCCATTTGCATACAACAACTCCAAAAGAAGAAGCCACAGAAAGCAGACCCCTAATAATAGGACTAATAGAAAATTTCCATTGAGGGCCTGTTATGTGCCAGGCATGGTGTTAAATAAATTACACACATTATCACTCTTAATCCTCACAATCCTTTGAGTACATACTATTTTGACCACAAGAGAAAACCTCACAGGTTATTCTGTAACCCCAGAAGATCCTCTGCTCCAAGCCAGGCAGCATGGTATGTTCCGTTACTCACTCATTGATTGTCTGGATATTAATCAAGTGCCCTCTTGCACCAGGGGTTGGGGACGCAAAGAGGAGTGGTCCTGCTCAGAGAATTAACCATCGACCACAACACAGTGTAAACTCGGGAAGCACAAATGGAGAGCGGAGGAAGGGAATCCCCTTCAGGCTGGGCTCTAGCAGTTTAAAGAGGAGAGAATACCTCTCTTATTGGCTTGAGCCTCCTCTCCTAGCACAGGGCCAAGTGCTACATCACACGATACTCCATCTCCGTCACCTGCCGAAGGCCAAGGCTATTGTAAGAGACCGAGTGTCCCAGTTGAGTAGAGAAAGGTAACTTATACTCTCTTTATCCCGTGAAAATCACAGACATATCTGTATGCAGATCCCACTCATTCCTAACAACAGCAAAATCCAGATGAGATGAGACTCATAACAGGCTTTGTTAAAGAGCCACCTATGTTTCTGTGTGTGCGCACGGTGATGTATAGGTGGGGGCTGAACAATGGGATGTGAGTTAAATGCCAGCTCCATCCCAGGCTGTTAGGTATTTTGCATGCATTTTTAATTTGATGTCATTTATTCTGTTCATTTCCAGTGATTAATCCTTCACACTTGCTTCCTCCCCAGGCCATCTCAGCTCTTCTTACTTCTTTACAATTTACTTCCACCCTAGCCCAAGTCACCAAACCAACTATTTTTCACACATGGACAGATACAAACACCCCCTTACTAGTCTTCCAGCTTCCCTCCCCATCTTCTTCTCAGCTGCCGGGGTGCACCTCTGACTGTAAATTAGAATACGTCCCTCCTTTTGCTGAAACCCTCCCATGTCCACACAGTGCTGCAAGATTTGGCTCCTGTTCACTTTTCCAACCTCATATCTTTCCTTCCACCCCTCACTCATCCAGTTTCAGCCACATCAGCCTTCTTTCCATTCCATGACTGTGCCAAACCCTTATCCGCTCAGGGCCGGAGCACTTACTGTTCTTTTGCCTACAGTAGCCTCTTCCTCCAACTGTTCACTGGCTGGCTCATTCCATTCCTCAGACGTCAGCTCAAATGTCAACTCCTTCCGAGAAAACTGTTGTTCACCAGGCTGTTCAAAGCAGCCCTTTCCTACCCCCAGACATTACACATGACTCAGTCTTCTTCCTATTATACTTATTTGTCTCTGTGCTTATCATCTATTTCTCCCACCAGAACCAAGTGCCACAAGGACAAAGAACTTGCTTGGTATTGTTCACCAACGTATTCCCAAAAGCCATGGCTTGGCACATAGTAGTTGCTCAATTAATATTTGCTAAATTAACAAATGAATAGTTCATCATTCGCAAATGAACTCTCCCAAGGACTCCTGAGGTGTACATCTCAGAACATTCTCATTTCGTTGCTCAAGAAGCTGAAACTCAAAGAAGCCTGGAATTCAAGTTCATAGGTCTGCATGGCTCCTATGCCAGGCCTTTTCTTACCATGCCAGGAAGTCTCTCCAGGTCATCAACAAACAAGGAAGATACAGGCTACAACACGGAGGGATCCCAAAAACATTATGCTAAATGAAAGAAGCCAGACACAAATGGCCATATACTCCATGATTTCATTTGCATAAAATGTCCAAAAGAGGCAAATCCACAGAGACAGAAAGCAGATTAGTGGATGCCAGGGGCTGGGAGGTGGGGTCAGAGGGAGATGGGAGCAACTGCTTAATGGGTATGGGTTTCCTTTCAGGGTGATGAAAATGGTCTGCAATTAGATAATGGTGAGAGTTGCAGAACTCTGTGAATGTACACTTAAAGTGGTTAAAGTGGTAAATTTTATTTTATGTATATTTTGCCACAATAAAAAAGGCAGCAAAAGTGATGAAGGTGTCCGAGGGAGCCAGGTGCCCGCCCACAGCCATTTGCAGGTAGAGCCAGGGACCCACTCAAATCCCTGGTCTCCCAGTCGCTCCGCTGCACTGGCTTCACGTACTGAAGGGCACCACCTCTTCCTATTGGCCCGACCCTCTGCAGGATCCGCCTGCCACGAAGGGGACTGTTTCCAAATGAGCCCTGATCTAAAAGAATAACATTTTTCTTTGCAACCGTGTGGAGTTTCTCTTTGCATTCCACCCCTTCTCTTTAATCAGGATGGTCACCCAAGAGGAAATGGCACCTGCTGAATGCTGCTTTGACACCTGCCCATCTGGGTTTTTTTGTAGTCTTATTTTTAGCTCTAAACTGATTCAAAATGCCATTCTGGAGAAGTTGTGAGTTCTGTACTGTTTTAGCCAAGGAAAGTCTCTCTTAGGGGGTGCTCTGCGCTGGGAGATGTCTCACACGTCTTTCCAACCTCAAAGCTGAGGCCTCATCCAGGTTCCAGTTTAACGGCATGCTTCTCATTTCGCCTCCCAGACATCAAATCTCCCTGTGCTCTTACAATCAGAGTACTTTTTCAGGGTTAGAAACCCTGACTTCTTGATTATTTTCCTGAATTCAATGAGACAGGCTGGACATTGGACACCGCTAGTAGGAAGAGCTCTCGGGACTGTCTGGAATGCTGCCACAAGGTAGATGTCCCCTGCCTTTCTGTCACCAGTGAAGAGTGGGCTCACTGAAGGGCGGTGGCTGCCCAAAGCTCAGGGCACTGATGAGTGAGGGAGCAAATGGCACATCATTCATTCAATCAATTCTTCAATGGATGCTTACTGAGTACCAGTTGCTGTGCTAAGCCCATCATTTCATTTAATGGGACAAAGTGTCACTCAACTCCTACTGTGCACCAGGCTCTGCAAGGCTCTGGGAATAAAGAATGAACGAGGTAGATAAGATCGGGACTGCTTCTGAGTTTATGATCTAGCTAGAGTCTAAAGGTGTGCTGTCCAATGTGGTAACCATGTAACATGTGTAGGTATAGAACAGTTAGAGAACTTATATGCACGACCCATGGACTCACTGAACTAAGGAGAGGATCGCTGAAGGGAGGGGGTTATCAGGAGCAGGGGGGTAAAGGGGGAAAATTGGGACACCTGTAATAGCATCATCAATAAAATATACTTTTAAATGTGGCTAGTGCAATTAATACAATGAATTTTAAATTTTACTTAACTTTAATAAATGTAAATTAAAAACCGAAGCAGTGTAAAATATATTTTTTCTGCTAAACACAACTTTAGTGCTTTGGGAAGGCTACATTTTACTTTAACTGGGGCATCACCTAAGATTTTATTCTTTCATTCTACTGCATGTGTCAAGAGAACGCGCTGTTTCCAATATGAAATGTTAACACATCACTAGTCTAGAAGGTGTAAACAGATTGACTCAGTTCAAATGATTTTTTTCTATATACCATGTAACACTGTAAGGTTGTTATTTGAGTATTTCATGCAGACAGTATGAGTTATGGTGAAACCTATGTGAATCATAGCTGATAACTAAACTGAGATACTATTATTTTCATTATAATAGTTAATTCATTTTTCTAGTTTAAAAAAGTCAGTATAGATGAGTTTTTACGTTTAAAATGAAGGCATGTTACTGACGCAGAATTGAGTGGAGATTTAGAAGACAGTACCATGATACATGGCAAAGAACAGCACTTATTAAGTGTTTACAACAGTTAGCAAATTCTATCCTTAGTGTCTCAAGAAGTAAATTTCTAGAAGTCTTCTGTCCTTGCGTTTAGCCTCCAAGAGTTCATAAATATTGAGCTCTAGACCCAGGGCACCTTCTACACAATTAAGGAATTTGTTATGATAAGAAAGATCAGACATAATAATTTATTACATTTTCCATTTTTTTCTAGACGGGAGTAAAACACTGGGCTATGTTCTCAAAGCTATTAGATGTCTCTAAGATCAAAAGATATAAGAAACAATGTTCTGAAAATTATAAACAGTCATACAAATGTAAGTGGTCTTATTCTCATCTCTTTTTACAATCTCTCTTGGGAATTTCACCCCCTTCACCCCTTTGCTCATTGACTTGGGCCAGATGTCCACCACATGTGCCCCTCCGGTTCTGACCTCTGCCCAGGTCCCAGTTCCACAACCCTAACTGCCCACTGGGTAGTTCCAACTGAAGGCTGGGCAGGGTCGCAACTTTGAATACACTGCCTTTGCCTTAGTTTCCTCTTAGCCCGCCTCCACCCCAAGCTTTCTAGCAGCATTCGCTGCCCTGCCCCTGCCCTGCTCAGCATCCACAAGGGAAGTGACCTCTGCAGCTGCAATTCTCAGGCTTCCTGTATCAGGTGACTTGAAGCCAAATTGTTTCTCTGCCTTCCTTCAGTCTTGGGAGATGAGTGAGAGCACCTTCTCATGGCTCCAGTGCCCCAGAACAGGCTTGCCATCATTCCAGCCTCCAGAGATGACCCTGCCCCTAGGCTCCAGTAAAAACTGCCCCTTGTCTTTGTCCCTCCAGCCTAGGCACAGTTGCGGTTTCCATCTGTTGCTGATATTTAAGTAGCATTACCATCCCTTGTTTGTCTTCTCTGCAATTCAATGACCTGTGTAACCAGTTCCGTACATTAACTTCCCTGGGTTAAATTCTCAGAGTTGGTTCTGCTTTCTTGTTTGAGTACTGATAGTACGGCAGGCATGTGATTATCCTGGCTCAGAGTTTCTGTTGCTTCAAGTCCTCTGGTATCTATAATGTTTTGGAACCGGGCAATATAATGCAAGTCTCCCTCAGGCAAGAAGGAGGATGGGAGAGGGTACTTCTCAAATCTGGTGGCATGCACATAAAATCACTTGGGGTCATTTGATAAAACATCCTGTCTGGGCATCATCCTAAGAGATTTTGATTTAATTTGTCTGGGGAGGAGCCTGGGTATGGGTAATTTTTAAAGCTCATTGGGTGATTTTAATGTATACTTTGAGCTGAGAAGCACTGCAAGGTAACGGGACCTTGGCTGTTGCTTTGGGAGCATATATGAGGATGAATGCGCATGCGTATGAGTTTGAGAGAGAGAGAAGCAATGAGAAATTGTCAACACTAAGTGTAGTGTAGTTTGGTGATTATAAACACCAAAGACCAGAGACCAAAGAGAGAAGAAGAAACCTGGACATTAGGTTGAAAAACTCAAATGCAAATTATGTCATTTATGCAAAGAACTGACCAATTGTGCTTAGCTATCCTTTAGGACAGTGAAGTTTATTCACAACATTTCATTAATCGTTTGTTGTAAGATTTGGTTTTTTCCCTCAGAAAGCTCTGTGAGTGTGTGATTTAGTAATGAACCTGTATTCACAAGTCACATATGCAAACCAGTGTCTTTAATTTTCCTATCAGCCTTCAGGGCCCTCTAGTGAGGCAAGGAGATCATCAGATCAGCACTGTAAAAACACCCACATGAAGATATCAGAGGGCTGTGTCCACCATTACATCATACGGACTCCAGCCTCAATGCTCCTCGCTCAACTTCACACAGAGGCCTCAGCCTATGAGAGCCTAGTGAAGAAATCTGGGAGGAAAGGCTTCTCTATTTATTAGGAGGCAAACAGAGCCTGCTACTGACCAACAAAGTGCACCGGTATTTCCACTTGACCCAGGAAGGCGCAACGCCATGCCCCTTCCGAATCCGGTGATCGTGATGGTGGGGGTTTCCCATGTGGGAGTTCTCCGTAAAATCATCCGCATTCATTGACCTAACTGTACAACGCCATGCTCGGAATGGTCAAGATGGAAGCACATGATGGATAAAAGAGGAGTACTAACACCTCAACACAGAGAAAGACAGCCCAAAAGCAAACTGCATGAAATCCAGAACTTGAAGAGGTCTCACTGTAATAAAGAGAACCGCAAAATCAGTTTCAATGAGTCACAAAATTTAACGTTAAAATAATTCTTTGATGACACTAAATTCAAGTTCTTCAGTTTGCAAATAAAGGAACTGGGATCTAAAGAAGGTAAGCAATAGGTCCAGGGTTCACTGGCTAGTGAATGATGGAGAAAGACTAGGACCCAGACCTGTGCCTTTTGTCTAAATCCTTGCTTCCAGCTGTACTAGCACCTGCTGGGGGCATGTTAGAAACGCAGAGTCTCAGACTCCACCCCAGACCCACTCTTTAACAACATCCCCAGGCGACTTTTACACGCATTGCCATTTGAGAAGCAGCGCTCTAAACCACACTCTGATTACTCTGGGACTTTCTGCTCACCCACAGCCAGAGTTGGGTGAGTGCTTGAAAAGTACTTGCTCTGTAACGAATAGCAGAGGCCAGTGTTAATATTCATAAATGCAGAAAGGAAAAGTGGAAATGAGGTACAATGAGGAATTTTAGATCTCTTGTGTTGCCTGGCCCCCACATGTATGGCTTAAAAACAGCTTCTAAGAATCAGAGGCCTGGAACATAGAAGGAGCTCGATAAAAATGTGTTGAGCAAATGAATAAAACTTGCCATACGTGGAGAAAAGATTTCAGAACAGGGACTCTTGATGTTCAATTTCACACACAGTTGTTGAGTATCCACTATGTACTAGGTGCCATGCGAGGTGTGGAGATACATTCATGAGTAACCTACAGACTGAGAGGCTCGTGGCCTGGTGGACAAGCTTTCAGAACCTGTGCTTCTAGAAAGCAAGTACTTATCTTCCCTCTTTTCTCTTTGTGCCCTGCACACAAAGATATGTTTGCCAATATTCACAAGTATCGTTTTAATTGGAAGCTTTCCACACCCTATTCATTCAGTGGGAATTGTTGAGTGATGGGGGTAGACTGGGATGTAAGAGCTTGGCTTTTCAACCCTCTGTCCTTTTAGAACTATCCCCCACTGGGATTGGGAAATCCTTCTTATCTAATCTCTCCACATTCCCACCATCTGCCCCTTCTCTACTGAGTGCTGAGCCTCAGGCAGTTGGAGGAAGACACGGAGGTTAGCTACTTCACTGGCCCCCTGTGTCCTGGCCCAGCTGCTGAGTGACTTCCTGGTCTCCCCTCTGCAAGGCACCTCTGCCTCTGAACTAACTGCCTGAGTATTTGCATTGAAAGTTTTCCTAGAGTTTATCTTGAGTTGAAAAATTACATTATCACTTCCTGGGCTGGGCTAGCACCCAGCTACACTTCTTCACTGTGGCTGAGACTTGGAAACACATAAGAGAAGGAAAGGATTCTTCAAAAGCTGGTCACTTTGTCTTTCTGCAGAAAGGGACATTAGCCAAAGGCCAATGAGCGAAAAAGGAATAAAGGCTTCAAAGTCTCTTATTGGGGTTTAAGCAGGGAATGTGGTCCAGAAGGACTCTGTCTGGAAAGAAGGCACAGTCTCTTCCTCAAATAACAGTGATAATGATGATAATGATGTGGTGGTGATGACAGGGATGATGATGACGATGCCAACAACCTTATGAAGCTCCTACTATGCGCCAAGTACAGTGCTATGTGCCTAACACACATTCTTATTATTTCATTTATTCTTCACAACAACCCTATGAATAGATACCTTTGTCCCCCATGCCCTTCATATAGACTTCTGAAGGAGCCCTCAGAGGATGAAGGAAAAGAAATACAACTTAAATTCATGAAACTTAATTATATACAAGGCCCCATACGACAGGTGAGATAATCAAGTCAACAAATACTGTCTCATTCATTTGAGGAATATTTATTGAGATCTACCAGGTTATTAAGTACTTTATGTTCATTGTCTCATTACTGTTAATGACAATCCTGAGATAGGTACTATTATTACCACCTTATACAAAAGGATCCTTAGATGCTGCCTTTTCTTTTTCTTTTCTTTTTTCTTTTCTTTCCTCCATCCCTCTCTCTTTTCCTTCTTTCTTTCTTTCTTTCTTTCTTTCTTTCTTTCTTTCTTTCTTTCTTCCTTCCTTCCTTCCTTCCTTCCTTCCTTCCTTCCTTCCTTCCTTCCTTCCTTCTTTCCTTCCTTCCTTCCTTCCTTCCTTCCTTCCTTCTTTCCTTCCTTCCTTCCTTCCTTCTTTCTTTCTTTCTCCCCCCTCCTCTCTCTCTCTCTCTCTCTCTCTCTCTCTCTCTCTCTCTCTTTCTTTCTTTTCCTTTCTCCCTCCCTCGCTTCCATGAATATTTACTAAATGCTGGCTATGTTCTAAGACTGGGGATAAACTGGTACATGAAATAGACAAGGTCCTGACCTCATGAAGCTTATTTAATGACAAATACCCTAATATAAGTGCAACAGGGTTATATAATAGAAAAAGACTGGGTGCTACTTTAGATTCGGGGGTCATTTCTGAGGAGGTGATATTTCCGGTGAGATCTGAATGGCAAGTAGAAGGGAATCATGGAAAGATCTCAGAACAAAATCCTCCAGATGTAGAGAACTGCTAGCACAGAAATCCCAAAGGCTTCAGAACAAGCCTGGGTGTCTCGGGAACAGAAACACAGCCAACATGGCTGGAGGTGAATGACCAAGGTGGGAGTGGGACAAGGAGAGGCCACAAAGGTAGGCAGGGGACCTTATAAGAAAGCCAGGGCAAGGTGTTGGGGATCCATTCCAAATGGGAAGGCCTAGAGGGTGAGGGGGCCTAATATTAGGGCAGAAGATAGTTTTAATTTTTAATGTTTTTTTAAATTTTATTTTTCAATTAGAGTTTACATTCAGTATTATTTTATATCAATTTCAGGTGTACAGCATAGTGGTTAGACAATCATGTACTTTACAAAGTGTTCCCCCAATATTTCCAATACTCACCTGGCACCACATAGGGTTATTACAGTATTATTAACTATATTTCCTATGCTGTACTTTATATCCCATGACTACTTTGTAATTCCAGTTTGTACTTCTTAATCCCTTCACCTTTTTCACCCAGTATCCCTCCAACCTCCTCCCTCTGGCTACCATCAGTCTGTTTTCTGTATCTATGAGTCTGTTTCTGTTTTGTTTGTTCATTCATTTTGTTCTTTAGATTCCACATGTCTGTCTAATAAGGTATTTGCCTTTCTCTGACTGACTTATTTCACTTAGCATAATACCCTCTAGGTCAGAGGTCCCCAGCCTTTTTGGCACCACCAGTTTCATGGAAGACAATTTCTCCATGGACTGGGGTGGGGAGGGGGGACGAAAGATTGAGTCTCAGGAAGATTCAAGTGCATTACATTTATTGTGTACTTTATTTCTATTATTATTACTTTGAAATATATGAAATAATTATACAACTCACTACACTCTAGGATTAGCACACGAGCTTACCAAAACTGTGACTGAGACAAATGCGTAGTACAGGAAACAGGTGCAGATGGAAGTGGTAAATAAAATAATGGGCGGGCCATGCACAGACTAAAATATGCTGGATTCTGACTTAAAGCCTGCCACCAGGTGCAGCTGTACAATTGAAGTACATCAACTCACTTGCCACTATAAAGCTTGCCACCAGAAACAGCTTAACTGTCCCTTGCTATTCACTGATAGCCTTTTGAGAGGAGTCTGCAATTGATTTATTATGGTCTCTGTGCAGTCAGACCTCTCTGCTAATGATAATCTGTATTTAACGGGCACTCTCCAGTGCTAGCTTCACCACCCCAGCTGCACCTCAGATCGCCAGGCATTAGATTCCCATAAGGAGTGCACAACCTAGATCCTCGCATGCGCAGTTCAAAGCAGGGTTCACGCTCCTATGAGAATCTAAGGCCTCCACTGATCTGACAGGGGGCGGAGCTCAGGCAGTAATGTGAGCGAAGGGGAGTGGCTGGAAATACAGATGAAGCTTCTCTCACTTGCCTGCTGCTCACCTCCTGCTGTGTTGACCAGTTTCTAACAGGCCACAGACTGTGGCCCAGGGGTTGGGGAACCCTGCTCTGGGTCCCGCCATGCAGTCTCAAATGGTAGGAGTTCACTCTTTTTTATGGCTGAGCAATATTCCATTGTATTTATGCATCATGGCTTTTTTATCCACTCATCCGCTGATGGGTACCTGGGTTGCTTCCATACCTTGGCTATTGTAAGTAATGCTGCCTTATGACCCAGCGATTCCACTTCTGGGTATGTCTGCAAAAAACCCTAAACACTAATTTAAAAGAATATATGCAGAAGATATTTTTAAAAGCTCACTCTGACTTCTTCGATGAGAAATAATCTGTAGGAGATAAGGGTGGAAGAAGAAAAGCCAGCACTGAGGCTGCTGTAGAATGTCAGACAAGGTATGACAGTGGGTTAGAGGATGGTGGTCAGGGAGATGGAGAGGAGGGGAGGCTGAGAGCCCTTGCTGATGCTACGGATGGCCTGTTTGTTCCCGGCCCCAGCATAGTGAGTAAGCAGTTTGAGGACAAAGTTTATCATTTGTTGATTCCACAGAGTTTGGCTGACAGCCTGGTATTTTGTAGGTGACAGATAAAAATTTGTTGAACTGAATGAATGCTTAGTGTCAGTTGGATTGGATCGGTTTGCTTCAGAAAGCTCAAGATAAATACCAGGAAAAAGCCTCGAGCAAACATAAGTGATATAATATTGATGCTCCAGGCTTTACTAGGGTCAAATTAATCAATCTAATGATCCCAACTGAAGGAATCAGATACAAACTAGGTCCAATTGAAGCCATTTAACCTTTATGAGCTTTTCTGATAATGGAGATCAAAACATCTTCCATGGAGTGCTGTTTTGGAGAAGAAAGGTAATGCGTGTAAAGAATCACAATACATTGTCCTATTTTGGGTGAGAGGTTCAACAAAGGGAAGCTGTCAGAAAGAACAATGACGTTGGGCCTTACAGGTGTTCTAAAACATCATCCACCCAGGACTGACCTTAGATGTGGACAAGAAGGCCCCTGTGGAAGTGGGAAATATGGAATGACAGAGTAATGACTGCCAAAAATCTGTTGCTACGTATAAGAACACTGGGGAAAAAAGTGAAAAAATAAACATTTTCAGAACTCTGGAAACTAGCCAAAGGTTTGCAACACTCTGAGGAGCATTTATTTAAAAGGGATTGGGGGGGGGTGTGTGGCTAAAATTTAGTAACGACAGAGTTCTATGGAACTTTATCTTGCCCTGTTCCCATCTCCCTTTCCTGCACCCTGCAGTGACCTTGAACATGAGCAGCTTCCCCTCCACAGATGCTGTGAAAACCAGCAGCCTACTGGTCACTGGAGGAGGCAGAGAGGCTGAAGTGCCTCAGAAGCCCCATCTCCAAGAATTGGCACAATCTGGCCTGGCTAGCAGCAATTTGGAAAAGTCCCATTCACAGGACTTAGCTTCGTCTTCCTGGACTCAGAGCCTCTCAATGAGAAAAGTCCTAGTCCCAAGTCATTTGATAAAAAAAAAAAAAAAAAAATTCTCACAGTAGCCTGGGGTAGCAATACCAATGGCGGGGGTGGGGGGAAGCCTGGCCCAAAAGCTCAAAAGCTCAAAGGAAGGATATAAGGAATGAGATGCTCACAGGGCATCTGTACTTTGAAGAACTACAGCGTATTTTGGGGGATAGAGAAGAACATGTTCATGCGAGGGGCTCGGTGCATGCCCGAATCTCTCACCTCTGGCTAACTTGGAGGCCCTGCTCAAGCAGGAAATGAATGCAAAGGCAGAGCTATAAACTGCTGGGATGCTGAAGGGCTGCCCCAAAGCACACATGGGACCCCAAGACAAAGGGTGTAAGACTTACTAGTTTAAGGAGATGTCTGTCCAATTGTTATCTGATCACGAAGCTGCCTGAGCGGAGAGTTCAGTAGCTGCGCAGGGCAGGGGATACAGACCGCCGTGAGTGAGTTCAGGAAAGTCACCAGGCAGGCAGCAGCAACAGCAACAGGAGAGAGCAGGTGTTCTGACTTCAAGAGTTGGCACATTACATTATTTAAATGCCTACTTCTCAATAAAAAATGGATTTTTGGAAAAAATCAAAAGTTCACAAAACTTTAGCTAGGTTAGCTAGTTTGAACAATAAAAAAAAAAGAAAATAAGAGTTACTAATATCAGAAATAAAAGAAGAAACATCATTACTTATATTACAGAAATTAAAAGAATAAGAGAAATTACGAACAACTCTATGCCAACAATTTAGATCATCTAAATGAAGTGGACAAGCTACAGAAACTTTCTCAGAAGAACAGAAAACCTAAGGAAACCTAAAACAAGTAACGAAGTCCAATTAGTAATTTTGAAACTTCCCACAAAGAAAAATTCAGGCCCAAAAGGCTCTATTGGTAAATTTTACCAAACATTTAAGGATTAACACAAATCCTTCACAGACTCTTCTTCCAAAAATAGAAGATGAGAGAATACTTCCTAACTCATTGTCAGAGGCCAGTATTGCCTTGGTATCAGAACTAGACAAAAACATCACAAGAACTACAGACCAGTATCTATCATAAGTAGACGCAAAAATCCTCAATTAAATACTAGCAAACTGAACCCAGCAATGTATAAAAAGGAAATATACACCATGCCCAAGCAGAAATTATCCCAGGAATGTAAACTTGTCTTAACATCAAAAATCAATCAACGTAGTACACATTAATATAATAAAGGACAGAAATCATCTGTCCTATAATAAAGGACCATAATCATCTCAATAGGCACAGAAAAAGCATTTGACAAAATCTAATGCCTTTTTATAATAAAAATACTCAACAAAATAGGAACTGAAGAGAACTTTCTCAACCTGATAAAGGCCATCTATGAAAAACCTACTGCTAGCATCACGAAATCTTTTCGCTTAAGATTAGAAGACAGGATGTCAGTTTTCATTACTTCTCTTTGACATTGTACTGGAGGTTCGAGCCACAGTAATTAGGCAGAAAAAAAAATAAATAAAAGGCATCAATATTGAAAAGTGATAAATAAAATAATCTCTATGTGCAGATGACATGATCGTGTATACGGAATATCCTAAGAAACACACACACACTATTAGAGCTAATAAATGAGTTCATCAAGATTGCAGGGTATGAGACTAATACACTGTACAAAAATCAGCTGTGTCTCTACAGAGAATCAATAAATAACCCGAAGATGAAATTAAGAAAAACAATCCCATTTGCAGTTGCATGAAAAACAAAATATTTAGGAATAAATTTAACATAAAAAGAGAAAAACATGTAAAACAACTATAAATCTATAAAACATCTTTGAAAAAATTAAATAAATGGAAAGGCACCCCATTTCATGATTAGAAGATTTAGTATTCTTTAGATAGCAATATTCCCCCAAGTTGATCCACAAATTCAGTGCAATCCCTATCAAAATCCCAGCTGGCCTCTTGGCAAAAATTAACCGGCTGACCCCAAAATTCACATGGAAATGCAAGGGGGTTTAGAATAGCCCCAAAAAAAAGTCTTGAGAAAGAGCTATGTTGGAGGATATAATGATCAGTTTTATACGTCAACTTGGCAAGCTATAGTCCGTGAAGGTACTATACAAACTCCAGTCTGTGAAGGTACTTTGTAGACAGGGTTAACATCTGCAGTCAGCTGATTAAATGTACGAGGGCATCCTACCTGAAAGAGTGAGCCTGATCCAATTAGTCGAAAGGCCTTAAGTGCAGAAGGAAAGTTTCCTGGAGGCAGATGAAATTCTCCCTGTGGAATGCAGCAAGAGCATCTGGCCAGAGGTGTCTAGCCTGCCCCTCCCGACACTCTGCCTTGTGGATTTCAAACTAGGCTAGCCAGCCCACACAATCACATAAGCCAATTCCTTGCAGTAAATCTCTTTATATATGCATGCATATAAAATTTTACTGGCTCTGTTTTGCCAGTGGAACACTGACTGATGGAGAGGAGTTACATTTTCTGATTTCAAAACTTACAGAAACCAAGACTATGAGGAACTGTACACTTGAAACCTATATAATCTTATTACCCATTATCACCCCAATTAAATTAAAAAGTAACAACAAAAAAAAGGCTCTGAGGACTGGCCTAAGGTTGGACACATAAATCAATGGAGTAAAATGAGAGTCCAGAAATAAACACGTACATTTTTGGTTAATTGGTTTTTAACAGGTCACGAAGATAACCAAATGGGCACAGAATACTTTTTTCCACCAATGGTGTTGGGATGACTGTATTTACATATGCAAAATAGTGAATCTGGAATCCTACCTCATATCATATACAAAAATTAACTCAAAAAGGACCCAAAACTTAAATATAAGAGCTGAAACTATAAAGCTAAAACTCTTTTTAATTATACTAGATTTTATTTTACAAAAATTTTCAGCATCAGAGAAAAATGATAGTTTATTATTATAGAAAATCATAATTAGTTAGAAACATGCAAGTAAATATGAGTATCTTATGATTTTTAGAAATTTCTGAGAATTCCCAGGAATTCCAATTTATTGATCTTGGAGTACAAAGTTTAATATCTGTCAGGAATTTGGAAGCACTGCTTTCTCACGTCCTTTAAGTCATCCTCAAACGTCATCTTACCATAGTCCATATGTACCCATCTCTGCTATAAAACTAAAACTCTCAGAAGAAGAGATTGCAGTAAATCTCTGTGATTTTGGATTAGGCAATGGTTTCTTGAAAGCACAAACAACCGAACAAAAAGAAAAATTGGACATCATCAAAATCAAAAACTTGTGTTTCAAAGAACATTGTCAAGAAAATGAAAAGACAGCCACAGAGTGGGAAAGATATTTGTAAGTCATGTATTGGGTAAGGGCACAGCATCCACAATACACAAAGAACTCTTACAACTCAAGAATAAAAAGACAAGTAACAAAATAAAAAAATGGGCAAGGGATTTGAACAAAAATTTCTCGAATGGTATATAAATGGCCAGCAAGTACATAAAATATGCTTAATGTCATTCATCATTAGGAAAATGCAAATCAAAACAACAATAAAATACAACTTTACAACCATTAGGATGGTTATAATAATAAAAAATAAATAAAAGGGAAATGTGTATTGGAGAGGATGTGAAGAAATTAGAACCCGCATACATTCCTCTGAGTAAAATGGAGCAGTCCCTTTGGAAAGCAGTTTGGCAGGTCCTCAAAAAGTTACACACAGAATTACCATATGCCTCAGGAATTCCATCCCTAGGTATATACCCCCTAAAATTGAAAACACGTACCCTACAAAACCTCGTAGAGGAATGGTCACTGCAGCATTATTCAGAATAGGCAAAAAGTGGAAGCTACCCAAATATCCATCGACAGAAAAATGGACAGACAAAACGTGGAATAGCCATACTATGAATATTATTTGGCCATTTAAAGGATGAAGTGCCGAGGCATGCTATAATGTAGGTAAGTCCCCAAGTCACTGGGATGAGTAAAAATAGCTAGATACAAAAGAACAAGTATAGTGTGATTTTAGTTACATGACATATCTAGAATAGGTACATCTGTAGACAGGAAGTAGATTAAAGGTTATCAGGCGCTAAGGAAGAGTTTATTTTTGAGATGATTAAAATTTCTAAAATAAGGTAACAGCTGGGAGGGGGAGGGGAGGGGTGGAAGGATTGAGCAAAAAGGAAAAAGGACTCACGGACATGGACAACAGTGTGGTGATTGCTGGGGGCGGGGGAGTATAAGGGGACTAAATGGTATTGGGAAAAAATACAATAGTGATTAAATTTTAATGAGATATTAATAACACAACTCTGCGAATACATGAAAAAGCACCGAGTTTTATATTTCAAATGGAAAATTTTGTGCTATGGGAGCTATATCTCAGTAAAAACTGTAGAAGAGGAAGAGGAGGAGGAGGAGGAGGAGAAAGAAAAAGAATTTGGACTCTTGCCCTGAGCCCACATACAAGGAGCACACAGGCAATCACTTAATAAGGGTACAGAGGCCCTGGCATTCAGTGTTGCCACAGTGCACGCAAAACCTTTACCGCCCACCCTGGGACCGACACTCTTCTGGCCCCAGGGGTCACTTCTCTACATCTCTTGCCCTGTGTCAATGTGACAAGCCCACCGAGAATGTACACTGTGAAGGAGTGTGTCTTGTGCCCCTGCCAGCGGAGGAGATGGATGCTGCTTGGAGTGCAGGAAGGACAGCAGGGGCAAACACACTTCAGCCAGAGAAAAAATAAGTTAATCATTTTTCAAATTCTTCCTCCCAGTTGGGATGTAATAGTCTTTTTTAAAAGTAATCCTTACCTGTGGATATGTTTATTGACTTTAGACAGAGAGGAAGGTGGGGGCAGAGAGAGACATCAATGTAAGAGAGAGAAACATCAGTTAATTGCCTCCCATACATGCCCCGATCAGGGATCGAACCTGCAACCTAGGTAAGTGCCCTGACGTGGGATGAAACCCACACCTTTTGGTGTGCAGGGAATGATCCAATCAATTGAGCTATGTGGCCAGGGCTGCAACAGATTCTTACACAACGGAGTATCTTTTCCAATATTACCAAGCATCCCTTTTCCTGTTTTTCTTTATACTGCAACCAGTGCTTCTTAAGGTTCTCAGAAGTTAGAGTAATATTTGCAAGCATTTTGCATGGCTGAGAAAAATTTTGCAATGTTAAGTGTTATAGGTGGAATTGTGTTATTCCCAAACCCATATGTTGAAGTCCAAATACGCAGTATCTCGGAATGTGACCTTACTCGGAAATAAGGTCTTTACAGAAGTAATCAAGTTAAAGTGAGGTTATTGGGGTGGGCCCTAGTACGATAGAACTGGTGTCTTCATAAAAAGAGGAAAATCAAAGAAACACACACAGGGGGAATGCCATGTGAGTGTCAAGGCAGAAATTATGGTGATGTTTCTACAAGCCCAAGAATTCTGGCCAATCACCAGAGGAAGGTCTTCCTCGCTGCCCTTAGAAGGAACCAACACTGCCTACGTTTTGATCTTGCACTTCTAGCCTCCAGAACTGGAAGACAAATTTTTGTCTAAGCCATTCAGCTGTGGGAGTTTTTTCCAACAGCCCCAGAAAACTAATGCATTAAACAATTCACATTACCCTTAAACATATACATATACAGGATAATGTATAAAGCATGATGCTGATTTTATGATGAAATTGTACTTTGGAATATATTCTACAATGGTGATTATTTATCACATAACCCCATTACTATTTGAACATGATATACAAAGTTCTTTGTTCATTTGCTAAAATTCTTAGCAAATTTAAGTACCGCTTTAGGAATTTCATTGAGAATTACAGCTGCTACTGGCTCAGGGAAGCATAGTTTTTCAAAATTAAAATTCATTTTACAAAGTAAGAATTACAGTGAGTCAAGAAAGTTTGTCTAATTTGGCATTGTTGTCCAAAAAATACACACTGAGTAAAAATCTTGTGTAAAACAACATGGGTATTCATTTGGCTGATAGGAAGGTCATAAAAATTTTAAAGGAACTAACATATAACAATCTATGAATTACATACAATATCTGCGGCCCATTAACAGAACACCAAGACATGCATAATAATGATTAAAGTAGTCACTTCTGATAGCTCCTGGCTTTCAGTCAGATAAAAACCATAACTCTGCATGTATTTTTATTTTGTCATTATGAAGGTATATTTGTCAACGTGGGAGGATAGAACATATTTCATCTAGCAGTTCGCGCGCTTGATTTATAACCTTTAAATATTTAGACGTGCGGTATGTGGGCCTCCACTTGCACTCATGCCCCAGGCCCTGCAATTGTTAGAGGTGGGCCAGGACCCAGCAATGACAGAAGAAAATAAAGCCCGCAGCTATGAACAGAAGCCAAACTACGAACATCTCAAACTTGCTCCTGCTACAAACTAAAATGCCATTCTGTAAGCTTCATGTGAAAACCCAATGCAGCCCCTAGAGGGAGTGACAAGTACCTCACATGCCTTGTCTTCCTGGGCCACAGTCCTGAGGGGCAAGCCCTTCCCAGCGGGGGGTTGTGCAGCCAGCCCTGTGGCCTCGCATGGCACTTAGCTCTCACCGTGTCACACACACCTAAATTTCACTGTTGACACATTAGGGTTGTGCCAGGGACTTTCATTTGATTTCCTTGCAGTGACTCGGCCGTGCCACCTTAAAGTAAACAGTAATTTTATAACCACTTCACACCTGTCTTGGAAAAAAATACTGTACAGTCTGACAAAAGACGTTTGGAACAGTCCTAAATGTTGTGATGGTCCCCATGGACATCATTGCCTTATGTTCTACCTGTCCCGTTGTAGTGGGGGGTGGCTGCTTGCTGGAGACTCTGAGGGGAGGGGAGGGAACTGGCATTCTCTTTGGGGGTTAGTCTTGGGAGGAGAGGAACTCTTAGACACAGGGTTATGTAGTGGCAGCTAAGAAGAAAAAAGTGGGATATGTGGTTGGTTTCTGGGGGAAAGAGAAAGCAGAGTATCGAAATGCCAACTGGCAATGCCACAACTAGGTTGAAGACTGAACTGCCAGAAGTCCCTTGGGATTTTCAACTTCAACTGCATCTTATTGTAGCTCCTTCTAAGCAAAAATGGCAACTATACATTTCAGGCTCTTCCCTGATTAACATGATGGAGAATGGGAGCTAAGATAGAACAGAGGTGCCTGACATCAAAGGATACTTTTAGCTACAGTTCAGCATCTTTAAGAACTTCAACACCCTCTCCGTAGACACCAGCTCATGAAAGTGATACACGGTAGTCAGCACCCCCTCATCTGTGATTTTGCTTTCCACAGTTTCAGTTACCCTTGGTCAAACTCTGTCCAAAACCGTTAAATGGAAAATTCCAGAAATACCAGAAAAAATTCCAGAAACTCCGAAGTTTTAAATTGCACACCATTCCCCCTCATGTCACCCAGGACTTGAATCATCCCTTTGTTCACTGTGCCCACGTCGTACACACCACCTGCCCGTTCGTCACTTAGTAGCCGTTTTGGCTACCAGATCTACTATCCTGGTACCGCAAGTGCTTCAAGGAACCTTTACTCCACTCAATAATGGCTCCAGAGAGCGCAAGAAGTGGTGCTGGCAATTTGGGTATGCCGAAGGGAAGCTGTGTAAGGCGTTCATATGTTTAGGGAAAAACATCATAGATAGGGTTCAGTACTATCTGTGGTTCAGGCATCTAGTGGGGGTCTTGGAATGTACCCCCCCCCATGGATAAGGGTAAACTACTGTACTATCTTTATATAAAATTAAAAACCACGTGAAACAGATTGGGTTCATCAGAAGGGTGGCAGCAAAAAAAAAAAAAAACTTTAAAAAGAAAGGATGTAAGTGTTTAAAAATAATTTTGATAATAAGAAAAGGAACTTTCTGATATAAATACAACAGGCAGAAAGTCAGCAGCCCGGTGCTTAATGAATAATAAAGGCAGATTGGTGAACCGCACTAATCAACCTGGGATACAGATTATCAACCACGTTTGAAACGCAGATTAACAGGAACAAATAAGGTGCTAGGCTGGGAAGCATTTTTACAGCAAGTAACAGAAGTTGTAATTTTTGTTTAAATAAGACTTCAAAAGGATTCCACATATCAACCAATTGTGAAAGAAAAAAAGGAAAAAAAAGACTAACTTCAAGAAATGCAAGGCAGACTGACCAAACTTCTGACCTGTTTTAGATCAACCAGCATTTTCTACGTGGGCAAGTAGAATGCAATTAGCACTTGGGTAATTGTAAAGATTTCTTTTACAGTTGCCTCTAACCAGCTGATGAAATAGAACAGTGTGGCTGATGGCCAATGTTTATTTTTACCCATTACCGATTTTATTAATGAGATTGTGGGCACTGGGCCTCCAGGCACACACAAATACATTAAACCACCCCACACTGTAATTAGTGGCACAGAGGGGATTATAGCAAATAAAGTGGCTGTTAGGTTTGCCGTGGGTACAGTCTAGGTCAGATATTTTGATGTTCTCATGGCAGAGCCCAGAGAATCCTATTTCAGAAGTCTACAAAATATAAAATATATTTTCTTCATTCAGTTTTGGCGGCTGGGGTGGGGTGGAGGGACGGGGAGAAAAGGCATACAATGTAACTGAATAACAATAAAAATTTAAAAAAAAGAGTTGCTCAAAAAATTGAGATAATATAAATTCATTCCTTGTTTATATATTAAAAAAAAATATATATATATATTTTCTTGCAGACCAAGAGCTTTAACAAGTGGGTCTCCCTCATCAAAATAAAAATACACATAAAAAATTCCCCACGTGGCTACTCCGGAGCAAAAAAAGAGAATCCCTTAGCCAGATAAAAGGACAAATGAATCAACACTAATGTTAGTGAAAGAAATTGGATCTTTAGACGCCATTAACAAGGAACTCAAAATGAATCAAACTTTGTATAATTCTTAACCCGGTCACAGGGCCTTCTTTCCCTATGTGAGTCAGAACCTCTGCCTCTGAGTTCTTAAAGGGAATGAAAACGAAATGATCACCTAATTGTTGACCTGGTCAACGACTAAAGCACCAGACATGCTTGCAGAAATGTGAAATAGACCCTGCTAAGCTAAAGGCCAGAGTTCAAGTTCTTAAGACAGCACTGTATCATTTTATTGACTTTATCATATTTATTATTGTAAATAACGTTGCATTAATTTTCGAATAGTAAATGTAATTGGACCTTTGCTTTGATCGTTTAGAACCAGCACCACCGCACTCGAGATTACCACCAGTGCTGCTCTCCTGTGAATGTTCGTATCGGGGGAAAGCAAAATGGAGTGACACCTGGTAACACTGGGCTTTGGTCCAAGCAGCGGACATTGCCTTTGCCCTAAAACTGTCTGGAGAAACACTTAGAAATTACAAGAAAGAAGAGAGAAGTACTTACGAGGACCCTGGACTTGCGGTAGGAGGGGGCCCTGAAGGAATGAAAGAAAAACAAAGCAAACGGTCAGCCTGGATTACTGGACGGTGAGCAAGGGCACAGTCCAACCATCACGGCTTAAAGTTCTCAACCCCCCTGATGTGTTACTTATTTTTCTGGGATTTATTATTTTGCTCAGTTCCCCACCAACCACCTCTACGAAAAGGCATACCAGTGAGAACTTGACTGTATCTCATAGTTCAGGGCCTGAAAAAAGGCTAATTCAAGTGCTACAAAGGAGTCCGGAGGGTGGGCGTCCTCCGAGGATGCAGTGGGTTTCCAGTGGGACGCTGATCGCAACAGCAGGGGTCTCTGGCGGCGGCAGGGCAGAAAAGGGGCGTGTGCGCTGTAAATCTTTCCAGCTTCCCTCTCTCTGGCCTGGTGGGTTACAGGAGGGGCTCCGGGATTGGACAGACCTGGACTCGACGCCTGCTCTGTTGGTTACTTAGCGGGGCAACCCTGAGCATGGTGGGTAACCAACCACTGGGCCTTCCCTGGTTTTCTTATTTGTAAAGTGTGTGCCATTGTGCCAGCCTTAGGGTTGCTGGGGACAGAGCGCCGTCTCAGTTCGGGCTCCCTCCCTCCCACCTCACCCCCATGGAGGCTGAGGGCCAAAGGCCTTCCCCAGTAGGATGCTACTTACCGAACTTGACAAACAAGACTCCAGTGGTAGAAACCACCTTCTTGCCGTTGGTCGCCACACACTGGAAGTAGCCCGTGTCGGTGGTGTCCAGGTTTCTGATCCGCAGCCGGGAGCCGTAGTTGGTGGCCCGAAAAGAAATCCTCCGCGGCTCCTGCACCACAGGAGCGTCATTTTTGAACCAGCGGATGGTGGGAGGCGGATTCCCAGAGACTTTGCAGTGCAGTTCGGCCGTCTGCCCCAGGGATGTGGTGATGTTGTTCATCGGTTCATCGAGGGTCAGGTAAGAATCTGGGAGCACAGGGTGAAGGAGGCAGGTGAGAGGTGCAGACGGCTGGAGAACGCTCCCACGCACCCCAAATCTACTCCACGCCGCCCCCGGACCACAGAGAGATTGAACAGGAGCAGTGTGGGGGAGACAGACAAGGCATGAAATTATCCATTTACGAAGACCCCATGGCTATCAAACAATCACCCACGGAGCTTGCAGCTTGAAAGGAAATGAGTTACTACTCACGGTATAAACCCCCAAAGTTTTCAAATGACTAGATAGCACCCATGGAGACACGCACTGTCCAGGACAAGCCAAAATGAGCTGTTGTGTTTCAGGGTATTAAAAAAAAGATACTTGGTCCTTGTTACAGATTCAAACAATACAGTGAAGAAGAAAAGGAAGTAAAATTCACCTAATCTCTCCCCACCCCAAAATAACACCATTCTTAACATTCTGGCAAAGATCCTTCCAGCTTGTCCAGTTTTGATAAGAAAGAAAGCATGAAAAACTAGAAAAGGAGAAGCAGTATTATTTACAGTAAATCACTTAATGTTATCTATAGGTCCTGCAACTTTAAGGGAATCAATGTATAACTAAACCAATTTTACCATAGGCTAATTGATATAAACAAGAGTTAAGTTACTATGGCATCTCCTCAACATTATAATGAAACCACGATGAACGAAATGATGTTATCTGAGGACCTATCCACATGGCACAAGATCAGGGAAGATGTCAGGATTCTTCCTTCCGGTGATAATACAAGAGTTATGAAAGCCAGGTTGCGGGCCGACCCAAGATCGACCAGGAGTCAAACCCACAACATTGTGGTGTACAGGTCGGCACTCTCACCAACTGGGCCACCCAGCCAGGGCTGCGCAATCAATTTTTGAGAGATAATTGACACTCCAGGAAATGTAGTGATCTTAGTTATACAGTTCCATGTATACTGATAAGTGCATATACTCGTGTAACCAATGCATCTGTTAAGATACAGAATATCATCAACATCCCAGAAAGTAGCCTCAAGAAACTTGGTAGCCAGTCCCTGCTCCACCCACTCTCCTGCCCCATTCCAGGCAACTACCGCTCTGATTTCTATCATCAAAGACTAATTTTTCCTGTTCTAGAATTTGAAATGAATGGAATCATACTGCATGTATATTTTGCATTGCCTTCTTTTGAGATTTATCACAGTAAGCATTTTAATAATAAAATAAATTTTATTTAAGCTTATTCTTCAATAATATAATATTTTAAACATCATACTGATATCATGGAATCCAGTTGCTGAGAAAATAACTTACTTTTAAAAAATTAAGTTTAATGTGTTTTTTAAATCGGTCCATTATTCATGTATATGGAATTCCCTTTGGCTTCATTTTCCTGACCACCCATCCTTGAATAGATCCCCCTTCCATGCCTTCCCGTTATCCTCTGTCTCTTTCTGACCCCCAACCCGGGAGGGCTCTTTAAGTGGCTGGCTGCTATGCAGGACTATATGCCCATAAGGGCAGGCATCTAGAAAGTTCTGGTTATCACTGCTACTTCAATGTATCCTACTATCTAGCAGCGTTGTCCAATCGAACTTTCTGTAACAACGGAAATGTTCTATAACCTGCATTATCTAATTGGTAGCTGGCTACAGTGGCCAAGGAACTGAATTTTAATATACACGTGGCAAGTAGCTACTGTATTGGAAGCACAGGCAGAGCATAGTAAATTTGTTGAATTTAATGGAAATTTTGTGAAACACAGACTTTTTTTCTTTTGAGTGAGGTAAATGGCTAAGTTTAACCACCTAACTACCTATAAAATGCTTTCCTAGGTGCCAAAAATAAGAGATTCATTAATTGCTATAATTTTCCATGAAAAAACTGGGGAGAGGTGTTACCTAATTCTGGGCAGCCCCACGAGAGTGTATGACAAGTACGAATGCACTTATCAGGTGTGTGTGGTGGAAAACAGACTGAGCACAACCATCCCCCATGTGTTACTGTAATGACACTTTTTATCTCCCTGAAGCCAATGAATGATCATCCTTCACAACAATCATGAGCCCATAAATGATTTTGCCAATGCCTTGCTTCTTTACATTTGCACTCTGATCTCTGCCTTTGGACATGTTTCTGTAATCTATACAAATATGTACACTCAATCCACGGATGTGTTCGCTCACAGATCATAAGCACACGTGTTCCTAAGGGGTTTCAGGGACACCTAGAGAATAGAGAGAGTAATTGACAGGTGGCTTTATGCAGCTGTTTTTATGACTTTGAAGTCCCACCTCATATCTAGCCAATGGCTAACTATGCACCTTCTGTAGGAAAGAAACGTAGAAACAGCAATCATGTAGCGATGCTAATATAAGCATAGTGGTTAAAACTTCATAAGGCAGGTTCTGGAATTTGATTGACTGTGTTTGAATCCGGGTCCACCTCGACCTGTCTGTGTGACCTTGAGCAAGTTACTTAAACTCTGGGAACCTCAGTTTAACCAAATGCTAACAAAGTCACGGAACAACAGAAACTCTCATTGCTGCTGCAAATGAATAATGGTACAGCCACTTTGAAAAAACAATTTGACGGTTTCTTCCAAAACTAAACATACTCATACCATCTGATACAGCAATCTTTCTCCTTGGCATTTACCCAAAGGAGTTGAAAACTGTGTTCGCACAAAACCCCTCACACAGATGTTTGTAGCTTTATTCATTTCACTGCCAAAACTTGGATGCAAATGAGATGTCCCTCAGTAGGTGAAAGGACCAAATGTAGTGCATCCACGCAATAGAATATCATTTAGCATTAAAAGGAAATGAGCTATCAAGCCACAGAAAGACATGAAGGAAACTTAAATGCATATTACCAAGTGAAAGAAGCAAGTCTGAAAAGGTTACATACTGTATGATTTTAACTATATGATCCTCTGAAAAAGGCAACACCAAGAGTGAACAGTAATGGAAACTAAGGTATTTGGGTGATTATGTGTCAGTGTAGGTTCGTCAGTTTTAACAGATGTACCATTTGGGTGGGGGTTGTTGCTAATGGGGGAGGCTACTGATATGTGGGGGCAGGAGGTATATAGAAAATCTGTGTCTTCCTCTAAATTTCACTGTGAACCTAAAACTATTCTAAAAATATAATTTAAAAAAATATTTTGACTCCAGAGTCCATGTTCTATGATCGAAGTTCTCAAACTTTTAGTTTTAGGGTCCCTATATACTCTTTAAAATATTGAGTACTCCCAACAGATAATTTTAAAACATTTATTAAATTATTGAAAAGTTAAAAATAACCTCATTGCTTGTTAACATAAATGCATTTTAATGAAAAATGCAAATAAGAGTGGCATTGTTTTCTATTGTTGTAAACCTGTTATTTGGCCTAAAAACAGACAGCTAGAGTCTCTTCTTTCTGCATCCAATGTGTTGAGATACATCGTTTTGATGAAAATATATGAAGGCATTCTGGCCCCACACAGTTGGATAAGGGGAGGTATTTGAATAGACTTTGAATATTTGAATAGACTTTCAGATAATTTAGGATATTCTTCTTTGATACTATAACAAAATTCAACAAGCGATGGTTTTTAAAGGTTATTTGCAATGTGAAATCTGAAGGCATATCAAAGAACTTTTCATATCTGTTACATTTAAATGAACTGGTTTATCCTGCTCTTTAAAGGTCTTTTACCCACATATGACTTTGCATCGCCCATTTACAAAACACGGCTCCGTGAGTTATGGAGAACTTCTGAATGCGGACATGTGTCGTCATGCGATGCAGAAAAGCCGTGTCCATGAACATCACCGCCAGCCCATTGCTAGGGACTGGGAAGGTGTCAAGCTCGCAGTGGCAGACAACTGTTTTCCCAGATTTTAATTTTTTCTTGGAAGTTCAAATTTTATTATTGGCAATTAATATCATTTCCTGTTTAATTAATGTGACAGGCTCATTTTGTTCATTTTCAAAAATACTCAAGAAGAACTATATTTTGACTATCAGTCATTCTTTCAAGTAAAATGGTGAGTAGTTCAGCTCACAACTCAAATGTTTTTCTTTGTGACAGCCATAGTACTTCAGCACTTAGCAGGAGTGTCCCATCTAGGGAATATCAAAAACATGTCCTCAAGGGTCAGGATTTAATTAAGTTAGTAATTTTTACCACAACATGAAAGATAGTCTTAAGTGCAAATGGCTTAAAAAAAAAACCCTACAAGTGCACGATGGTGGATACTATGAGTTCTGGCACAATTTGTTAGTTTGTTAACACGGTACTGACTGTGCTGGGGCCCCAGCAGTTTTACCTCCCACTGCTTCTGCACAGTCAGGATGGGTCAGCTGTGGTTCAGGGGACTTGACAGCCCACCCCAGCCTATCCCTGCAAACAGAAGGCAAAGCCAGGATTTGGACTCTAAGCTCAGTGCTCTTTCCATCACACTGCCCTCCTGTGGCATAACGGGTTCAATTTCAAATCCACCTGTTCATGACCTAAGTGAGGATGTTTTAATCCAACTTGTTTATGACAAAGAAAAAAAATGGCTTTGATATAAGTAGGAAGTAAGCTGTGTCAGTATGTCATCATTCCACATTGCTTTGATGTAAGTCATACCAGGATGTCATCGCTCTACATCTGTTGTCCTTGATAAGCAATCAGCAGGGAAGCCATGGAGGGACCCCTGGGGGCGTATGGATAAGAACACGTGGAGAAGCAACTACGGCAAGAAGACATTTAGACTATAAAATACTGAGAGTTCGTGAGGACGATGTGTCTCAGAGTTTCGGTATGGGCGAAACCTAAAAGCTCTCTGTAGACCCTTGGAGCACTGGCTCCTGTCTTGGCAAGGCACTACATGCAGACAGTGGTGATAAACCCTGCAGAAGCTGGGGGAAAGGGATCAGAGGCCTACCAACACTGGTGTCCTTGTTCCCTAGCAATGTACTCTAGCAACCGGGACTTTTACTTTTTTGCTGGCAACAGGGGAAATAGGCTCTTTGGTTGTTTGCCCACTCTGCCCAATGCCACCTCCTATAAAAAGGTGCACCTCATATTAAATTTGGACTTTATTCCTTTACTTCCTCTTGCCTAGGACAATAGTGTCTGTAGTTGTTTGGGGTATGCTATTTCTTTATTTTGCTCAGTAAGAGATATTATCCTGTATGCATTAGCTTGTAAAATTATATTCCCACAGCAAACCTGTGCTAAATAAATTGCAAGCAAAGACAACTCTTCCTGAGCATAACTTTTGCTGCCTCCCACAAAACAAAAACAAAGCACCTTCTCCATCCCTCTGGGTCCTGGTCTAGTGTGAGACTCTCAGAATTAAACACCAGAAGCCAGAGAGAGGCTTGCATGGCCTGTTTTCTATTTCTGAGTAAGCAGCTTGGGATTTGGGAGTAATCCTAAGTGATTGTGGTAGATCTGGGCGAACGTTTGGGATGCAACAGAAAAAGATTTGACATTTTATAATGTAGGAAAATGAAATGACAGCATTCTGTTAGCGTCACCATCTCCCCTGTTGCCTATAAAAAGCAATCATCACAGCTAACATTTTTTGAGCATTTATGAGGCACCAGGCACCATTTGAAGCACCCGGTACCCATTAATTCAGTTAATCTTGAAAACAATCCTGTGAGTTAGACACTATCATTACCACCATTTTCGAGATAAGGAAATGAGACGCAGAGAGGTTACGTATTGCCTAAAGTCAGGCCGCTAGAAAGTGGTAGAGCCAGGACGCAGACCCAAGGCCTGGGACACAAAAGACCATACTGTTAGCCCAGGCACCATTTCCCAATAAACCCAGACTGCAGTCTTTCATTGTCCCCACCACCTCTACCCAGGACTACAGAATATTCTTGCCCTTTTTATGAGTCCTTCCAGCACGTGACAATACCCACTGGCACTGAGAACAGCTAAATCACTGCTAGTTACATATGACGTAACTGGAAGTCATCATCAGGAACGAGCTTTTTCAATCAGCACAGGCAGCGCCCATACTGACGCTTAATCAACCTAAGAAGTGAACTGCGAGAAAAAAGAAGTTTATGAGCTCTCTGGGAATTGAGACTCTATTTCCTCTTCTTTTTCTTTTTTGTATTTCCCTCAGCACTCCATGTGTTATTGTGAACTTCATAGGCATTTAATAAATACTGGTTGATTAAGTAAATGGAAGGCTCAAGTGTATTTTGGGCAAATGAGCTTTGGTGACACCCCATTTATTACTTACCCGTTTGACAAGACGTCACATCCACAAATCCCTCCCAACATTTATTACTTAATTTTCAAAGTGCCCTCCCACTCTCCTCATCATTTGGAGAAAGGGAGAAAGGTGGGGCCAAGAGTCATATTCCCGTTTTGACAGGTGAGAGAAACTGAAATATAAAGAGTTTAACAGCCCTTTGCCATGGTAACCCAGCCAGGCAGCCAGGGAGCCAGTCACAATTAGGCTCAGGGCCTGGGTCTTGGTATCAAAGAGGAACATGCCAAAATCCTAGTCTCTTACAGGACTGATCCTTTTCAGAAGAGGGAGGAGGTTCCTGACATGAAATAAAATGCTTAGCTAAACATAAAGGAAGGCTGCCAAACACAGTTAGGTCATCACATTTGACTCTGAGAGAACATTCTGTTCACGCTATCAACCTGCATTCACTTTCAGCACACTTCACCATAAATACTTCTGACTCACTATCTCGGGAAATATTTTTTATCTTAATAAACTCAATGCAAAACGTAATCTAAATCGGCTTGTGCATTCTTGAGTCTGAGCCACAAGCTGCATTTAATAAAAATCAGTGGAAATAGCAGGGGACTTCTGAATAACCACAGTTCGTTATCGGACGTGGGGCTGCTGGGAAGTTCCGAACACATGGGGAGCAGGTCAGCAAGCTGAAGGTATGGAGAGAGCCTGAGGCCAGTGGGTGACCCCACTTACTGGACCTTCATTCCCCCAGGATGCACTGTTCGTGATAACAGATGCGGCACAGTCATTAAGAACATGTTTCTGGAGTTGAACTTCTTGGCTCCATGTCTGAGTACCATCCCTCACTTGCTGTTATTTAACATCTCCAAGTCTCAGTTTCCTCAACTGCAAAATGGGACTAATCACTGTAAGTGCCCACTAGTGTTGTTGTAGAGGTTAAAGAAGATAGTCCTGAAACTTCCAAAGCGTTCTCTCTAGGGAGCTATAAGCCAGAGCCAGAGATTCTCGACCCTCACTGAACATCACTATCCTCTCGGGAATAAAAATCAAAACAAAACACTGACACTTGAGGCTCAACCCTAGGGATTCTAATTTAATCCATCCTAGGTGCAGTCCAGGTACAAGCATTTTTTTTAGACAGTTTTCGAATGATTCTCCTGAGCAGTCAACAAGAGAACACTTGGCTACAGTCATCATAGCTGACATTTCCTGACCACCAGTTCTCACCTGGCTTCCTGTTGAGCCCAGCTTTAACTCTCAAAAATCTCTAGGTGGATTCTCCACTACAATCCCCATTGTTCAGAAGGGAAAAAAAAGAAAAAAACAAGACTGAGACTTTAAACATGTTGCTAAGGCCATATTAGCAATAAAGGGCTGAAATGGCATCTCCAACCCAAACTTCTACCTTGGACTCCCAGTTTCAAACCTATACCCCCAATCAGGTTGAGAGATGATTCAATAAAGATAAACATTTTCTGCCTGGACGAAGCTATTATAGTCCACGGGCATCATATAAATGTCAAAAGACAAGAAGAACTGTGCTGTGCTGGGCTGGGCCCTGGTCTAACACTCGCACTTTCTCAAGAGCTCAGGTACTAATGCAACAAGCTGAGCTGTAGCTGATGACCTCTGAGTAACAAGAGTGGGTTCAAAGAGTGTCCACAGGACCAGAGACAACAAATAGTCAATAATGCAGCTGCTTTGGGGGGAGGAAATGCACATATATCAGAAACGGTTTGGCAAATGTGTACTTAGAGCAACCCCTCTCACTAAAAATCTGGACTAGTGGGTAAAGACAGCTGCCTTTGTAGGTCTTTCCTTAGGAAGCACAGTAAGTACACACAGCAACTCAAAGGAGTTTAAGAGCACTTCCTACCTAGAGGCTTGTTTTAACGTACAGCTCATTTTTACAAGTAGACCAGCTGTATGCAAATAGACTCTTACAAGCCCAGGGAAACTACTTTTTCCTCCTAAATAGTTAAGATCTACAGAGAATGAGAGTGGCTGACCTCCAACATTTAGATTGCTTTGAGTCCCACCTATAATTAATAAAGGTAGGAGAAGAAAGGATCAAACGTGTTGAACACTGATTCCATCAGTCACTTTACATATATTACTACATTTTATCCTTTCAAGAAACCCTGTGATGTATGTAGGTATTTCTAACCCCACTTTGAGGAAGATAGCCTGACTTCTAGAGGTTTAGCATAACTAGGCGCATCATGGCTGGGACCCAGTTCTATCTGACACTCTCAATGTGTCCCTTCTCAACCTACTATTTCATACCCTGCTGCCATTAAGAACTTCCTCCACTGTCAACTCCCCTGAATCTATCTGGATGATCTCCACCAGCCCTTAGTTTTACTCCAAGAGCAGGTTATCTACTGTAGTTGGACCACTGGCAACTGCCCACAAGGTTACGCAGGGACGTTTTTTCTAGTTATAAACTCTTGTGGACTCTTGTGATTATTTAAGTATCCAATTAATTTGCATATTTTTCAACCATTTTTATTGTTTGGAGATATCATTTCATTACTTCATGTTTATCATGGTACATGTTTCATTGAAATTTAGTAATAATAAGAATACGGTAGTCCCCTCTTATCCGTGGTTTTGCTTTCCACGGGTTCAGTTACTCATGGCCAACTGTGGTCGGAAAAAAATTAAATGAACAATTACAGAAATAAACAATTCATAAATTTTAAATTGTGTGCCATTCTGAAGAGCGTGATGAAATCTCGTGCCATCCCACTCCGTCCCACCCAGGGTGTGAGCCATCGTTTGTACAGGGCACCCATGCAGTCCGTGCTATCCGCCTTGGCGGTCACCCCGGCGCCCGCTTGGTTATCAGAGAGAGCGCTGCAGTATCGCAGTGCTTGTGCTCAGGTTGCCCTTATCTTACTTCATAACAGCCCCAGAGCACAAGAGTAGTGTTGCCGGCAATTCGTGCATGTTAAAGAGAAACTGTAAAGTGCTTCCCTTAAGTGAAAAGCTATGGAGGTCCAGGAAAAAGCATAGTATGTGCAGGACCCATAGTATGTATCTGCACTTTCAGGCATCCATGCATTGGAACATATTCTCTACGGATAAGAGGGGGATTGCCGTATTTAGAAATTATGAGCAGAAACACACCCATAAGAATAAAGACTTGATTTTGACATAAATAAATTCTTGCAAATGAAATTCAAAAGGATACAAGTTAGCTTGTAAATTGGTCCCTGAATATTAGAGAAATATCTCCAAGCTTGCTCCTGACTCCCTTGATCTTCACCCACCCTCACTTCACAATGCTGATTTTTTTAACTACCTCTTCATCTTCAGCTGAGTGCTAGGATGATAAATAAATCCATGGACCTAGGAATTCTTCAGATATAGGGTATATCTACATTCAAAGGAGTCATTTACCAGCCCTGAAAAACCAAACCAAACAACACCAGCAAAAGTACCAGCTAGTATTTGCTTCACTATAACTTAGTAAGGTTCTAACTTAAAAATAACAAAAAAGTAAAGCTTTTGACCCTGGGGCTAGGCCCTGCATGCCACATTGCAACCTGAAAACTGCATTCTCCCCCTTTCCGGTTGAGTTATAAACCTTCGTAAAATGCTGACAGATCTTAACTATAACGGGACAGGATGAGTGGGTTCGCATAATGAACTTTTAAAATGACTGGAGATAATATCTAGAAGGCCAAGCCTGAGATACATTTCTGGTTTGGGCTGTGGGCCAATGCAAACAGAACACATCATAAGTCATGATGTGTTCTGAAATCGCTGCGATTTCAGTACTGTGGGTAGGAGACACCTCAGCGTCAGCATGATGCGTGAAATTTGCTAGGAAAGCTGTGGACGCTGCTGCCTCGTGCAAAGGTAACAGTTGTGCTTTCGGCCCTGCTAAGGAGCCATCGGAGAGGAAGAACCAAGCCACATTCAGGACCTTCAAAGAAGTCACTGTGTATTTTCACTACCCTGGCCTAACACTGTGAGGCAGCAGCTTGTCCAGTCATAATAAATTCTCAAGTGTTTGATGGCTTCTAAGTGGAGCCCAGGGGATTTCAAAATAAAAGTTTGCCATTCTGGCCAAGGAATTTCTATTCCTATAGGAACCACACAGTTATACCACCTCAGTTTCCTACAGTCACATCTTGATTGAACAGGACCCAAATCCCTCTGTGTGCCAATCAGCATTCCAAATCAATTCCACTGAGACCAACATTCCAGTTCCAGGTTTTCCCGGAATATAAACCTCAGTGAACATAAAACAGCACACAAACCACTCTTTCCTCTTATCTCCATTCATTGTGCAAGATCTTTACTTCAAAATTTGAAGGAATCTGCTGCCTTGGCCACACCTCAGATCTCCTTTTAGCAGGGCAGTGCATGGGAAAGGTCCTTGTTACTTGAATGTTCTCTGTTATAAATGGGATAGTTTTGTCTTTAAATTTTAAACCAAATTCCTCAAAAATTAGCCATTATCTGCTCTACTGCTTTTTCAAGAAAACAGAAAAGTACTAAGCAACCAGGAGATGAAAACTGAAGTGGGTACTATTATCTTAGTAGCAAGAGGCAACAATCAAACCCTCAAGACTGCGAACAATGGGGATCTGACCATTCCTTTTTCATTGTTATGGAACCCTAAACCTAGCACAGGTTTGCTGTGGATAGATGAGTAAAATGTTTAATGAATAAATGAACAAATGGACTTTAGTGCATGCAC
Source organism: Desmodus rotundus (assembly GCF_022682495.2). Taxonomy (NCBI): domain Eukaryota; kingdom Metazoa; phylum Chordata; class Mammalia; order Chiroptera; family Phyllostomidae; genus Desmodus; species Desmodus rotundus. The sequence goes on along the minus strand of NC_071389.1, from coordinate 44,583,391 downwards.
TCAAAGATCTCGCATACTGGTTATGGAATCAAATGTGTAAAAGAACAATCAAAGTGTGAGCTGAGTATATATATTCAGGGTGACAGAGGACCAGAGAAGAGGAAAATATAATTCACTTCTGAGCCTAGGGTATCAGAGAAGGACTTCTGAAGGAGGTGACATAGCAATCGGTGGGATCTTTGAAAAGGAGGAGATACGGTTTCTATTCTTCAGGAGCCCCTTAAGATCTTGAAGAAAGGAAGAGATATTCCAGAATCTAATTTGAAAATACAAGTCAGAGTGAGAGTAAAAGCTAAGTGTGTGGTCAAGAGGTTGAGTGTTGAAGGAGCTGGGGAAAGAGATCCAATGGGCAGGCCAGGGTTACAGTGCAGTGCCCGCAGAGGGGCCAGGCAGTCCTCTGCCTTTTATCAGGCAGAGTGGGCAAGCCCCAGAGCAGGGTGGAAAGGGAGAGAAACCCCAGACTTCCTGTCCTCATGCTGGAATGCGCAGGAATTTTGGGGAGGGAAGGAATAGAGAGGAGTGGGGAACAGAAGAAAAGTAAGAAAATACACCTGCACAGGCACCAGGAAGGTCCCTGTTGCATCTGTCCTGGACCACACAGAACAGTGATGGGGAAAAAACTGATAAAAATAATCAGAACAAGGAAAGATGTGGGGCGGGGAGGGGAAATGCTATTTTCTGCTCAGAAGGGGGTTAGCATGTGCAGCTGCAGAAATCAGGGAAGGCTGAGAGAGGAGGGGTTCATGCTTGAGCTGGGTCTTGATGGAGAGCAGAGGCTGAGAGCAAGCTTCTAACATCAGAGAGAGCGAGACTGAGAGAGACGGAGAAAGGCGGGGGTGAGGGGGAGTGGGCAGAAAGCAGGAGCCATGCGGTTCTTGGGGAGAGTCGGGGACACACAAGCTGTCACCCATGACCATCCTAACATGTCCCATGTGCATCTGCCGACCGTAGTATAGTCCCCACAGCATCGTCAATTCACTGTGTTCTTCTGTGGGGACGTGACTCACATTTGAGGCAGGAAAGTTCTTCATCCTGCAGGACTGCCCTGCACACGGCAAGGTGTTCAACACCCTAGCCCCTGCCCAATAAATGCCAACTGCACCCCGTAATCATTGTGATGAGGAAAAAGAGCACCACACGTACCCAACCACACTGAGGAGCCCTTGGGCATCTTTTCCTCATGGTCTTAATAACCACCATGGTAACATAATACCTCTAAATTCTGTTTAAAAGAGAACACCTTTCGAGAATGTGTTCATGAGAAGCTCGCAGACCCTCTTCTTGCACCTTTCTAGATCATTCTAAGGTGGGTCTTGGGGCGGGGGATGGTCTTCAGGTAGTAGAGTTGAGGAGACAGCATTCCATGGGGAAAGGACTAGCTTCAACAAAGGGTTCAAAGGCATGCATATCAAGAATGCTGAGAGCAACAAGGAATAAATCATCCCCATTTGCTTTTGGGAAAGGTTATGAATGAACAAGTAGTAGGTGGGAAGCCTGGAAAGATAGGTTGGGCTGAGACTGAGGAAAGACCTCAATCAATAATGAGGGATTCTGGACCTTATCTGGCCAGCAATAGGCAGTTTTCACACAATGCTGAGCCAGGAAACCTGGGCTAGAGTTGAGCTTTGGGAAGTGTGAGCTGACCCGGCAGGCAGAGAGGACAGAGCTGGTGAGGAGCTGTGATGGGGAGGAAGGTTTGCTGGGGCTCCAATTTTGTATCCCTATCTCTTCATCCCCAATTAGGGATGACCTCAGAAACCCAAGGACAGCAGGGACAGATCTCTGATGATGAATCCCCATCAGAGATTACAAAGGATTTCTGCAAAAGCTGAATATTTATCTCTCCCTCCTATTTCTTAACTCTTAAAAAAATAATGCTTCCATGTACATCTTTATGCTTAATTTTTTCCCTTTTGTATTATTTCCTTAAGTTACACTTCTAGAAATATCTCTCATACTTCTTTGGCAGGACCCAAATGTGAATCTTTTGTCTATTCCTCCAGAATGCTCAACATTTACTACACAACAGGGTGTTATTGTAAAGTAGGCAGCCTCCTTGAAAGGGGTCTATTACAAAGTCCAAGAAAATGAAATAACTATTACATACATTATTTTTAATTAATTTATTTTTAGAGAAAGGGGAAGGGAGGGAGAAAGAGAGGGAGAGAAACATTGATGTGCGAGAGAAACATTGATTGGTTGCCTCCTATTGGAACCTGCAACCCAGGCATGTGCCCTGACCAGAAGTTGAACTGGTGACCTTTCAGATTTCAGGATGATGCCCAACCAATGGAGCCACACTGGTCAGGGCTGCATAAATTATTGATAAGGGTGAAAATTCTCTAATTTAACCCCTGTCTTCATGTGCACTAAAATCCTTTCCAAAGCCACTCTACAAACTAACAAATTTCAGGGAAAAAAAGTCACTTTTCATCATCAGCAAGGTCCTGCACAATTTGCATTGTTTTTGAGAACCTTGAGGACAGCCCTGTGAACATCAGGACAATGCGGCTCACAAGGACACTTCAAACTCCGGTTGCCGGGGCATGCCAGGGGGCCTCCTTCCCAGCCGCTTCATCCAAAGGTGTGATTTGAAGAACATAAACAAGTGTTGCTACTGAATTCCCACACCAATTCCTGAAAGTTTGGAGGATTTGGGTATCACTTTATGGATGGCCCAACAAGAGAATCAAGTAGAGCCGTTAGGCAGATTCTACAGAAAGGTAGGTGCCTCAAGATCAATGCTGTTGAATAAAGGAAAAGTCATTATTTTTGACATTTTGACAACCACTTTAGGGTCTGGTTCTTATTACCCCATTATTGCATTTTAAAAGGTTTTCTCTCCCTCCCTCTCTTTCCTCCCTTCCTCCCTTCCTTCCTTCCTTGATAAAAATGTCAGGAAATTTGGAACAGAAACTTACAACAAAAGAAGTCCCCTGACCCTCTCATCTATCAATCTTTCAAATACAGAAAAATACTTAAGAGATTTCCGGCCAAGTTGGAGACACAGGTAGAAACCCTTTGCTTCCTCGAACAACCAAAAGGAGGATAACAACCAATCTAAAATCAATAAACAACCAGAAGTGCCAGAAAATCAGACTGCGTGGAACTCCGACAACCAAGGAATTAAAGAGTCAACCAGACCAGTAAGACAGGCAGATAGGGAGAACCCACAGAAAGGTGGTGGACTGTGCACATGGGCGGGGCTGACTGAACCAGAAACTGAGACTCAGAGCTGCCTGTGGACTACAGCGGTTGCCATGGTGGGAGAAAGTCCCAGTCTCACATGGTAGTCTGTTGAAAAGTGAGCTAGAGCCAAGCAGGTGAGCTGCATTGTTCCCTCTCTGGCGCCTCCCCCACAGGCAGTGCTGCAGAGCAGCAAGGAGGGTTGCCTTGCCCTATGAATACCTAAGGCCCCGCCCCCTTACAACTTATCAAGTGCCAGGAGACAAAGAAATAGGGCCCAAACGAAAGAACAGAGCAAAACTTCAGAAAGAGAACTAAGAGATGAGGAGATAGCCAACCTATGGGATGGAGAATTTAAAGCCCTAGTAATCAAAATGCCCCAGAACTGATTGAGCTTGGTCGAAAAATGAAAGAACAAATGAAAGATATCCAAAGTGAAATAAAGCAAAATATTCAGGGAACCAACAGTGACAGGAAGGAAAACAGGTCTCAAATCAACGAATTGGCACACAAGGGAGAAATAAACATCCAACCAGAACAGAATGAAGAAACAAGAATTCAAAAAAATGAAAAGAGGCTGAGGAACCTCTGGGATAACTTTAAATGTTCCAGTATCCAAATTATAGGGGTGCCAGAAGGAGAAGAACAAGAGCAAGAAATTGAAAACTTATTTGAACAAATAATGAAGGAGAACTCCCCGAATCTGGGGAAGGAAATAGACTTCCAGGAAGTTCAGGAAGCCCAGAGAGTCCCAAAGAAGTTGGACCCAAAGAGGAACACACCAAGGCACATCATCATTAAGTTACCCAAGATTAAACATAAAGAGAGAATCTTAAAAGCAGGAAAAGGAAAGGAGAGAGTTACCTACAAAGGAGTGTCCATAAGGCTATCAGCTGACTTCTCCAATGAAACCTTGCAGGCAAGAAGGGGCTGGAAAGAAGTATTTGAAGTCATGAAAGGCAAGGACCTACATCCAAGATTACTCTCTCCAGCAAAGCTATCATTTAGAATGGAAGGGCAGATAAAGTGCTTCCCAGATAAGGTCAAGTTAAAGGAGTTCATCATCTCCAAGCCCTTATTATATGAAATGTTAAAGGGACTTATCTAAGAAATAGAAGATCAAAAATATGAACAGTAAAATGACAACACTCACAACTATCAACAATGAACCTAAAAAAAGAAAAACAAAAACTAAGCAAACAACTAGAACAGGAACAGAATCAGAGAAATGGACATCGCATGGAAGGTTTTCAGAGGGGAGTGGGAGGGAAGGAATAGGGGGGGAAAGCTACAGGAAAGAAGAAGCATTACTGGTAGGCATAAAATAGACGGGGAGAGGTCAAAAATGGTATAGGAAACAGAGAATTCGAAGAACTTATATGTACAACCCATGGACATGAACTAAGTGTGGGGGGGAATGGTGGAGGGTTGGGGGGTGCAGGGCAGAGGGAAGATAAAGGGGAAAATTGGGAAAACTGTAATAGCACAATCAATAAAACATACTTAAAAAAGTACTGAGAGAAGCCTAGGAGGAGGCCACTGTATTGGTTGTCACCTTGCAGTTGCCTTTTGGGGACTGAAGTGGAATGGAGAGAACAGGAAAATGTGGGCAATGCACACGTGTGTGTGTGTGTGTGCACACACGTGCAAGAGAACAAGAGAAGTGGACAACTCATTTTGGCTATAAATGCTTTAAAATCTTACAGATGCCAACAGGACACCCTCTTGCATACTTTTTCTCCAATCATTCCATTTTGCAAGCTACGTTATTCACAAGTGAGACATTCAAGAAACACCAATTCTGAAATAAAAATGTGCACGCCACCAGTGGGAAAGCAAACAAAAGTAGCTAATGTACTGTGGCTAAAAAAATTTTCAAACAAAGTGGCAGTAATTTACTGCTCTTGCTCTTAGCTGGACCCCATGAACATAATCAGAACCCCCAGGACTGATGGGAAAGTGTGATTTACAGTAAGTCTCAGGATAATAAAAGAAAATGAAAAAGCAAATTGCGCATGAACATGAAAGCTGTATTTCTTCCGCTTTCAGCAACTGAATCAAATTTCCAGCCAGAATTTCAGGGTGAAACTTAGAAGTCCCTCAAGAAGCAAACTATGAGCCAACCAGCATCCACACTTGGACACTGCCCCAGCCCCTGCATGACATAATTAATATTTAGAGATGACAGTGATTAGAAAGACACACTCTATGCCGTCTGTTTGAGTAGTAATAAAGAGGTAGGCAGACCTGGATTTGAGTCCTGGCTATGTCACTTCCAATCAAATGTCCTCATGCAAATTATTTAATGTCTCCAAGCTTTAGTAAGACCCGCTGAGTCAGACTGTTTTGTTGATTAAATGAGATAAAGTATATAAAGCCCTTCGAAGGGTAGTAAGCACGTGGCAGTCTCAATAAATGATAAATAATTTACACTTTGTTAAATGAGTTACTAGAGTTAAGGCACTTAGAACAGAACCTGGTACACAGTAAAGTCCTATATAAGTGTTTGTCAGCGTTATTACTATACAATAAAACCTCAGACAATGGGATGGCTAAGTCAATTCATTTTCATGGTAGAAAACCTTTTCCAAACTTCTTCAGTGTTATTAAAAATTCTTCTAAAATATATTAGTCTACCTTCCAGGGTTAGTAAGACTAATATGTTAAGGATTGTATCAATTAAAAACTTTTCACAAAAGTGGATCCGACTTGGTTCCAAGAACACAAATTAGCATCCCTGGGTTCTAGTACAAACTCTATTATCTTCAGCTGTGTAACACTGGGCCTCAGTTTACTCATCTGCAAGATCAGGATAAGGATAGCTGTCATGCCTTTCTCATGAGAGTTCTGGTAAGCTTTAAACACAATCGTGCATGTGAAATTACTTTAAAAACAAAACATGCAAAGCAAATAAAAGATAGTGTAAATATGTTATTACTGTTCTTTAGGACATCATAGCTAGTTCCTAGGGATGCGTACACAGAAGGTTATGGAAATTCCAGATTGTACCAAAGATGTTGCTTTGTTTATTGAGGTAAAATACACGTAACCTAAAATTTACAGTTTTTAACCATATTTAAGTGTACAGGCCAGTGGCATTAAGTGCATTCGCAATGTGCAACCATCACCACCATCGATCCACAGAACGTTTTTCATCTTCCCAAGCTAAGATTTAGTATCAGTTAAACAACTGCTCCCCATTCTTGCTTCACCCCCACCCTCTGCAATCACCATTCTACTTTCTGTCTCTATCAGTCTGACCACTCGAGGTTCCTCCTGTAAGTGGAATCATACAGGATATTGCTTTTTCAATGAATCCCTTATTTGTTTTCTTACCTTTTCTTTGCCTTTAAAAGTTGAGCGCAGAAAACAATGGCAGGCAATTGAGGATTTCATTGTGTGGGCCCCATGTCCTCGAGGTCTGTGACAGGACTGTAAGGAGCAGACAGACAGACTGCCTGGAGAGCATCCTCCAAGCCCTGCTGGGACTGATTCCTCAGTCTTATCTGAACTGCAATTCTGGAAGACTTCTAGGGAGCTAGAATGATGTTTTAAGGCTATGCAGTGAGGGCCAGGGAATGGGGTCTGGCACCACCTCTACCACTAAGGTACTATTTGACATTGAGTGAATCCTTCTCCTCTCTGAGTCACGGCCGATAAACTTGAGGCCAACTGTGTTCAATGATCCCACAGCAGTGTCAACTTCATATTCATGTTCTGATGGCACTTCCACCTTGCAAGATACTCACAGATATTCTCTCCCTCAGTCCATCTTCAGCCAAGAACTACACATGTGATAGAATACAAATAGAAGAAGAGGACCATACTTGTGATGTATTTTCTGGGAAAACAAAGCAGGGCCAAAGAGAAACTCACAAAATAAAACAAAAGAAAAAACCAAAGTGATTTTAGATATTTCTGGTAGGTCATTTAGTGATTCATCTCTCCTCTGACCAGGGGAGTCGGGGAACAGAGTAGAGAGGAGTGTTTCATAGCACATACAGAAATGTCATTTCTAACATGCACGTACCCAAGAGCAAAGACTTTGCTCAAGTTCAAGGCAGTGACTGCACAACAGGAAACAGGGATACTGAGTTAAATAAAACATATGAATTGAGAAGGTAGAGCTGCATGATCATTTTTCATTATCTCTAAGTTACGCCAACATGTACACCAGCTCTAGGATTCTAAGGCTCTGCTAAGTACAAAAAGCGGTATAGCCAAATATAAGATGCCATAGACCAAAAGAGTTATGTATTTGGAATGAGCGACTATCCTTATCATCCATGAACTTCCCAACTTGGATGCATTTTACACAAGTAGATGCTCCTGGTCTGATAAAAGCCTGGCTCTGGGAAGAAGAACAAGATGACCCAAATTCTTACAGAGGAGACACTTTCACACGGGAGTTACTGAAGAAAAATGGCAGCTGCTTCAGAACACTGGCTGCCTGCCCCAAGAGCTGACCCTGGGGGGCGGTGGGAGCTCCGTCTACAGGGACCCACCTTCGGCATGGACTGTAACCAGGACAGCAAGGCTAAGTACCTCATCCATCTGACTTCTGGAGTCTGGTGACGATTGATGCACATTATCACGTTTTTCCCCAGATAGAGTAGCTCTTGCTTGAAAAATATAGCCCCTATTGGCTAGGATAAAGTCAATATTATTAGTATGGATATTTCCAAAACTATGTCCTCCAAGCAGTTTCATAAATATGAACTAATGAGACCAACACTACATGAAATACTGTAACAATTTATAATAATCTTAATAAGAGTTTTATGATATAGCTCTTCCACAAAACAATGACAGAAGATAGGTTGTACAGGTCCATTCCCATTAAACTGATGTCAGGGACTGAAAATTTCCAACTCATAGGATGTTAAAGATGGGGAAAAACTGAAATATTAGCGACAACAACACTCCCAGCGCATTCCTGAGAAAAGGTCAGGCAGTCTCAGGAGGGAGATTGGCCCTCATGAGGGAACAGGCAGAGGAGATAGACTGACCATATGAAATTACACTAGGTCTTTGGTTTTCTCATCTATAAAAAGGGGAACTATTTTATGTGGGAGTAGAAATAAAGCATGTAGAACACCAGTGTTCGGCTCTTGGTTATTAGTGAATGTTAGTTTTTTTTCCTCTTTTAGTTGTTTTTCTTTTTTTAATTAAAAAGGTCTTCCATATATTGGGCTAGAATCTGCTTGTTTGTAACTTTTACTTAGTGACCTCAATTCAAATGCTTCAGGGAACATTTTTCTGTCTTCTGTGAGGCATCACTTCTAACACTCGGAGACAGTCATGAGGCTTCCTGTGGCCTTTTCTTCTCCAGCCTAAACCCACCAAATTGCCTCCACCATTCCTTGTAACTAATGACTAACTCAGGCCATACTTTAGGGAGTACCAATAGAAACTAGGGGCTGGCAAATTGGGAGCATATTAAGACAAGATTCCTGCTTTCAAGGAGCATAAAAATATAACGGAATCTCGGAAAACAGGGCTAAATCAAAATACAGTCAAAGTATTGTCATTGTGTAGGAGAAAGAGTAGCTGAATTTGATAGGAAAACCAGAGAAGACTTCATGGGAAGTGATGATTGAGTTGTATATTCAATAACCAGAAGGACTTTGAGATAGTTTATGCTGGGGGAACAGCATAAATAGAAGTATAGCAAAGTGAAAGTATGTGAAAATGTTTCAAGACCTTCCACGGTACATGTCCTCCCAAAATTCACGTGTTGAAGCCCTAACGCCCAACCGGACTGTATTTGGAGATACACTCTTTCAACTATATACCCACTTCTTTTAGTCTGTTAGTTTGTTTCTCACACTAGACTGTGAGCAACTTGGAGATAGACACACGTAATTTGTTTCTGTACTCAGCACCTACAAATGCTTTTCAAATGAATTACTGAGACAAAATAGAAATGCTGACTTGAAAAAGTTCAGAGAACCAGAAAGATACTAAAATAGGTCTGTAGACTCTCAAATATATGATCTGAATTATAGAAACTTGTAAGAGAGGCAGTTCTCCACACTGGCAACAAGACAAGATATAATCATGATGGGAGCTCTGTCTGTATCCTTTTCCAGCCAAGAGCTGTGTCTTAGATAAGGGCCAAATTAATATAAAGCAGTGTTAGCAGGTTATGAGTAGGCTAAATGATAGCATCAAATAATATGATAAATCAAATGTGTTGAAACATGATAAGAATAGCTACGATGGGAATTGTGAGGAATGAGACATAAAATACTGATTAAAAAGGTATGAGAAAGGAGAGATGCAGGTAAATGACAAAAACCCTGAGGCCCTCACAAGAAGTTCAGTTAACTGCAAGCTCATCATAAGTCAATGATAAGAGGATGCTACCCAGAAGCTGAGAACTTTGGCTGCAGAAATAAAAGTACAAAATGAAGGGGGTGGTCCCGCTGCATCCCATACAGTCCATGTTCACCTGGGGAACTGTGTTCACCCCAGGAGGCAGCCGTTTTCGGGGGAAGGATCTGGAAAATGAGTTAGGAGGAGAAAGAACGAAAATAATGGTAACTGTTTAGCCAGAGAAAAAGAAGATTCTCTGGTCACCAACAAGATGACAATGCAACCACAGTTATGCGTGACTTCCCATAATCCTTAAAAGAATCTCATGAGGTCTAGGTGTCCATGCACCTGGTTCTCTGCCTAAGACCAGACGATGCCCCCAGAGACCTTTTGTCATTTTATTCCAAAGTTCAAAGAAACACTGGACTTTATTAAAAAAGAATACATCTATGCACTAATGAGTTTAGTAACAGATTGCTTGAATTAAATGACACTGATTTTGACTCTTGCTTCTTTTCAATGTACTTACAAATGTGTCTACAGATGTATTCTGGCTTTGGGTTACTCTTAAATAAGGCTATAAGACACTGCTTCGAACACTACATAACATGCCTTAGAAGCTTAGAACTAAAGGAAAACTTGAGTCGTAATCAAGTCTGAAATGACCACATATGACCGCTAAGTAAGATAGAGTTCATGTCCTTTTGTTCCAGCATTTAACTTTGTCCTTCTCAAAGTAAGAATGTCTAATAATAGGAATTCTTGAATTCCCACTTTATAAATGATCACAGTGGGGCTCCAAGAGGTTAAGTAATTACCCCAGGCCATGCAGCTACTGCGTACTAGAGCAGAAACCTGGACCATCATGACTACGAAGTGCAAGGCACAGCCTTCCTCCGCTTTCTGAGAGTGGCCATGGCAGAAAGAACGAGAATGAAGACCAGTTGGCTCGGCATAAGAAAGAGCAACCTAACCTTAGGTCTTCTGAAAGACAAAAATAGGTTAGCCTCCTGTGATGTTACTAAAGAAAGTGTTAATGTAGAAGTTTGCTCATTAGAAAGCTTCAGTGTGGAACCCCTTATAAAGCCTTTGGAAGAAGAGGGTCACCTATCATCTAGAAAGTTGGGTTGTATGACCTGTAAGAATTATTTAGTTTAGAGATACAGGAGACCCTCCAGGCCCACCTCTACTCAAAAGAGCTGAGTGGCTGAGACCCAGCTTCCCAACAGAAGTCTCCTGGAGACCTTAGTATTCTTGAAACAAGAGTAAATGAGGCTGTTTCAACTGCCCCAGGGGTAAAGGACCCAGCCCATTTATCTGGATTGTGAAGGGGTCTTTCAAGATTTCCCCAGGCCTTTCCCAAATCTCTTGGTGGGATGAGGGCTGCTGAGAACTGCTAGGCAAATCTGCCTAGTAGATCTGTGTAGCGCCGGAGGGATGGGCGACAGTGGGCAACTCCAACTCGGTACAGGACACTTCGTTACTCAGCACAAAAGTGGCCCTAATTTCAAGGCCAGCGTTGAAAGGTCTGCCCAGGATTTACCTGTTATCTGGGCCCAAGGTTCGATTAGACTGTCATGGTCAGCCTGATTCCCACTAAGGATCATTAGCAGAGAGATGCTCGTCACCAACAGAAAGGCAGGCTTTCTTTGAGCTCTCGTCTTCAATGTGGCTGCACTATTAAAAGCTTTCCATCACCTCACCTCCAACCTCCCAGCCCAAACATTCCTATTCACCTGAATAAACTTTATTATAAAGAAACAAAAACAAAACACCCACACATTTAAAAAACAAACCCAACACTACCACCAAGAACAAAAGGCATGTTCTCTGAACACACACACGACCAAGACCTTATGGCCCACTTTCATAGCTCTTTAACACACCTGCCTGGTAAGCAGTTAGAGATGATGTCTAGTCCCCTAGGGGTTCTTCACGTAAAAATAAAGACTAGAAAAGCATACGCAAGTCACTTTACAATTCAAAGAGCACATTATCATGTTAGGTTCTGACAATGACCTCCGTGGACATTATTACTCATCTGTGACAGCTGGGAGCACTGAAGTTCAGTGAGGGTCAATGACTGGGCCAAGGAGACTGTTGCCTAGTGGCCAAACCAGGGCTCTTACCCCAGTGAGTTAGCACATCCAAAACAAATCCACCTGTGTAGCCCTCACAGCACCAGTAATACAACAACATGATAAAAGCTTATCAATGTGTCTATTTTATTTATTTAGAGTTTTCTTATTTTTATTTAGGCAAAGTTCACATAACATGAAATGAACCATTTCAAAGGGAAGAAATAACTCAGTGGCATGTAGTGCGTTCACCACTGTTATGCAACCACCACTTCTATCTGGCTTTAGGACATGTCCATCACCCCCCCACCCAAAAAACACATACCCACTAAGCAGTTGCTCCCTGTTCCCCCTCATCCCAGCCCCTGCCAACCACCAATCTGCTTTCTGTTTCTATGCACTTAACTATTCTGCACATTTTTTACATGAATGGGACATGGAACATTTTGTATCAGGATTCCTTCACACGGCATGACGTTTTTGAGGTTCATCCATGTTATAGCATGTATCAAGACTCCATTTTTATGGATGAGTAATATTCCACTTTATATCTATACCACAATTTGCCTATTTATTCAATCATTAGTGGACATTTGAGCTGTTTCACCCCTGGCTACTGTGAATAGTACTACTATACACATGCATGCACATATATGTAAGTACCTGTTTTCAATTCTTTGAGGGTATGTATGAGTTTTCTGATTTTCTTATGTATTTTATGTGACTATAAAAGTATAGAATATTTCTTGAAGAAAATGTGGAAGTTAGAGGAAAAAACACAAATCTTTAAAAGTGGCCGAAGGGTAATCAAGAATATCTGTCTTCCAGAAAGGATATGCTATGAGCTAAAAAGCTTACCACCCCATTCCTTCTTTCCTCCCTATAAACATGGATCATTATTTTAGAAGTGTGGTTATTTTTCATTATATTTTATTGATTATGCTATTATAGTCATCCTGATTTTCCCCCCTTTGCCTCCCTCCACCTAACCCCCACCACTACCTCAGGCAATCACCACTCTTCATGTCCACGGGTCATGCTAGTATGTTCTTTGGCTACTCCATTTCCTATACTGTACTTTACATCCCCATGGCTATTCTGTAACTTCCTATTTGTACTTCTTAATCCCCTCACCTCTTCACCCATTCAAGCACACACCCCTCCCATCTGGCAACCATCAAAATGCTCTCCATATTCATGATTCTGTCTCTGTTCTTGTTTGCTAAGTCTGTTTTAGATTCAATTGTTGATAGATATGCATTTTTGCCATTTTATTGTTCATAGTTCTGATCTTTTTCTTAAATAAGTTCCTTTAACATTTCATATAATAATAGTTTGGTGATGATGAACTCCTTTAGTTTTTTCTTATCTGGGAAACCCTTTATCTGCCCTTTGATTCTAAATGATAGCTTTTCTAGGTGGAGCAATCTTGGATATAGGTCCCTGCTTTTCATCACTTTGAATAATTCTTGCCAATCCCTTCTAGCCTGCAAAGTTTCTTTTGAGAAATCAAGTGACAGTCTTATGGGAACTCTCCTTTACGTAATTAACTTCTTTTCTCTTGCTGCTTTTAAGATTCTCTCTTTAGCTTTAACCTTTGACATTTTAATTATGATGTGTCTTGGAGTGGGCCTCTTTGCAACTATTTTGTTTGGGACTCTCTGTGCTTCCTGGATTTGCATGTCTATTTCCTTCAACAAATTAGTGAAGTTTTCTTTCATTATTTTTTCAGATAGATTTCCAATTTCTTGCTCCTTGTATTCTCCTTCTGGCACCCTTATGAAGCAAATGTTAGACCTCTTGAAGTTGTCTTGCAGGCTGCTTACACTATCTTCATTTTTTGGGGGGGGGAATCCCTTCTTCTTGTTGTTCTGATTGCTTGGGGTTTTTTGTTTGTTTGTTTTTGCTTCCTTATGTTCCAAATCATTTGCTTGATTTTCAGATTCATCCACTCTACTGTTGTTTCCCTGTAAATTGTTCTTTATTTCAATCAGTGTATCCTTCATTCCAGACTGGATCTTTTTTTATGCTGCTGAAGTCCTCACTAAGTTCCTTGAGCATCCTTATAACCAGTGTTTTGAACTCTGCATCTGATAGATTGCTTGTTTCCATTTCATTTAGCTCTTTTTCTGGAGTTTTGATCTGTTCTTTCATTTGGGCCATGTTTCTTTGTCTCCTCATTTTGGCAGTCTCCCTGTGTTTGTTTTTATGTATTAGGTAGAAGTGATTTGACTCCATGTCTTGGTAGTGTGGCCTAATGTAGTAGGTGTCCTAAAGGGTCCAGTGGCACAACCTCCCTTCCACCCAAGCTGGGTACTTGAGGTGTGCCCTTCATGTGGGCTGAGTACACCCTCCTTTTGTAGTTGAGTGTTGGTCACTGTTGGCAAATCAATGGGAGGGATTTGCCCACACCAGTCAGTTGCAAGGGTTTGCTGTGACCACTTACCACCAACCTCTGCTCTCTGTGGAGGATTAACTGGAGGATTAAAGGGGCAGGATGGTGGTGCTCCAACATGGTCTTTAGCTGTTTGCTGGGTGCCAACGAGGTTTCCTTGGTGGTTCAGGCCAAGGTCAGCCCCCACCTGTGTTTTGGCCAGGGCCACCCTGCACGAGGTATAAAACAATCTGAGATGGCTAGTACTTGTGCTGGGCTTGGAGATTCCCAGGCAAAGCCAAGCCAAGCGGTCTAGGCTGACTGCTGCTACTGCTGGTCCTGGGGCTCACTGAGGCTGGCTGTTGCTTGTTTGAGAGGATTTAGGAAGTTGTGAAGCATGAGCCAAGACCAGGCTTTCACATGGAAAAGCAGCTTGATTGGGTCCATAAGTAGGATGGGGTGGAGTCTCTGGGGACTTCCAAGGTGGGTCAAACAGTGTTAGCCAGTTTGATGGAGTCTCAGATATGGCACCAGCTTGCCAGATTTGTGGGACTGTGGAGGGAGGGATTAGAAAAGGGACAATGGCCTCTGCTCACCTTGATGCCAGATACTTCAGTTTCTCCCAGTATGCCACTGGTGCCTTTCAATCTGCCGCCCTGGTGCTGGAGCTCAGAGGGAGTGCATCTGAGTAGGTGAGTCCATGTGTGGGTTAAGAGGAACTGCTTGGGGCTCCAGAAGTTTCTTCTACTGACTCAATCTCTGCTGTTTTTTGCAGCCAGAAATTGTGGTGACTTATCTTCCTGGCACTGGAAACCTAGGCTGAGGGGCCTGGTGTGGGACTGGGACTCCTCACTCCCGAGATATTCCTCCGAAATTTTTATCCACCACACGTGGATGTGGGACCAGTCCATTCCGCATCTGTGCCCATCTTACCAGTCTGGATGGATGTGGTTTCTTTAACTCCACAGTTGTCAGACTTCCATTCAACTTGATTTCTCACAGTTCTGAGTGATGGTTGCTCTATATTTTAGTTGTAATTTTGATGTGGTTGTGCACAGAGGCAAGCCATGGCTGCCTATGCTGCCATCTTGCCCAGAAGTCAGAAGTGTAGTTATTGAGAATATGGACTGTGTAATCAGAAAAACCCAGATTTGAATCCTAGGTCTGTCATTTAGTAATTGAGTCACTTTACCTCTCTAAGCCTGTTTTCTTGGCTCTAAAATAGACATATAGCATTTTGTGGCACATTAAATGTGATGGTATTGTGAGCAAAGTGTCTAATACAGCTCCTGGGACAGAACAAACATTAAGGAAATATTATTTGTAACAGTACTCCTTACACAGGGATTTGTGAACTCCACCAAAAAGTGAGGTTCATGAAAGGAGAATCTTGTGTTTTCACCACTGTATCTTCAGTATAATGTCTGGCACACAATTGTCACTCAATACCTGTTGAATAGATGAGTGAATGTAAGTATTGGAAAAAGAACTGAAATTAAACACCTGGGAAGGATCTCCAGGAAAATATAGGTTTCTGGATTCAAAAGACAAATAAAGGCCATGGGTAGGAAATTCTTGCAAGTCAATGTGAATTCTGCACAACCATATACCAATGGCTGGAGTTGGACAGGTCTGATTAAGGCCCACCAAACAAAATTATTTGCAGAATATGAGTTAGTCTTAGGTGCAGCAATTTGGGGCAGAGCTAGGAGCCTTGTGAAGCATGTGGGGAGTTGAACTTCCTAAGTGGCTGGAACAGCTAAAGCTTGGAGCATTTTTTAAAGCAAATGAAGCATTTGATGGAATAAACCCAGGCAAAGACACATTTAAGCACGGGGCCTTGACAGGATCTGCCCTGAAGTAGTATCGCTTGGAACTAAAGAGATGATTAGTGAGTTTCTCATGGCCCTAGAGGAAATCTTGCCTGGCATGGGAATGCAAAAATTTCCAACCTTGTCTAAGAGCAGTTTCCCCACACTCTGCTGCCTCATAATGATGTCAGTAATGGGTTGCAGAGCTCACTGCCTGCTGAAGGCCTATGCCTTCCCTGTTGTGGGTCCTTATCCCAAATAAGAGATTTATCTCCCCTGCAAGCTTAGGAGGGCTAAAATGGAGTTGTAGGCATGGAAACTCCCAGGAAACAGGCCAGAGAAGATTAAGGACTGACCGCTACGTCAGATGGCTATTAGCTGGTCCTAGCCAAGGAAGACGGGAGAATCCTTTGTTCCAGGGTAATGGTCTGTTTTCAAACATACTTCTTTAGAGCTGCAAAAGCTCTAGACCCATCACTGCTGCAATTAAATGATTTTTAGTATATGTACATATGTATAATTAATTATTAAAGTCTGTCTCTTCCACTAAATGGTAGAGTGCCTGATGGCAGGACTGTTTCTGTCTTGGTCGCTATTGCATCTTCAGACCCCAGGACAGGCCTTGTCTGCGGTAGACACTCCACAAACACTTGTTGAATAAATGAATATAAGGCATTTTATTACAAATTTTAATTCCATTGGGAGGCAATATAATATATTCATCAAGGACATGGGTTTGTATTCCGGCTTCACTGCTTTGTGACTGGGAAAATTGCTGAAATTGGTTTTATTATTTTCCTACTGTTGCTGTGACACATAACTACAAACTTGGTGGCTTAAAGAACAGAAATTTATACTCTCACAACTCTGGAGCCTGGAAGTCCAAAATCAGGCAGGACTGTGCTGTTTCTGGGGACCCTAGGGGAGAATCCATTCCTTGTCTCTCCCAGTTTCTGGGGGCTTGTGGCTGTACCACTCCACCCCTGCCTTTATCTCTGAATCACCCTCTGCTCTGTGTGTCTGTAGGACATCTCCTTTTGCCACTATCCCGCAAGGACACCTGCCGGCATTTAGGGCTCACTTGGATAAGCAGGATGATCTTATCTCGTGATCCCTAATTTAATTACACTTGAGAACAATCTTTCCCAAATAAGGTAAAGTTCATGGGTTCTGGGGATTAGGACATGGACATATGTCTTTGGAGGCCACCATCAGCTCATTACATTTCTCTAAGGCTCCTTTTTTTTCACCTGTATAATGGACATACTATCTCTTACAATTACTGTGAGGATTAAGCGTTACAATACACGTAAATCACTTAACATGGTTCGTGTCACATTAAAATTTTCAATATATGGTAGCTATTAATAGCTGGTATTATTTCATAAGGCACAGAAGGTTTACTCCAGATGGCCGTGTAGAAAAGGGGATGGAGTTAAGCCAACTCATTCAGAGTGTTGAAAAAGTCAATATCAATATCAATCTAATCTATGTCTCTATTTATGAAATCAGGATGGAGATTTGAGCTCAGGCCTCTTACCTATGTTATTACATTCAGTACTCAGAATAACCCTGGAAGACTAGTATTCTCCCCCATTTTACAGGTGGAAAACACAAACCAAAAAACCAAACAGAAAAAATAACCCAACTAAAACTCAATTTTCAAATAGCCTGAGTTAGCCAAAGAGTTTAAATATAAACCCAAAACTTCTCACTCCAAGCCCAGTTTTTCTTCTATATTACTTCAGAAAATTAAGGACAGAAATGGAGAAAACTCCAAGCATCTGTACCTGGTAAATCACTTAATAGAATCTGACAGGAAGAGTTGACTGCATGGCACATATGGCTAGAAGAAGACTAAAAGGTGGTTCTCCAACTTTGTTGCACATTAGGATCTCCTGAAGAGCTTCTAAACCCCTCAAGTGACAAACTATATAGAAGACTAATGGAATCAAAATGGGTGTGGAGAAGAGACTCGGGCATTAATAATTTTCAGAACTCCCCAGGTGATTCCAATCATAGCTGAGGTTAAAAACTACTGTCAGAATCACCAGGGAAGGTGGTAAAATTACAGAGGCCTAGGGTCTATTCTGCTTCACTGAGTCTGGGTCTCTCCAGATGATTCCAATACCCACCAAAGTTTGAGGACAACTCCTCTAAAGGACCTTTCAATCTGATGTTCCGATTGTCACCACTCACTAATTTAGTTATTATTCAAACACCTGTGCTAGAGTTGGAGCTACAGGGATGCATATAAATAAGACATAATTCCTGATTTCAAGAAGTTCACAGCCTGGCAAGCTGTTCTTGCTGCTCTCAAAGAACTTTCCACACTGCTCTTCCTAGCTGATGCTCTTGCTAGAATGGGAACTCCATGAGGGTTATGCTTCAAACGAAGAATGTGCTTAATGAATAGTTCATACATGAGGGAAAAGGAAGGGGAGGGAGAGGAAGAACACATGAAGATAAGCATCACCCAGCAGTGTGGTGAGGCACAAGTACTTTTTCACTTCCCCACCAAGTAAGATGTGATTCCCTATGGGGAGAGGTGGGGTCAGAAAAGGTTTCTCTGGAGTAGTGAGGTCTGAACTGGGTCTTTAAGGGTGACAAAAGGTTGGGGAGGATACTCTTATTATAACAAATAGTGAAGTTTGCACACAGGCCAAAACAATGAGCAGTTTGGTTCTGGCACATAGAAGACAAGAGGGAAGATGGGGAGCTGTGGAGGGTGAGGCAGGGGCCAGATGGCACAGCACTGTGTCTGACCTCTTCTCCATCCCTTAGCCGAGAGGCTTCTAAGTCCAAAAGTCTCTGACAGTCTTTGTGTAAGAGTTGACTACAGCCACAGGCCCAGGACTACAGAGACCTATGATCCCTATGAGTGGGACCCCAGACCCCAAGCTTCTAGAAGCACACTGAGGTCAACTCCAAAGCCATCTCTGAAATGGATGCACAGGCAGGTTCCCTCAGGAGGCAGGCTTAAATCCAAACCAAAAGGCACGCAAGGCAAGGAAAAAGATGGATTGGGAAAACCAAGAAACTTTTTCTCTACACCTTCCTGATTGTTTATAAATCTATTTATTATTTATAAATCTTGTGTTTGCCAGGAATTACTGAAAATGATACCAAGGGTGTAAGGAATCTGAGACCCGTGACAGAAGGTAAATAAATCTCTATCCCAACTCTAAATGCTACAAACAAGAGCATAAGCTTTTCCAGCTTGTTTGATTGCTCCTCTGTCTCAACCAGGTGTTGGTTGCTGGGAATATGGAGCTCTGCACTCCTCACACAGCCAAGTGAGTCATTTGCAGAACACCCCAGGGCTTCGTGCCTCTAAGCTGACTGCTCCATCAACAGAGGCACACAGGAGAGGGGACAGAAGGGCTGGTGTGGGGAACTGAGGCCAAGAGCTGCAGCCATAACCGAAATGACGGGCTGGCTTTCTCTGCCCTTTTGTGGTGCCCCATGGCAAATTCCTCCCCTTTGAGCAGGCTTTGAAGAATCAAGAAGAACTATAAAGGATCACTTTCCTTCTCTTTTTGACAGAATCCTATAGCCCTCATATCGCAAGTTCCTTTCCCTAAAGTGAATAGACTGGTCCAGTAAAGAGGATTAACAAGAATCTTGAGACAGCAGCTTGGCTGAAGGGGAACTGATTTCCATGTCCTGTGCTTCTATGCTGGTTTCTGGAAAAAGGGACTAAAAACTTGCTAGTTATTGAGAGAAAGCAGACACAAGCAGAACTGGCCAGAACCTCCTCTGCTTTCCAATCAAGAAGGTGTTCTTCTCACTACTTCCAGGCCTAGACCAAATTTTTATTCTTAGTTGCTATGAAAGAAAAGGAAACTAACTTTGGATGAACGGAAAAGCTTATCTGAGAAGAGTGACAATTGTGCCCAGACCTGAAGGAGGAGAAAAAGAAGAGAATTCTGGGTAGAAAGAACAACATGTCGAAATGCCCGGTCGGGAAAGAGGCTGGGTTGCTGGATCGGCCTGAGGGAAGCTATTGCGGCTGGTGCGTAGCCTGCAGGGGAGGAGCGTGCAAGGGGAAGTATGCGAGATGAAGACAATGCTGGATCATCAGGGCCTGGGATCTCCTGACTTGTCTGTGGCTCCACTACTGTCCCGTGTAACCATTATCCAAGTATAATCAATCCCTCTGTGCTTTGGACTTGCAACCTACCAAATTTTTCTCCACAGGAGGGAGATTACTTGAAATATTGACTTTCTCTGAGAGTTAATGATCAGATTATAATCAGTAATGATAATCCATTGCACATAAAGTACTTTAAATATTTTTAAGCATTATACACACACACAAAAAGTTTAGAAGAATTTCTTTTCATAAAACATAGTTCCTAGAATTTTAGGGTCAGGATAGATATGAGAACTTTTCCTTATGCTACAAGGAGGAAACACAGGTTAGGAGATTAATTTTAGCAATATATGATTAGTTTTAACAATATGTCAACTTAATTAATTTTAATAATATATTTCACATAGTTCAATATGTGAAAAATGATCACTTCAACATGGAATCAATAAAAAATCATGTTATTTTAAGTCATTTTTTCCATATTATGCCTTTGAAATCCAATTTCCGCTGTACACTTATGCTGATCTCATTCTGGGCTGACCACATGTCAAGTGCTCAGTAGCCTCGGGCGGCCAGTGGCTGCCGTACTGGACCACGAAGCCCTGGAGCTTCATAATGGTTGTGGAGTTGAGGCAGAGCTAGAATATAAGCTCCTTCTTAAGTGCTCTTTCCCCAGATCACACTACCCTCCCCTGGGAATAAGAAGGGGCTGGGGCAAGAGAAGTAACTGCAGCGAGCACCTATCTGTGCTGTGCTAGGCACTGTGATGGCAGTTCCCATTTTATTCACCGCTTATGACAACCCTTAAGAGTCAATATCACTTCTCCATTTCCCATACGAGGGTACAGGGGTTCCAAGTGCTTTGGCTGTTGATAGTGGCAGGACAATGTCAGTCCTTCAATGAAAACGATGCTGTCAATATCAGAAAGATGTGATTAATGCCCAAACCTGCTGAAATTGGGTGGTATTAAACACCACGTGGCTACTCCAGCAATTCCACCAGAAATTCCTGCAACCAGCTGCCAGTTTTTAAAATGAAACAAAGGATGGATGTGCTGTCAGAGACTCCAGTCCCCGGAGGATTGTTCTTTAGCTTGCCAAATACTGAGGCTCCAGTCCACCCCTATCTTGCCTCTTCAGCCACTACCACTGCTCCAAATACACATAATTAGTTGCATGAGGAAAGGCCTCAGCTACCCCATTCGGACTAGCTGTGAACCAACATGCAAGCTATAAGACAGTCAATACCATTTAAACGGACTCTACATGCCATGGATAAATCAAGTTAACAGAGAGGGGGAACAGGGGGAAGCACCCACTCCTGAACTAGAAAACCTGGTCACAGCCCCTTGGCAGTGAAATTCTCAGGGACGAGGTGGACTGTAGGGACGAGGCCAGCATGTGTCTGTCAGTTGTGACCTTGCGAGCAGCTATCCTATGGCAGATATGAGTGTGATCCACAGATGTGTTTCTTGGCCAGGAAAACAATCTTAGGTGATAGCTACCAATGCCTCCACTCCACAGGTGAGCAAAAGGAAGCCAAAGTCATAGTAACTCCAGAGCTCATGCTCACGAGGGCCATGCTGTACACTTTCCTGTCATGTGTCGAACTCCAAAGTCATAGGGAAAGCCAGCTCGCCTTTTAAAAAAGCAAGCTAGGACAAAAATATGCCCGAATGTAGTCTGTCCGCACAGAGAATGGTTTACATTTGGAAGCAGGCCTCAGTATTTTTTAAAAAGTAGTAGGCTCCCTCCCTTTCTGCTACCTAGGGGTACAATTTCCAGCCCCTTCTCCAAAAGAAATATTTGGCTTTCTATAGAGAACCTCTGAGACTTCGTGCAACTGAAAATGGAAGAAGGGGAAAGAGGCCCTCATCACACCCCACCTCAAAATGCCCCTGGGGGGGTGCTGAGGTTGGGCCCCTGTAGATCCATTTACTTTGGGAAACGCTGGGTTCTGAAGCATTTGTTTCAGAAATTAGCCCCATGCCCCATCAATAGTAGCTTTCAACGGCTCTTCCCGGGTGGTCTTGTCTCTTTTAAATTTCATTTCCTGTTGGAAAGGTAACCGTTCAGTGCCACTGACTGGACTGGGTTAGGAGAACACAGGGACCTGAGTGAGGCTGGGGAGCCAGGGTAGGACTGACGGGTGGAACAGAGCAGCCAAGTGAAGAGAGAGGTATTAAAGAATGTCACATGGTGGATTTTATTTCTACTGCTTCTCCATGGGAGAGAAATTGCCCCATGGGAGGAGGGAATAAAAATCCCAGGGAGAGAGTGTAATCAGCTGCTTTGCTGCAGGTGGCCTGAGGTCTTGGTGGGAATCTTGGCACTGCCACTCACCAGCGGTGCCCCCCAGCCTTGTCCTTTGACTGCAGGAGCCTCAGTCGCCTGTCTGTTCTGCTGCCCTGGGTGGTGTGGATTCAAATGATACATACATGCAACATGCTTAGCACGTGCATTACACCTAGTAGGTACTCACATGCAGTAGCAATGAAATGGCATGGATCATATTTGAACCCATAAATGTAACATGATGTTTACTATTACACACAATACATTGTGCAAGAAGAGCATGCCAATACATAGGAGAAGCCCTGACTTTAAAGAACTACGTACAAGAGATCATTTCAATACAGAGCGACAAAGATTCTAATCAAGACAGACATGAAGTGAAAAGAAAAGACAGATATAAAGTGATATGGACCCCACATATGAAATATTTTGGGGTTTTATTGACATCATGGTCAATGGGGTTGATGGGAGAATTCATTAACTGTCTGTCTCTCCTCTAGAATGTAAGGTCCAACAAAGCAGGAATATTGCCTATTTTATTCAGCACTGTGGGTAAAAGGAGATGGGTAAATATTTAAGGTGATGCTAAGTAAAGAAAAAGTTAGCCAAGTGCAAAACAGGGTTAAAGCTATCCAGTCAGAAGAAACTGCATGAACAAAGGCATATCCCTAAGGATAAACTCAGGAAATTAAGCAGCAGGTTGTTGAAACAAATGGAGTACAAAGCATGGAGTGTAGGGTGAGGTGAGAGGACTCAATGGGTACAAGGCCATGGGAAATCTTGTTCACCACACTAAAAAGAATGGCACTTGTGTGGGTGAACACTCACGTATGTAAGACCAGAGTGGGCAGCTGCTGACATAGGCAGATTTAACAGGACCTGAATTCCTACCCCAAGTCTACAATATGCTTTCCTTATAAGCCTGCCAAAGTACCTATGGTTTTTTACTATTAAACCCAAGTAATAACCATATTAAGCAAAAACAGCTGTTACTTCTTATTCTCCAATTAGTTTATCAGATTTGCTAGCCAGATAAATTTTCACAACAACATATGAGGTAGTTACTTCTATTATCTCGTCTTACATGTGAGAAGACCAAAGCACAGATAGGCTGAGTGGCTAACCCAAAGTCACACAGCATGCAGGTAGTAAAGGCAGCTTTACTAGTCACCTACTCACCCTTCCCCCAGTCTATTCTCTGAACCACCATATTATTTCAAATCTGTCTTCCAGTTCGCCATTTCTCTCTTCAGTTCAATGCATCTGCTCTTTAACACATTTGATGAATTTTTAATTTCTATAATTCTTTTTAATTCTAGAATTTCTATTTAGTTCTTTTAAAATGTCTGCTTCTTTTCATATTATCCTGGACTTGCCCTGTGGTTTCCATATCCTCTTTCACTATGAAACATTTTCTAGCATACCCACTCTCTCAAATTTGTCCATTGTCTTTAGTTTCTAAGGATAGGAACTTCTCCATGTGTTTTCTCTATTGCCTCTCACTAACAGTGGCATTTTTCTTCTATTGCATGTACTATAACATTTCAAAGTAAACTTAACATCAGCAGGAGTTTGCTGTTGTTGCTTTCCGGCTTTGATTTTTAAAATTTTGTTTTTGGTGGGAGACCCACATGCACTGGGATGTTGAGACATTTTTATGTCCTGCTTTTAGGTTGTCTGCTCTAGTATCTCATAGTTTAATTAATTATGGGCCAAGTTTTTACATTATCTTTTCGGTGTGTGGCTTGTGCACTACACAAGGAGAACCCCAGCCCCATACACATGTTTAGTGTAGGTTTGTTTTGGATTTCTCATGGGTGATCCCAATGACTCAAGGTGGGTGATAGACTTCCACACCAGAACCTCAGCAGAATCTTCCTTATTTCATGCTCAGGCTAGTCATTCCTCACTGTCAGTTAGCTATGCAGGGCGTTTGTTTGCTATGGCCTCAGCTCTCATCCCTGTGGGGTACTGAAACTCCAGCCCCTGAGAACCATACATACTTCCCATACTTTCACAGGACCTTTTCTGTAATTCCTTCTCACTGATCACTGCTCCATTATTGAGTGGCTCTTTGTTCCTGGCACCTAAGGAGTTCTTCTTTTTGCATACCAGCCTGGCAATGGATTTTTTTCCCATTGTATTTTTCCACCAGCATCTCTCTGTGATTGGGGGAATGTCCCTTGACAATCTAGCCTATCAAATTGACCAGAAGATTATGGTTAAACATTTAGATATCAGTCCTTCCCTCACGGAGGACAGAGACCCTTGTCTGATTCATCTTTCAATCCTAATTCTTCAGACAGTGCCCTGACCAGAATAGAAAGCAATAAAGAGTGGATCAATGAATGAATAAATAAATCAGCTTTCTCTTTTATTCTAAGTGGTGACTAAATACCATACACTAATTATCTTCTAGAGAAAGAAGACACCAACACTCCCTGGAAAGCCACCCATGCTCTCTGGAAGGCCACGCTGAACAAAGAAAAATGTTTGAAGCCTGCCTGAGTTCGGCCTTGTGGCCAGTAGGTTCATTACTACTGACACTACTTCTTTCTTGAAAGGCAACCACTGCTAATTACAGTGCTGGTCTAATAGAAATATGAAGTCTGGCAGGCAAGGTTCTTTGCTGGTGGCTCTGCTGCCTTTCAGCACATACTGATGTCCTTTTACGGCCATAACTGGAACCTGATCAATAACACATAGCATGCACTAATGTCATAAGGAGCTGGCCAATTAAGTTCACATTCTTCAGAGCACCTGGCATAGTGCATGGTGCACTCAGAGTAGGCACTGAGTTCATGTGTAGTGTGCTTCATTTCATCTTTTCCATTAAAAACAGTATATAAGTATTTGTTGAAAATCTACTGCCTCCTAGGCATGGTGCATGGTGCTGGAGCTAGAGAAGAATACCATAAAGTCTCCTTTTAAATCCTTAATTAGAAAAAGAATGTCCAAATCAAATTTAGAAATAACTTATCCTAAATGTCCTTTGATTTAAGGTGAAAAGACATTTCACCTCATCTCACCTTCCTAAAATATCTAAAAAGTATACCAGCAACACAACTTTGCCCATATTACTGTTTTGTAAAGTTCTCTCACCTCAGAGAGGAAACACAACTCCGAGTGAATATATGAACAGATACTAGAGAGCTGATCCTAAAAGGCAATTTTCGACAATGCCTTTGGACTCATTTTACCGGTATAATCCCAGAACCTACAGGCATGCCTGAACTAAGGTAGAAACTCAGTAAGTTTGTTGAATGTATTTGCACACACATATGTGGACAGGGCTCATCCATCTCTGTGTCCCTAGATATGGTGTGACTCATCATTCCACACATATTTATTGAGGATTTCCTATGAACAGCAGTCTATGTGAGGTTTTGTGATGGAGTAAAGAGACAAAAAAAAAAAAGAGAGCAAGATAGATATCTTACCTACAAGGAATTTCCAGGTTTAAGGCAAGATGTCTAGCTGTGTAGATCACCATATCACCATGATGTAACACAGAAAATGCAAAGAGAAGAACAGAGAAAAGGGCTATGCGAGTTCCACAGGACAGGCCACTTCCTGCTTAGGGATTAGGTAAGACTACGGCTAATACAGACTTTATGCTCAAACTGGAAGGAGAAGTAATTTGCCTGCCACCCTGTAGAAGGGAGAGAATGAGTGCTGGCAAGGAAGAAAGGGCAGTTCAGGTGGAAGAATGGCTTAGACAAAAGCAGAGGGGCATAAAAAGTATAGGATATATAGAAAGAAATACAAATTTGGCTGGAAATGCATAAAGGGGTATAAAAGGGAGCTAAAGAGAAATGAAGCTGGAAAGGTAATATGAGCCAATTGCAGGGGCTTTAAACGTGTCCAGATTTATCAATCCAGGACATAGGGTCTCTATAGAGTAGTCAGTGCTTAGCATATGGCGAGGCTTAATGAATACGACAACAATCTCATGGTAGGAACCTGCCTTCCACGTGCAGAGAGGAAGCTGCCATCTGTATGCAAAGGCAATTACAAACATTCCAAATGCTCTGCCCTGAACCCTGCAAGTATATCAAATACTCACCGTGAAGGGTCACCCGGCAAACAGCTCTGATCAATCTGGGCTCAGGCAGAACCAAATCCCCTAAATAAGATCCACTAGATGCAGTGTCAGGAAGGTCAGAAACAACCTTATTTCACATCTTGAAGCGTTTTCACCATGTGGAACATTTTAGAGGAAGAAGGGAAAGGAAAGAGAGAGAGAGAGAGAAGAAAGGGGAAAAGCCTCTCCAGAAATAAGGGAATTCCAAGTCATTAAATGTTAAATGGTCACAAAGTAAGCAGGGAATTTATTTTGGCCCTGCCTCCTCCTAGTGATCTGAAAAGCAGTTGATTTCAAAGTAGGCTGTGCCAGGGCTCAAACTGGAGTTTCACGCCTCCACCCCTCCTCCGCCTCCCCGGCTGTCCCCACTGTATACCTTTGTCGAGATCACTTGAAATGTTCCATGATGAGGTAGGCACTAACTCAGCAGTGACTGACAACTCTGTTTCTGAAAAGAAAAAGAAGGGAGGGGAGAAAGACAAGGGCAATATTAACCACGGTAACTTATGGGCTGTTAGAAGCATTACAGGAGATTTCCAAAGGCCCTCCCTGCCTTCTGAGAGAGACCACTGCCGTTCCGCAGCTTATTAAACAGGAGCGGTCGCTCTCCTTGCCACGCAGAGGGGCCTGCATCACAGAGGCTAGCCAGACGAACAATCTGTGGGCCAGAGCTGGAGATTTTTTTTTTAAATGAAACACTGGCTTGAAAATAAAAACACAAATATTTCATTAATGAAAAATCAAACCTGCAGAAATGACCATTCATTATCAAACATAAACTCTTCCATTTCTTGTCAATCTTAGAGGAATACATTCAATAGTCTTCCCATGAAAAATAAGTAAAAACAATCTTTCTTTTGCTGCTGATTTCATTGGTGTTGGTGAACTAATCCGTTTCTCTACATTGAAACTTTTAGGCAGGACAAACGAAAGCTAAGTATTTGAATATGGAGAATCATCTGTGGTTCACTGAACTTAAAATATAATTTTCAAAACCACCATAAATTAAAGCCAGCCTGCAAATCAACAATCCAAAGGGCAAAATGTACTACTAAGATTTTAAAACTCTCACTAATATACAAATTATAATAATAATACAATATATTATTATTTGTATAATAATACAAATTATAATTTTGTTGTTTTTGAAAATTTAAGCCATGACACCATCCTATTAGCACATTTTCGTAGGATTGAACTGCTCTCCCGTTAGGTGATGTCTACACACACACACATACACACACACACACTCTCACTCACTCACTATTTTACCAAACTGCAGCGCAGGCCCTCAGAGAGCTCAGAGCCCGGGCCACTCGATGCACGGACCCGTGCTGTAATGTAAGTGCGCCTTCCTTCAATCTGGTGTAGATACCATCCACCACTTATGGCCCTTTGTGTCTCGTAAATGTGGGATCTGCCTTAGAGCCTGTTCAACACAGTCCTCTAGGCAGCCACTAAAAATGGCTCTGAGTGGGAACACGAGGTGAACTTCAGTAAGTGGAAGAATTGGGATTCTAATCCAGGTACGTCTGACTGCCACCCACACACTCCGAGCTGCCCGTGCTGCCTAGTACTCCAGTCTGGGAAAGCTGAGTTGTTCCACCTCACTTCTCTCTCACGCCACCTTTCACCTAGATAAGCACACTTTCCACATTTCCTTATTTACCGATGGAGACTGTCTGCCACCTGGCCATGGAAGCCACATGCCACAGTCAGCGAAGGACAGGATGTTTACCCACTGAGACCTTGCAGGGGCCCACTTGTAGTTTGCCTACTGGGTCTTCGATCAACCTGCCACTCCTGGCAGAGACAAAAGGGTTATTGGTTTGTACATACTTCCTTGGCTTGCCTCTTTCCCTGTCTAGGTGGGGAAGGAAGCAAGTGGGAAAGAAAGTAGACAAATCACACATGTCCACTCCCTCTCAAATGGCCCCAGTTGCCTCCTACATCTTGGACCAAAAAAAAAAAACCAAAAAGAACATAGATTCTTTCAAGGAAACTTGCAATCAAATAGGCAGCATGACAGGGATCCTAAGCACATACAATTCCCAAATATGAAGCCAGAAAGAAAAATTTACCCAGTAAGAAAAATATTCAGTGCAAAACTACAGTAGAGGGCAGCACTTCTGTCCCCAACCACTTGTCCCAGCGTGACTGTCTTATGCAGGTGACTTTACCAGGAAGAGCTAATTGTCTACATTCCAGGGCCCCGAGAGTATGACTCTAACCACAGCTCCCCTCTGACCCCCATCCTGCTACCACCCACTTCTGCTTCTCGAATAATAGCCCCTTGTGTGCAGTGGCACAGGCCGTGGGGGTTCGCCTTAGAGTGGGCTCATCCAGCACTCCAACACCCAGACATCAGGGGGCCCGGGAACAGGGCCCCAGCTGCCCTGGTGGCACTGCCGGCACAGAAACCAGGGGCAGGGGCGTGGGGGGGGGTTAAGATAGATCTTGACAACATTTACATTCAATATTTTCATAGCTTCATCTTGCTGCTGCGCACGGTTAAATTGCCAGCAATACAGGTTTCATTTTACAGTGCTGATTTTATAGAAAGTTAGTTATGTGGCACTTGGTTTTTCTGACCTGAGTTTGAATTGCTGACTGAACGTAATTTAGGGCTGATGACAAATGAACAGATTCCTGGCACCCCTAACAGTGAAATTGTCCCCAGGTGTCCCTGGACAATAATCACCACTCGGGGTCTTGGGCTGCAGCAAAGATCATTTCAATTCGCAAGCTCATTAAGGGACTGTGATGATTCTAAGGAATTTCATCCTCAGCCTCAGATCCATTCCTTTCGATAATCACATGTTTGGCTTCTCAAATAAAATGATAATAAAGACAGATCAAATATTTTAGGATATGAATAATCTTTCTCTGAAAAATATTATCTTGATGCCACATGTTTTAAAAGGCTGATTAGTTTATGTGAAAAGTTCAGTATTAGTAATGTTTACTATGCTTCCCAGCCCCACAAAAGAGGGCTGAACTTAGTAAGAAAAATTGAGCGCATCAGCTTGACCTCCATCGATTCCAGGGCCAGCAGCAGCGTGAGGGAGAGACGTGACCACCAGTCTCGACCCCGTAGGATTTCCACTGGTGGATTCAGCTGCTCTCCTATTCTCCTCACCACGGCGAAACACGAGACATTGAATACCAGACTAGCAGCATCCTTTGTGCAAAATTATTGTGGTAACAGCCAGTTAGTATGTGCTCAATTAGGAGACAGTGCAATATTTCATGGAAACAGACGCCTAGATTAAAATACCAATTTCCTGCCATTTACCAATTCTGTGATCACGAGAAAGTCACTTTCTCTAAGATGAGGGCAAGAAAGCCATCTCACAGCACTGAATTAGGTAGGCTTTAAGGCCCAGGGGTGTCCAACCTGCGACTTACAGGCCTCGTGCAGCCCAGGATGGCTGTGAATGCAGCCCAACACAAAACTGTAAATTTACTTAAAACACTATGAGACTTTTTTGGTGATTATGTGTGGCAATGTATTTAATGTGTGGCCCGAGACAACTCGTCTTCCCCCAGTGTGGTGCAGAGGCACCAAAAGGCTGGACACCCCTGAAGGCAGTACGATTAAATTAGACAGTGGACCAAAGGGCCCTGCACGGCGCCCAGCAGAGCGTGGACACTCAAAGGCCTTTCGCGCCTTCCCCTGTGCCTAGTGAGGCAGACGGCAGCCACCCCTCGTGGACGTACTCCAGTTAGCGGCCCTGTCATCATCATCCAGGTTGACATGATGCACAGGCCAGGCTTTTAGAAAGATTCTATTTCACATGCCTTACTAATCCGAGCCAATCTTTTCATTTTGTGAGGTTTTCCTGAATTGGGCACCAGTTCTCTAAGAACATAAGTGTTTTGTGCGGTTTGATCCAATTTAGGCAAATTGAGCATGTTTTAGAAAACTCCAGCTCTTATCTTTCCTGACCTGTGCGGGAGGGCAAACCATTCTTCTCCCGATTTGATCAATAGGAGCTATTATCTTCGCAGTTTCACTGATGATTGACTTTTTGGCACTGATTCTGCAAACCATAAGGTTTTGGTATTTAAGCCTGAACAGTGGGAGTGTTATTTGGAGGGAAGGAAAAAAAAAGAAAGAGCCTTGAATCCTCCTCATTGATAAAAGCCTGTGCTCTCCAAAAGGAGTACTGGTTCATCTCAGCAGTTGGCAGGTAGAGACCCAACGTTTAAAGGAGGCAGAAGCTCCTCCAAAAGGCCCCCAGCCACGCCACATCCTGCATCGTGACCCAGCGATATGTGAGTTTACACAGGTACAGACCAGCACACTCCCGGGACGAGTGTCCAACCCAGCAGTCACAAAACAAAGCATGAGGGGACAGGGCTACCCCAGTGCCTTTCTTATAAATGTGGCAAAGCCATTAATTTGTCAAAGAAAAATTTTTCAAATATACCACAATTTGTGGTATTGTTCATCTTTCTATGTAGAACAAGTTGAAAAAAAAATGTCCAGGTTTTCTCAATGTCTAAGAGGCTCTGGTTGTGCTCGGAGACCTTCTCAACAGTTCTCTAAGGCAGGTCCCTTCTTATCTTCGTTTCTTCATTGCAGAACCTGAGGCACAGACACACTGAGCCACTTGCCTTCTTAGCTTGTTGGGATGGGGAAGGGGACTGTGACCAAACCCAGGCAGTCTGAAGGCAGAGCCAGAGTGTCTCAAACTGCCAAAATGGGGGTGGCCGAGGAAGCTGAAAGGTGTGCTCTCTTGCTCTCCGACTTCAGCGCCCCTCAGCCCCAGAGGACCCCTGTGAACTCTGAGCTCTGCGGAACGCAGTTGGAGAACCAGAACCAGACACCTCACTCCGCCCCCATCAGTGCTTGGTCCCCTAATTCTAAAACTAAAAAGGTCAGTGGGCAACCCAAAGAGGGGAAAGGAAATACTTCTTGATCACACTTCAATGCCCCTTTTCCCCTTTGGAAATACTATTTCTTTCTTTAAACCTGCTAATTTAGTATTTCAGATTACATGCAGTTCTTGTATTTAAAGGAATTACGCTACACGAAGTGCCGCGATGACACCCATTTTTATAGCCAATACAAATAGTATTGAAAACTATCTAAAAACTGTCACACTTGGGGTCTCTTCCATGCAACTCTAGGGATCATCCCAACCTGACTAAGGACACCTGGACTACTGAATAAACTATCACAAGAAAAAACCATAATCATAGCTGAGCTTGGAAGAAAGGGACATCCTCGGGGGTCAAGGGGATACCAGCAAGTGGAAAGTGATGCAGAAGGTGCCTCCGGGCTGCGGGCTAGGGTTTCAGTGCTCATATGAAAACCAAAGATGTGGCCAGTGGAGATCTGGATTCTTGCCTAAAGCCTTCACTAGAGCCTGGGAGTCCCCCATCTGTGGAAAGGGGCCAGAAACACATCCCCCAATGGCCCAGACAAGCTGCTAGGACCCTTGTAGTCCATCCAGAACTTGGGCAGGGTAGGGAGAAACATCCACACAAGAAATCAAAATGGTGTGTAAAGACCAGACAGGTCCAAGGTACCCTTCCCCCAGTTTCTATCCATGGTTACAACTTTTATAATCACGGTACAATATAAAACCAGGAACCGACGTTGTTACAATGTGTGTCAAGTCCTGTGTCATTTCATAGCATGGTGTAGATGTGATGGAACCGTCACTGCAATTGAAATAAAGAGCTTTGTCATCACCAAACATCTCTCTCATGCTACTTTCTAATCATCACACCCATCCCCTCCTCCCAGCCATACATAACCCCTGGCACCCACCAATCTGTTCTCCATCTCTGAACTTTGTTGTTTCAAGAATGTTATATAAACAAACTCATATGATGCCCTTCCTATCCACCCAACTTACTGTGTCTACCAATAGTTCTTTGTATGGCTGAGCAGTATT
Organism: Desmodus rotundus; assembly: GCF_022682495.2. Classification (NCBI taxonomy): domain Eukaryota; kingdom Metazoa; phylum Chordata; class Mammalia; order Chiroptera; family Phyllostomidae; genus Desmodus; species Desmodus rotundus. The sequence continues at coordinate 44,551,240 of NC_071389.1, read as the reverse complement.
CCATAGTATTGATGGACCACACTTCGTTTAATCGTTCACTTCAGACATTTGGTTGTTTCCACTTTCTGTCTACTAAGAGTAAAACTGTCATGGACGTGCTCACAGCCTTCGTGCTAAATTCTTTATTTCACTAAAAAGGAAGTCAAACTTAGGAGTTGTATGCAAGACGCAATCATAAGCAAATAAATTGGAAAATACATTGAAAAATGTTAAATAAGCCTTGACTTTAAACTATATATGTGATAAGAGTTACGACAGAGGTAAAAAGAGGGTTGTAAGGCAGCACTACGAAGCAGTACATCCTGGGGATGCACTTTGGGGAGGGGAGTCCCAAGGATCAGGGTGAGGGAAAGAGTGTTCCAGTCTGAGAAGAGGCCTGTGCATTAGAAATACCATGGCACCTCGGGGAAGTGCAAACAACTCCGTAATGGCCATGCGCAGTTACACACTAGCCACTGTTCCCAACAATTAAATAAACAGTAATTAAAAAAAATATGTTTATTGATTTGAGAGGAAGGGAGGGAAGAGGAGGGAGGAACAGGGAAAGATTAATGTGAGAGAGAAACCTTGATTGATTGCCTCTCATACATACCTTGACTGGAAATTGAACCCACAACTTAGGTATGTGTCCTGAATGGCAACTGAACCCCCAACCTTTTGGTGTATGGGACGATAATCCAGCCAACTGAACCACACTGGCCAGGGCAACAAACGATAATCTTAAAATTACAGAGGCTTCTCATTTTGTGTGTGTGTTTATGTTTCTTAAAGACAAAAAAGAAATATTACCAATAGTTAACAAGGAGATGATCTTCTTAGGCCCAGTGCAAAGTCCTAACAGAAATTTCAAAATGGCTCAAAGCTGGTCATTCCCGGAAGAGAAGTCCCAAAGAACAGACCCAAAGTTGGCACTCCCACGTTCACGGATGGCGCCACTCAGTGGAGGCTGAATGCGACAAAAGAATCAGTTTGTTTCTGGCTTCACAACAAGCTGGCAAAGACCGAGTAAGGAAACAAGGGAAGCATGCTGAAAAATGCATAGCTCAGGAACTGGTCTTATCTCCTACAGAGGTTTCATTTCCTTTCCTTTCAGGTGTTGCTGACACCTTAGATTTCCAATGACATCAACAAACTTCACTCCTTTCTTCTGGTTTCCACTTGGTTGCTCTTCCTTACATGCTTTTCTCTTCAAAAGTGCTTCTGGCAATTTTTCCTTCTTACTCATCCCGCCTGTCTTTGTCTTCTGGGGTTTGCCATTTAATTTCCCCCTTTGTATGGTCCATGCACACTTTCATTTCATAGTCTATAATCCAATTGTAGTCAAAGCCCATTACTCTGTAATTGTCTCTGGCCAATTCAAAATCACCTGTCACTCAAAACAAACAAGAGACCCAAGAAAGATGCTTTCCTAGCTGCAATTCCATGACAGCCTGAGAGTTGACTCTGGCAAAACAAACAAAGTCCTGGTTAAGTTCTGTACACAATGGGAATGAAGTTGTGTTGCGTGTTACCTAAAGTCATGGCAAACTGACATGGAGCTTTGGAAAATGAGACAGTCAGAGAGGATTTCTTTTAAAACTCCTTACTTCAACTGAAGTTTAACGTGATTATGTTCATTGCTTCATCCATCCAACCATCCATGCAGTCATTCATTCATTCAACAAATATTTATTGAGCACCTACTGTCTTCTAAAGTGGCCAAGTGCTAGCTAGCTAGGTGCTGGAATGTAATGGTGAACAAAATCAGGACTCTATGGAGCTCACGGTGTGGTAGGAACACAGAGAAGTAAATAGAGAGTTAAAATATAGCATGACAAATGCTACATGCAGGGTGGAGGTGGGGGTGCACTATAAGAGACTTAGCAGTCTTGGAGGCTTCCGCCCTGACCAAACACTTTGGCGATGAAACTTCTGTGGTTTTTGGAGAGCCAGGCATTTAGATGGACACACGGAGCGTGGGTAATCTAATTTCCTTATTTGAATAAAACAGGATTTTTTCCTGAAAAAAGTGCATAAAGAGCTGAGGCTCATGCAGTGGGTATGTCTTCACCTGTCATACTCACATGACTGACTTGCCTGCAGAACTTAGCTACTAACTGGGGTCTGGCCTGGAAACGGGGAATGCCTCTCCCAGGCTTAGCCATTAGGCTCTAGCCCCATAAACCTCCTAAATCAATTCTTCAACTGGGACTGGGTCTTTTGGTCTTTTATCTCCTTAGCAACGTAAATACCTGCTAGGACTGGAGGGTTAGTTTAATCTAAGAGGGTCTAAATTTCCAGTTCCTTGTACTTTCCTAATTTACACTTGGCTCCAGACTGTCTGTTCCACATGGTACTACACACAGGTTAAATGACTTCTGCCCCAGCCAGATCAAGGAGGAAATAAAATATATAAAACAAAATATTTGGTGCACAAATTTCACCTCTTTGAAATGGCATAATGCTGACATCAATAAAGTCTTTCTTGTGTTTGAACCTTAAATAGAATACTTCCGTTTCAAACTATGTTTAAACCACAGCAAAACAATGTGCAATTCAACAGGAAAATAAAATAAATCTGTTAACTAAGCAATATTCAATTTTTTATTGGACAGAAAACCCCCCTGGAATTATTCTGATTTCCTGTCTTACGATTTGCACTTAATTCTATGGTCCATGGGTCCTCTCGCCATCAATAAGTAAGTGTTCTTCATTGTGACCAGACAGTAAACTTCCTATGAGGACATGGATCCCGTCACATGCTTCCTTTGTGTCCTTACCCGGTGTTTACACGGTTGGGGAACAGGCTAGAGGGGAGGTGGCATAGCAGAGAGATAAAAGGTGTTGTGTTGCCTTTAGAGCCAGTCAGTCAGGTTCAAATCCCTGCTCTGTCACGTTCCAGCTTAGGACCTTAGGCAAATTATTTCACACGTTGAAACCTCAGTTCCTCACTCATAAACTAGGTATAATAGTAATGCACTTGCAGGACTGTGATGTGGATTAACTAGGAAAATATTTGGAGATTAGTTCAGCACCCAGTCAATGGTAAAATTCATCAAAGTAGTAGCTATCACTATCCGATAAAGGTTTTTTTAACTTACCACAGATACAGCTTGAAGGCTATTCAATGCTCCCCGCTGGGGAGCACGTTAAACAAATACAGATTCTAGGACCCCTATCCCAAAACTATTAAATTTCTTTTGGCGAGTCTTACATAAGCAGCCTGGTATTGTTCCTCTACAAACCACTAGTTTAGAGAAACTCAAATAATGATATGCAAAAGGAGAGAGAGAGAGAGAGAGAGAGAAAGGAAGGTAGGCAGGCGGGCAGAAGCGGTTTAAATGAACTGAGAAGTTTAATGTTGTGTATCAGCCTAGGGGAAAGGAGAAGGCAGACTAAATCTCTTGTTTTTGTCATGGAAGTCCAAAGTGGTCAGCAACCTCCATATTGAGACATCCTAGTATATAGTAACCAGGGGCAAAATTGGTACGTCTTGAATGACTTTCAAAATCAAGTCTTTATGTTTAACTTAAAGGTTGTCTTAATTGGCTGACCAACAATATAGCCAATTAGACTTCGAGGAGGAAAATCAGCGTCCTGGAAAGAGCAGGGCAGCACTGTCTCAACCTGTACCTCGTACACAGGGTCTCTCAATGGCTAGGGATTTTAAGTCTGTGGAGCTCTCCACCGAACAGCAAACTGGGCACACTCCAAACCTGTGCTGTCCTCCTGCTCCAGACATAGACGGGGAGGAAAACAAGACCCTTTTTAAGCTTTGATCCTCAGCCATTTATAACATTTACAAAGAGAAGCCCCCTTTGGATGCAGTTGAAAAAGCTATTAAGATACCTTACAATAGTACAAGTACCTTGTATTTAGGTAGCACTTTTCCTTTCCAGAAAGTCTGTACACAGAACAGATATTAGCTCATGACTCCGCATGTGAAGGGTCGCGGCCCGAGATAATGATACCCTGGTTGGAGCTGAAGAAACCCAGGCTCATCCGGAGAATTGCCTAAGGTCCCCTGGCATGTCATCAACTGCCAGGAGAACGTAACCACGATTTTCCTGACCTAAACCTGGTTCCACACAGGCCCTCTATTTCACTGTTGGTGACGCCTCTTTCGCAATTTTAAGGTTTGTTGTCTTTTTTTTGTTTTTGCTGTTTGTTTTCTAATTCCCCTCTAGCATGCTGTTAATTCAATCATTTCAAAATTCCAACGAATCAGGAGTAAAATTTAAAAGAAAACTTTCAGAAAGAAAAAAAATCTATTGAAAGTATAATTTGTACCTTCTGGCTGTCCCTGGAAGCCAAGCATTTAAGTTAATGGGATTGAGAGACTCCTGGATCAATGGAAATTATTTTAACCAGAGAGGTAAATTGTGGAGGATTACTATTATCCTGCAAGATAGTGGGATGGTTTTGCTCCAGCCATATGAGCCTGGGCGTGTAGGATCTAGATGGCTGGCAATTTTCAAATACTTAATTTGCCTCAAATTGCTCCAGTTTAAAATGCTTTGCCCGTCTGGAGTGTGTTTCCAGGACCATGTCATTATTGATAGCCTGGGGAGATCAATGATTAGAATGAAATAGAGGGAAACATTGAGCAGAGTGTAAGTTGGGACCAGAATCGCTTCCCAGGGCCTCTTAGTTTAATCTCTCCCTCTTCTGAGATTCCATAGTGTTTTATCTATTTCTCTCTTAACACACTTTACACTTTGTAAGGTGACCTGCAATTGCTTCAGTCCACTTCTTTACTGAGACTGTATGGGTCCTGAAGCCAGGGATGAGGCCTTCCTAATCTCTACATTGCTCACGGCATCAACTGTTGCTCTGTACACACTGTGTTCAAGGCACTCAACAAATGTTTTCTGAATGCATACGTGATATAATAGCTGTAGTTCCCATATATTACATTTATTTGTGTAAGGTATTGAGGTGGATTGCAAAATGGCCACAATTCATTCCTCCCTGTACCCACAGCTTTTTGCAGCTCTACCAGGAATAGATGGAGTCTACTTCCCCAACTTGAATCTGAGCTAGCGTTGTGACTTGCTTAGGCTAACTGAAGGTGCCAAGATCAGCTTGACCCAATCCACACCGAAGAAACACCCAGACAACACACTGACTCATGAGATAAATAAATGCTTGGTGTTTTTGGTCATTAAGTTATGGAGTGGTTTGTTATACAGCACTATTTGTGGGTAATAGATACCCATTTACAGATGAGAACACTAAGGCTCAATGAGGTCAGAAAGGATCCTAAAACCATGGAGGGAAAAACCAAGGATTTGAATCTAGTCTTTCTGATTCCAAAGCCCAAAGCCTTTTCACTAAATAAACTGACCAAATTTAAAGTATTCTGTGCGCTCAGAAATCAGTTTGAGAAACTAAAGGAAAGAGACAAAATGGGCAGGAGCTTCCTACATTGCTGGGAAGCACAATGAAGAGCTGCCCACTGGCGTGAGTCTCCCTAGTGGGACAGGGTCCAATACTGATACCTAATTTGATCAGATTTAAGAGATACAGAAGTACAGGATCCCTTTCCAGCAATGATTCGGAAGGAATGATGTTTCCACCTCCATAAGCACAGAGCTCAACTAATAGCAACTGCTATCCAAAGTTGGCAATTTGGTATTAGCTCCTGTGATATACTTTTTATTCATTGTCTTATGATGAAAGAAACATGACCTTGCACACAGTTAATTTTGTGACTGTTCTTTTCCAACATCAATCTGCCAAGACTATTCTGGTTTTCAAACCTGATGGACACAGTGTGAGTTGGTTTCCGGGTGTCTGAAATGTAGTTCTACAGGCAGCCTGTGCGCAGCCTTGGCATTTGTGGCTGCAGGCATGGGAACTTTCCACAAAAATGCAAGACCATGCTTTGGATTTGATGATGAGGTGCTCTTATGTGAAAAGGGAGGGCCCTTCCTCCTCCCACAGCTGTCAGACAGCAGCACTTCAGGAGGCCTTCCTAGTCAACTGCAGTGAACGGGAACGGCGATGCTACTGTGCACATGATGGATGGGGCGGCCCGCTCGCTCATGCGTGTCACCTACCAAGATGAGCTACCTGATCTCTGGCTGATAAGAGAATGTTCTTAATAGCTGCTTTGCTCGGAAAAGGTGTATACCATGTCCACATGGAATGCGGTCATCTATTTTCAGTCAGGGATGACGACGGTATTCGGGGAAATTTGTTGCAACGGGCGGAACCGCTTGGGAGAGAAGCAACGCAACTGGTTCTGTTTCGCTGCTTTTCCCTTGAGCTGACAGTCCAGGCCCTACCCTGAAACACTGTCTGTTGGATGGCCTCCCTCTTCCGCGGGCCTTCCCCACCCGCCGTCTCTGCTGCCCTCAGTTTTCCAGACCCGCTGCCTCAAGTTCCCCAGCAAGCCAGTGTATCCTCGGCTCGGCGGAGAAACTTATTTACCAATCTTGGAGTGGAAAAGGGTTTTCAAAGTTTGACACACAATCTAAAAGCCATAAAAAGAAAGATAAATTTGATTGCTTTAAAATTATTCTACAAGGAAAAAAGCAAAAACAGTATCGAAAGACAAATGAGAAACTGGGAAGAAAAATATTACAGAAACTCCAAAAGCAAAGGGCTAGCTAGCTGCCCTAATATAGTGAGCAAAAGCCCCTACAATAGGCAAGGAAAAAAAGTCCAAGAATACACTAGATAAGGGGGCAAAGAAAATGAATACACAATTTACAGACAAGAAAATATATGTGGTTTTTAAATCCATGAAAACATGCTAAGCTTACTAATAATTTAAGAAAAGTACATTAACATGTCAGTTAGATGTCATTTTCCCCCAATCAGATTAGAAATTTTAAAAAAGCTTGATAATTCGCTATATTGACAGGGATATAAAAAACCAGGGTCCTTCAAATTGGAGGGAGTATAAATTGGTAAAACTTGGTAAAAATAATATATGAAAATTTTAAATGCAAATATTCTGTAACGGCAATTCTACTTCTAGTAATTTTTCTTATACATTTATCTCAAACATGTATGAAATGATATTTACATAAGATTTTAATGCAGTACTGTTTATAACAGAAAAAAATTGGAGACAACCTACTTGTTCACTAATGAGGAGACTGTAAATAAGTTAAGGCCTATGTAAAATTTACAATGGTACATAATGCAACTGTTTAAAAGAATAAAGAAGCTATATATGCACTGATTTGGAAAAAAGTCACCAAAATATATCCTTAAGTTAAAAATAAGCAAAGTACTGCTAGTATGTCTAGAAAAACACAATTTGTGTAAAAAGAAAGAAAATTCTTATGTGTTCTTGTATTTGTGGATTCACATTATATATAGTATATAATGTTATATATCTGTGTATGCATGCATTACTGTGTAAATACATTCTTATATGTAGAGTCATGTGTTCTTAACGACAGGGATGTTTGAGAAACACCTCGTTAGGTGATTTCTTCATTGTGCAAAGAGCGCATTTACACAAACCTGCCTGGCACAGCTGATTGTGCACCTAGCCCACGTGGTGCGGCCTGTTGCTCCTGGGCGAGAAGCCCGTATGAGACCTATGAGGCTGCTGCTGGCATGACATAGCGTCCTGTGTCACTACAAACTGGATTTTTTCAATAAGTAGAAAGAATGCTCTCTAAAATAACAATAAGAAGTATAGTGTAATAAATGCATCAGCCAGTAACATAGTCATCGATTATCATTACCAACTATCTTGTACTGCACATAACTGTATGAGCCATATTTTTACACAACTGGCAGCACAGTAGGCTTGTTTATGCCGGTGTCATCACAAATACATGAGTAAGGCATTAGGCTGCAACATGATAAGGCCACTAGGTGATAGGAAGTTTTCAGCTCCATTATGATCTCATGGGACCACCATCATATATATGTGGTTCACTGTTGACCAGACTTTGTTATGTGGTGCATGACTGTATAAACATACATTCATATACATATATGTAGCTATAAAAGGGATACAGCAAAAAATTGGTGTGTTGACATCTAAGGAGGGGATCTAGGGAGGTGGTGCTGCGGGTCAGGAGTGAGAAGGAGACTTGCTTTTTATTATACAAGGTCTTTCCATAAAGTACCCAGCCACGTACTATGCAAGAGAGACATTTAATGAAGAAGATACAAGATACAAGAAACACTGTACATAGGATAATGATGCCTCAGTTCCCTTCAAAGCAGGCACTTTGGGACCTCACACAGGTCTCCAGTCTTTGTTGATTGCAGCCTGTACCCACTCAAACTTCTCAGGTGCTCTGGTTGTTGTAGGCCCTCCAGAACACGGATAACGTTCGACAGATTCTCAACCACCTTTGAGGCATTTGTGCCACACTTGTATTTGCACTGCACTCATTGCATCATCCCTGAAAGCTTTCTGAATCATCCAAATATTTTCCACGGAGGAATGTTCAAGCTTAATGCAACATTTGATGCAGATTCATTGCTCTACTTGCTCACTCATTTTTAATGCAATGGCCACACAGTACACATGCTCACTCAAAGGTGTCTACCACCCCCAGTGACTAGTACAGTGAAGTCATCATTGTTTATGCACGTGCATTCCAGTCCACTCTCCTTGCCTGCCAGGTTACATTGATGTCGCCAAACCATTCTTGTTATATTAACAATGGCTAGGCTTTTTCCAGACAGGCCTCGTATATCCTTTTGAATTTTTAAATTTTTATAGCATGTGCAAAATAGGAGAGTTGATTTTTTTTTTACAGAGTTCGATGGTTCTTCCTTCAAATGATGAGTGTTTCTCTCAAGGTATGCCCAGCATGTTATGGGACCCCAGAGAGCCTCATCAGTGGGTGGAAGACTAACAGAAATAACCATCAAAGGCTGTCAAGGGATGCTGACCAAGGACGAGTCAACAGTAGGTAGGCAGACAAAAGACTCTTCTCTCCCAGGTTGCTGAGCAAAAGTTACAAAGAGTTCATTACATACTGCTGCACATTCATTTCTGCTTTACTTCTATATCCTTCAGTGCCAGGCACATATTAGGTACCTAATATTTGCTGAATCTCACTGACTGGTAGGCAGTGGGTGATATGGGTTAAAAGATGCAGGACCTGCTCAATGGCTCACGCACGACAAAGGGGTGGCTGTGATGGCAGTGAGTGGGAGGAAGAGGCGTTGTGCAAGGAGAAGAGGCAGTGTGCAAGGAGGAAGAGGCAGTGTGCGAGGAGGAGGGCTGCAGCAAATACAAAACTAACTAGTGGAACGATCATACTAGTGACATTTCAAATATCAATGAATGTTTCCCTGAACATTCATTGAAGTGTTATTATCCCCATTTAGTTGTGACAAATCCAAGGACTGAAGAATGATATGCCAAAAGTTACTGCTAGAAAGGGGTCAGGTAAGACTTGAACCCATGGTACTGTCCCCTACTCTACAGTGGCTGCTATTTAAACCATCACTAATTCATCTTTTTACTAGGATGCATACATGTATAATCCATTTCCTTAGATACAAACGCCCTAAGTAGAAGTCTGCATGATCTAATTGACCTATTACAGGGATGTTTGTTCCACTCCCTGGCTTTTAATGCAGCACATAGTACTTACATTATAAACTCTGTTTGACATCTACAAGGGTTGTTTTTTCAACAATTCACAAAACACACACACAAGATGGATACAAAGAAATTATCCCCCAAAGTTACATGTTAAAATATAAGGTCAGGATATTTCGGTCACACTGAAGGAGCATCACTATTTACATTCTCCTTTCCTTTGTCATATCTGTTCCCCACACTGAAATGTGAAATGTGAGAGGTAGAGTTAGTCAAGCAAGAAAGGTGACACAGAGGAGAGAGGGGTCATCACATTTCCTGACAACCATGTTGGTGATGGTAGACTGGCTTCCCTCCCTCACTTAGAGGTTTACAGCTGCCAGTAACCCCCCTTAGAATGTCCCTTCCTTGTGCAGACACTCAGAGGCCTTCCTTTCTTTACCTTAGAGAAACTCAAAAACATCAACTCCTGATGTCTCCAAACTTCCCCAGGGAGATCTCGATGGAAATAGCAACTAAATCACAGACAATGTAAGAAAAGTGAAATCTGCTCCAGGGGTAAACCAAGCACAGCCCGAATTAGACACGGGAGACCACAGGGCTGAAGAAGAGGGGCCTCCCTCTGGCAGGCACTGGGATTGGCTGGTTTTCTACCCCTCGAGGGGTGGAAGGCCTGTGCCGAGATGCGCATGACCAGCTGTGGACGGCATCATTCCACATACACAGCAATGCAGACAAACTAAGAAGTGACCACATTGCCTTGACTTTGCAAAATAAAACCTTATTTGGCTACATGTCAGCAACCTGGCAATATTTTCAAATATTTGAAAAATGGCTGTGAACTATAGATAAATATTTTCCAATGCTCGGAGTGGTTAAAGTAGAAGTCACAAAATTCATGCCATAAAGTTCATGTACGTCAATTGTAAGTGAATGTACCAGTCCTCTACTAAAGATATTTAGTTCACACATAGTTTTAACACACCTTTCAACTATGATACTGCCTTATGTTAGGATGATTCTGGAGACTATTAAAATGCCAAGAAAATGAGTTATTCCCCCTTCCCCTTAACTTCTTTTTTTTTGTTTTTTTAAAAAGGAAGAGAATCTGGCATCTACTTTTTTATTTTATGTAAACATATGACGTGCTTGGGAGGATGATACATGAGGAATTAGGTTTTCAAACATACAGTTGAGTAGCCAGGAGAGTGCCATTCAAGTATTTTACCCTCGACAAAAATGCATCTTCTCTTCTCTGAAAAAGAGGTTTGGAGTCTTGTTTTTAAGGGTAAAACGGTTCATAATAAAACCAAAAAGTCTTCTTGGATGTCAAAGAGCTCCTAAAGAAAAGACATATAGAAGAGTTAGGCACCTAATCAGAAATACACGGAATACTTTCAACTGCTAAGGAACTTTCAAAAACAGCACCAGCGTTTCCAAGGCACTCCATTCATCCTCCTAAGGGCAGATTTGGAAACTGGCAACTTAGCTCTGCCCTGGAGAGTCAGTGAGTTATACTGGGTGGCGTGGGGTGAAGCAAGCCCTCCCTAGACTTTCATGTCTGTAGACCCAAGTTCAAAGTGCTCCTTGGAGTTTCAGCCAAAATGCCCTCCTACCCAGGCTTTTCTTCCTGGGCAAGTCTTCAGGTGTTCAACAATGTACAAGGCCTATGCTCCAGCCAATGCCCTCAATGAATCCAACACGTGGTGACTATGTCAGGAGACACAGGTCTAAATCTAAGAGGGCAACTCAATTTTACTTCAAAAGTACTGCCCTTGTGCTCTGGTTTCTGGTGGGACTAAGACAAAAGTATATAGGAGCAGGTGCTACCTGCTCCTTCTTAGGGAGGTAACAGCAAAGAGTGAAAAAACAAACAGAGAAAATTTGAAATGATGCAAGACTGATCCTAAACTGAATAAAAGCAAGTGCTATAGATATCAGGCATTCTGAGCAAAGAAGAAGAAACATGGGGGAGGAATGAGGGGCAGCTTAGTCTGTTGAACTCATTCACCAATTCCACACGTCCATTCTTTTCATGTGAACATCACTGTTAGGGAGTAAAACCAAAAGAATGCGAGAGAGAATGAAATTTCCAATCACTATCCTGCCAGACAAACAGCAGTCCGGAATCAGTTGAGAAGCGTGATGAGAGATCTAGAAACCACACCCCTTAAGAACAGTTGAAGGGACCCGGAATTTTTGGCCAGAGTAAGAGAAGACGAGTGACCGACTGATGGCTGCCCTCAGACACCAGAGAGGCGACGCGTGGGAGGAAGATGTGACCTATTCTGTGAGGTTATAAGGAACAGAACCAGGACTGATGAATTCTGCTACAACTTTTATGCAGGTTACAGAAATTACACCAAAGCTGGTTTTAGCTGAAAATACAGCAGGTAATCTAACAATTACAGTGGGTCCAAAGTAGAATTGACTCATGAATGACCGAAAGCCAAAAGCAAATATTCAGTGGCAGCCTACTATTTTCAGACACTGAGCTAAGTAGTTTTTGAATGAATTGTCTGCTTTCATTCTCATAATTTTATAACCATCATCTCCTTTATTAGTCACATTTTACCAACCCCCCCCCCAAAAAAAAACTGAGGCACAAAGAGATTAAATAATTGTTCAAACTCATACAACCAGTATATGGCTGGACCAGGTTCCAAAGCCGAAGTCCATGCTCTTAGAATTATATTATAATGTTTAAAAAGGAGTTAAAAAAAAGAAAGAAAATAACAAGTATAGGAGAGGTAGAAAATAGTCTTCCCTCAAGTGTAGCTAGGAAATTGGGAATGCTTGTTTATTGCTCCTGGGAATGTAAAATGGTATAGCCGCTGTGGGAAATAACATGGCAGTTCCTGAAAAAGTAAATACAGAATTACCATATGATCCAGGAATTCTACTTCTGGAAATTACATATAATATATTATAATAATCTCCAGAAGTAGATAATATATATAATCTCCAGAAGTAGAATTCTGGAGGTTATTCATATCTCCAGATCTGGAGATTCAATTCATATATATATGAATGTATGGTTCATATATATATCATATATATATCATATATATATGAATGAATTAAATCCATAGACCAAAACATGTATTTGGACACACACCATGATCACAGCAGCATTATTCACAATAGCCAAAAAGTAGAAGCAACCCAAGTGCCCATTTTCAGATGAATGAATCAACAAAAAATGGACTATGGAAGGAAGGGAATAAAGAGAAAAAAGAAAAAAAAAGAAAAGAAAGAAAATCCTGATACATGCTACAAGGATGAACTGTGAAGACAGAGCTAAGTAAAATAAACTAGTCACAAAAGGAAAAATATGACATGATTCCACGGATAGGGGGGCGCCCAGAGCAGTCACGTCCACGGAGACATGAAGTAGAGCGGTGCTGTCGGAGGATGAGGGGGAGAAAGGAATGGGACCTTACTCTGCGATGCACAGAGTTTTAGTTGGGAAAGATGAAAAGGTTCTGGACTTGGATGGTGATGATGGTTACAAAGCAGTGTGCCTGAACTTAATGCCACTGCACTGCACTCAAAATGATGATTGAAATAATTAACTTTATCTTACATATATTCAATCATGGTATTTATTTAAGGCATGTCCATGGCTGGAAGTGTTCAAGAAGAGGCTAGATGTCCACCTGTCAGAGATGCTGAGGAAGGGACAGCTATTCCAGGAAGGGGCTGGGTTAAATGAACTCTGAGATTCCTTCCAACTCTAAAATTCTTGACAAGATAAGCACTTCATCAATTACAGAAGTAAAAAAAAAAATGTTTTATTTTTCCCTAAAAATACAGACTACCTTTTATCCTGGAGCCTCCCAGCCTGGACGCCGAGACAGCTGGGTCCTGGAGTTGATTTACAATCAGAATTTCTCATTGTTTGTAAAGTGTATTACCAGAAAACCATTTCCAGCTCCATTTTAATGAGGACCAATTTGTTATTTTTTTGGAAACCCCTGACTTCCATTGTTATAGAAAAGATACAAGAAAAGAAACCCTAGGTCTTGCAGCTCCAGAATTAATGAAGGCCCTGAAACAATTACGCCTTAAATATACAGAGGTCTCCTTAATGTAAATAGACTGTATTTCACGGCAAATCTTCTTGGAACAAGGGATCCATTTCAGCATGACAGGGTGGGCAGTGCAGCAGGACTATAGTCTGTACTCAATTTGCGATTTTACTTCCGTTGACGTTGACTAATGTACAAAATAGCCTGGCTTAAAAGATCTGGGAGACACTAGGTCACAGTGTGAAATATATGCTAATATAGCACAATTTATATAAAAATAGAGGAATGTAAATAGCTAAGTGAAGCCAGAGGTAGTTGCTCCAGCCAACTGGGGACTGCGGAACATTGATAATGCGAAGAGAATGCTGTTCTGGTTAAAACCTGCAGGAACACTGCACTCAGGGCTTCTTCCTGTTTAAATGCAATGACAAATTAAAACTGAGTTTCTGCTGCTCTCTGAAAACATGTGTGTGTCTCTGCACCAGCGATCAGGATATGATACCTTACCTATTGAAATTAAAGTCAGTGCGATACAAACATTAACATTCTCCATCCCCGCAGGTGAGGAGCTAACGAAACAGTGGGGATCAGCTGAGAGCCCACAAGCCTTACAAAAAGTCAGAGTGTGCTTGCTGCATTGGCAGGCAGCACGGCAAAGTGGAATGAACGGAGCTAAAAACAACCTCTGTTTATTTAGGGTCTATGGGTCAGGCGTAAGAATTTCACACTCATTGTCTCATTTAATCCTCATGATATGGGTGGAGAACCAGTACAACATGGAGGCAGTTCAGTCATTAATAAATTCCACTGAAGTCATTCCACGGCAAAACCATGGCTGACTCATCTATTGGCCCTTTCGAGACGCAGGCAAGGCTTTTGTGCCACCTATAGGCCCTGATTGCTTGGACTTGTGTAACAGGATTCAAGGGGTGGGGGGAAACAGCAAAGACAGAAACAACAAAAAAAGGCCATTGATGGATTCTGGGTAATTGAGGCAGAAAACCCGGAATTTAAGGCCTAAAGGTGAAGTTGAAAATTACATGTAATTTATGAGATGGCGTGGGTTTGGCTCTCCTCTGCTGCTGTCCGCCTTCCATGCCATAATCCACCCACCACGTGAACACACTTTTCTAAGAACCCCCTGGTTAGAACCTTCACTGGCATCTATCACTGCACACGAGATCCAGCATAAAGATCTCAGCAGAGCACACACAGTCTTTTATAATCTCATCTCCCATTCTTTCGGCCATGCTAAATCACAGTCCCCCGTTCCAAACACTCTGCCCTTTCTGTCTCTGACTCTTTGTCCTGGGACTCCCATTTCCATCCCTTTGCTCCTCCTCTCCATTCCTTATGCACTACTGTAATCTCAGTGCAAGGAATACAGGTGGTTCAGAATAAATGTTTACTGAATGTAGTAATGAGAGAAATACAGAAGGACATACATGAAATAAGGGGGGGAGACAGAGAGGGAACCAAGTGTTTTCTCTTGCCTTTCATCCTTCCAAATAGACATCATCCCTCCTCTGAGCTGTTCAGACCTTTAATACCCCCCTTCATTCTGTTTTAGAAGTTTACCTATTTCTGTATTTTTTTTTCCCCACCTAAGATGCGCAGCATTCCAAGGGGAGGGACTGTGTCAGTCTGGGCAGCCCATACTTAGCTCAGTGCCTGGCAGTAAATGAGAAATGACTAAATAAATTTTTCAAGGTCTTATAAATCCCCCTCTGAGGAACCATTTAGGTAGCAGTAACTTGGAGGTCCCGGTCAACATTTGGATTGGATTCCTGTGACTCGAGTTTGATAGACTAGGTAAACAAATACCTGACACAACACGGTCCAAGTAAGGGCTCTCTCTGTTTCCGTGAGCCAACCTAGATTTATGTCCTGAAGCTCTTATTCCTTACGAAAGCTAAAAAGGTCCTCACTCAGAAGCTATTTATACGTACTTTTCACAAGCTTAGTTATCAGATTTCCCAATCCAGAATTGACTAGACACAACAAATTGAGAGCAGGAAAAGAGATGGAGGCAGATAACTAGAAAGTACTCTGAAAAAAAAGAGAGAGAGAGAGAGAGAGGAGACCCAAGGACTCAAAAAAAGTTAACAGCTTGGGGCAATTAGTTCAGAGTTCACCAGATCAGGGGTATGTACTCTGTGGCAACGCCATCCCATAACTCACGATGATGACCATGAATTATTGTGAAAAGGTAGCCCTCTTTAAGAAGACAGAGGTGTGTGGGCAATCCATTAAGGAAGATTTCCATTAAACAGCAAGCCATTTGGAACTTAGCGGGGAATGCTTCTATTAGTTGGAAAATTCACTTAGGTGGAACAGTTAATGAGCTGACAATGGCCAAATATAAGATGTGTTCCTATAGAAACCAAAGAGATTGCCTATTGTGTATCTGTCCATTTTCAACTATCCAGCACATGGAAAAGGACCAAAAGAAACATCAGCATGAAAATACACTTTAAGCCTGGGTCCTAAATGCAATTCCAGGAGAGGCTGCATTCCCATGTATCCCCAAATCAATTTATGAAGATTATTGCACAGGCCCCTAAGTGGTCATCTGCACAGAAACTTTTAGAATCTTATGTTTGACACAAACAAAGTCAACATGAAGTCAGCAGAAGCAGCTAGTTCCAGTACCCTAACGACATTTACAGGACTAGCATCCAATACAGAGTTAGCCAGAAACAGTGCTCTGTCTGAGCCACAGAGCAATCACTGTGCACTTAATTTAATCCTGTTCCACGTGACACATGTTCAAGGACAGGCAAACAGCAAGTTTTAAAGGTGACTGGTTGAGGTCTAGCTTGGGGATGGAAGATGTGGTACTTAGATGGGAAGGGGTCAGCAGCATGCAAGCGCCAGAGGTGTCTCTCCCCAACCAGATGCCTTCTGCCCGTTCCCCACTCCACCCCTTACAGGCTTCCCTGGGACCCCACAGGAGAAAACATTCCCAATACCCCTCTCTGACCAGTCGGCCACCTTCTTTCATTCCACCTTATTTAGAGCCTGTTCTGTCCCATGTATCAAGCTAGGCAAATCCACAGAGACTGTCTCATTTCTACGGCACATTTGGGAAGAGCAAGTTCCAACTTGGTCATTGTGAACTATTTAGGCACATAGAGTTTATTAATAAGTAGACGTGTGCCTTGCTAAGGGAAAAGGAGGGAACTAATGTTTAGTAATCACCTACAGTGAGCCACACGGGGTGGGATACTTTGCATTCTTTTGTATCTTATTTGACCTTTACAATAACCTGGCAAGAAAGCATTGTATTGCAGATAAGGTAAACTGTGGCTTTAAGAAATTATTCTTTGCTTAAAATCATACAGCTGGTTGATGGCAGAACCAGGATTCACAGCTGAGTCTGTCGGATCCTGAAGGCCTAACTCACTCCACTCTACCATGATACCAAAAAATCAGGACATTTTCCTGTAGGACAACCAGAAGCTAAAGGAAGTTTTAGAGTGGTGGTCCGATGTGATACCATCTTAAGTCGACCCAGTTGGAAATCTTGATGGATTTATTGCTAAGTACCAACCCTCCACTCCTACTCTATTGAATATTTCTAAAACCTTGGTGGACAGTGTGATCACAGATTAGCTTCAGAACCCTGAAAAGGTGTGCAAAGGCCAGCCTCAACTTTTTTAGCCGTTGATTCTAGAAGGGTCTTTCTCCCCCTGGTTGCCATCTCTCAGCAGTGTGGGCAGAGCTTAGGACACCGGACAGTCCTCTCCCCATCCTCACTACCAATCAATTAGAGCCAGGGGCAGAGGACTTGCCACCAGCTGCCAGGCTTTGGCAGCTTGGGGAATAATAAAGAATACAAAACTTTTAGAGAGCAATTCAAATTGTTATACAGTGTTGTCTGGACTTTAGTTTCCATATATATAAAATGGGGGGGGGGCACGAGAAAGTCTCTTTCTGATGTTTGTTATGATGATTAAAGAGATAACGTATATAGTGTATGGGGCATAACACATGGCACACTGGAGGCTCTTAGTCACTGCAGATGAATATCTCATGTATCTTTAACATTCTCTTCTTGCATTGTCCATAAGTATTTATGTGCTTAATAAATCCTGTTAATAGCATAAGGTAACTTTTATTGAGTGCTTACCATGTGCCAGGTGCCAATTACTATTTAATCATTACGACATCCCTACCAGGTAGGCCCCATTGTCATTCCCGCTTTATTGGTAAGATCGCTTGGGCGAAACCTAAGAGCCCTTCGATGGATGATTGGATACAGAAAATGTGGCACATATACACATACGATGAAATACTCTCAGCCATAAGAAAAGATGAAATACTGCCATTTGTGACCACATGGGTGGATCTTGGAAGTATCATGTTAAGCTGTACAAAATAGAAAGTGGCAAATGAACAACAAAACAAACTCATAACAGACAACAGATGGGTAGTTATCAGAGAGGAAGGAGGTGGGGGAGAATGAAGAGAGTAAAGGGGGTCAGACATATAGTGATGGAAGGAGACTAGACTCTGGGTGGTGAGCACACAATGCAATAGACAGAGGAAGTGTCATAGAATCATACACTTGAAACTTAGGTAATGTTATTTAATTTTCATAAATATAAATTTTATTTTTTTAACTTTAAGACACGAAGACACAGATGAAATAATTTGCCCAGGTTACACATCTAGTTAACCAGGGAGTCTGGATCAATAACCAATGAGCTTGACACTACTCCACTGGTTGTAATTACTGTTATTAGTCTGCACCATTATTATAATTCCCCTTAGTACCAACAAGGTTCAGATTCAGCTCCTTCCGAGCGCCTCCTAGGAATATTCTAAATTTACCAAGAGTATGTATTTTAAATTCCCTGAGTCTGTGAAGGGATATTTAATTCTCTGACACTTAATGCAGTCTCTTCAGTTTAACTTCCTGACCATTTAAAGACTTCTTGAGTCTGATCCAAGTTTACTGAGCCTACGCAGAAAACAAAAGCTTCCTAATGGCTTTGGTTTTGTGGACTTCGTAAACATTCTTCAAATGATAAAAGGATCACATGTGTTGTTATCTTATTGAATAATGACCTGGTGTGTCTTCTCCTAAATGAAATGTTTGAGCAGTGTTTTTGTAGGCCAGTGATACATTAGAATAATACCATATATTTATACAGTGCTTTGCAATTTTCAAAGTGCTTTCTCAATTACTGTCTCATTTGATCCTCACCACAGGCTTGCAAAGCAGGCAGGGCAACTGTTATTACCATCCCCATTTTATAGGCAATGCGGTCAAGCAAAAACTATCCTGGGCTTTGAAGGAAAACAGAATAGGGTTCCGTTCCATGCTCCTCGATATTCTAGCTGTGTAACCTTGAATGAGTTTCCCAACCTTTCCAAGCTTCAGTTTCTTCACCTGCCAATTGGGGATAATAATTTACAAGCTTATGCAGAGGATCCAGTGAGATCGTCTATGTAAAGTCATCAGACAGTGCCTGTCACTGATTATTTCATTATCCTTAATGATTTAGTTATTTACATTTTTGGTATTGTTTACTACTAGAACAAAACGTAATTAAAAAGAGAAAAGTAAAAGGGAGGCAGCAAGAGCAAAGTACTGAAAACAAACTGGGCAAAGTGAGCTTGACTCCCTCTCAGGCACTGGTTGCCGAGGAAGAGGGTGTGTGGCTCCAACTGGGCGGCCCCTGCGTGAAGAGCACCCGAGTAAGGGAAATGAACATGGCCTGGTTCTGACAGCCCAGGAGTCCTCACTTCCATGCTAGGGACCTCTGTTTTCTAAGAGCAAACATGGAGCCCAAGGCCAGACCCACCCTCCCCTGCCTTCCACCCACCTTTCCACCAGCAGGGACTAGGCTGAGCCTACCAGCCCAGCCAGAGGATGCCGGGACCCCAGGCTCTCAAACATCCCAAGAAAGCCCTGCCTCAGCCCTGTCTGGCAGGATCTACATTTGATTGTCTAATTGGATGAACTCCCTTCTTTGAGTGGTCTTTTCAGAAGACAACACGTGGCCACTCTCCAAGCAAGGAGGGAAGCACACAACCCCAACAAGAAAAGGCATTTAATGCCTTTAAGACAGGCATCAAATCCAGCCTCAGGGAGGTTTCACTTAGCCCCACCAGGGCTGCAACTTTTTCTGGGCTTCCAGCACTACCCCATGTCCCAGATTAGATCCACGAAGCTGAGGAAGGAGGAGACGCTGGGGAGGCTGAGGACCTGAGTCATCTTCTGGCTCCACTCTGGGCTCAGCAAGTAGCTTAACCTGTTTAGCTTCAGTCTCCCCACCAGTAAAAAAGATTGTCATTAAGATGACTTCAGACCATGGATGTCAGCCTTTGGCACCATGCTTTCTAGAGAGCAGAAGAATAAAGGATGCTGGTAGATTTTATAATACGATCCTACTATCATTGTTATTAATTACACTGAACCGATTCAGGTTTCTCTGATCTGGCCACCATGAGTGATCCAGACAGGTGTGTATCTTTTCTTCTCATATTCTGAGAATCAAAAGCCTTGCCTGACCTCTCACAGTCTGCTAATGTGATCACTAGAGCTTTTGTGGGGCCATTCCTGTAACTGTCCTCTCTGGAACACCTGGGCTGGGGAGCTCCCGGTGTCTGTGGGCAGACATTACCCCGACCCCAGAGACAAGCAGCCTGTGGGGGACAAGTGTTCCTTGGTCCCTTACGCAGAGCCCCAGAGTGGCAAGGCCATCCCCAGCTCCTTCCCTTCCAGAGCCAAGAGGCTGAGGCCATCCATCCATTCTGGCTAAACCTGAACCCTGTTTTCTAAGCTCAGGATAAACCAAATGAGATGCCTGTTGACAGATAGAAGAGGGCAAGAGATTGAAAGTGACCTTGGAGATAAGAGCTGAGGTCTGGGTCTGCCGAGGCCAAACTTGACAATTACCTTGCCCCCAAAATGATGCCATTTCCAGAAGCTCTGGAAGCTTTAGCTTTGGTTAATAATAGGTATAAGGCAGTCAGTGATGGCACTTTTCTAAAGTGGGTCCTTAAACTCTGAAAGTGGGATGTTAGTATTGGGTTGGCCAAAAACTTCATTCAGTTTTTGCTGTATGATGGCTCTAGTGATGCTTAGTTGTCTCTAACTTTATTCGAAAAAATTTTGTTAGATTGTATTGTGGCAGCTGTCATACCAGCATGCATTAAAAAAAAACCATCAAAATTGGTGAATTTTTGTGCAGCCATTTTAATATTGAAGGTGGAAAAAAATATGCACCGTTTTTGGCATATTACACTTTATTATTTCAAGAAAGGTTAAAATGCAACTGAAGTACAGAAAAAGATTTGTGCAGTGTATGGTGAAGGCGCTGTGATGGATCAAACGTGTCAAAAGTGGTTTGTGAAGTTTCACGCTGGAGATTTCTTTTGCTGGACGATGCTCCACCATCAGGTAGACCAGTTGAGGTTAATAGCGATCAATTTGAGAACATTAATTGAGAACAATCAACATATACCATGTGGAAGATAGCTGACACACTCAAAACATCCAAATCAATAAAGTTATTGGCAAAAATGAAAAATGTGTCTTTTATTTTATGGAAAAAACTGAACAGACTTCTTGGCCAACCCAATATTTGGAGAAGTTCGTCACTGGTCACCGTCTGGGAGAATGAAAATGAAGAGTAGCGTGTGAGGTGACACAGGGCTTAAATCGTTGTATTGTACGCAACAAATGTCTCGTGGAGCTGGCGTCATGGCTGTGTGACTGAAGGGAAGGGAAGAGAAGGGAAGTATGTCCCTGGCCTCTCATTTCCTCGAGGGATCTCACACTACCTCACAACCGCGGGCTGGTTTCCCAAGCCCCTCAGGTCTTAGTCGCCTCATCCTTATAACAGGAAAATTAATACCAATTGTATTTTTAATTTTTGTGAAATTATGGGACCTTTGATGGAGGGGGTTGAGTTAATCTCTCTCCTCATTCATGGTACATTATGAACACTGGTCCATGAAAGACCCCTCTCTTACTTTTCTGTTTATTCTCTTTTGTCAACATTCCGCCCCCCTACCATACCCGCCGCCATTCCAAAATGTTTGATGGGCATGCTTTTGTTCCCAAATGCTCTTGCTAATGTGCATTGTTGTTTGTGTGTGTGTGTATGTGCTTTAATTTTTGTAACTGGAACTGTGTTTTAGATCTCGTTCGGTTTCTTAACCTTTTTACCCAGGATTATACTTTCAGATTCATCCACGTTGTTATGAGCATATCTACGTCATTACTTCTACATAGTGTTCATGCTGGTCTTTTGTCCTTTGCTCATTCTGGGCCACTCAGTTATTTTTTGCCTAGCTCCGTGCCCCCAAGGCTGATCTCTACAGACTCAACACCCAGAGGCCCAGGCCCACTGGCTCCTGGTTGAGTTTGACCAATGGGATACACCAACAGAAGACTGAGGGCAGGAAGAAAGAGGTCAAGTTTATAGCCTGCCACCCTCCCCGTTCCCACCATCCATTCTCTCCCTGCCTTACTGAGAATTGAGCAGTAGGTCCATTCCTTTAAGGCAATAGCTGGGTTGTCTCCCAGCTATGGCTCCAGTCTCACTGGGCTCTAATCACATCATGCTCTCCCTTTATCCTTTGGGCCTAGGGGTGATAAGAGTTTCTCCTACTTGATAGTCCCTGGATGACTTACTGTCCCTGTGGATCCCTTTATCCCCTATTGTAAATAGTACCTTCATTAAATTCTCTTTAATTGCATTCTTTTAGTAATATATATTTTGTCATTGTGTTTTTTCCATTACCATTTATCCATCCCCCTTAGACTCCCCTCCTTTCTGCAATCACCACACTGTTGTCCATGTCCATGAGTCCTTTTTCCTTTTTGCTCAACCCCTCCACCCTCTAACCACCCCCATAGCTGTCATCCTGTTCTCCATCTATGAGTCTGTCTCTATTTGGCTTGTTAGTTCAGTTTGTTCATTCGATTCCACACATGAGTGAAATCATGTGGGATTTGTCCTTCGCTGACTTTTGAGCACGCCATCTCTTTCATGTTGGGACATTTATTGGGACAGTATGCCAGGGTCTGCATCCATTAAATTTGACCTATCTAACCTTGCAATAATAGTGTGATGGTTACTGTATTTTGCCATGTATAATGCACACTTTTTAACCCAAGTTCTGGAGGGAAAAATAAGGAGCACATTATACATGGGTATAATAATCTCACACCATGGGTATAATAATTTTGTGTATAATGCGCACAAATGTAGGTGTGCATTATACACCTCAAAATATGGTAATTTTATGTGTCAACTTGGGCGATCACAATGCCCAGATGAGGGTGTTTATGGATGAGATTAACATTTAAATTGGTGGTCTTTGAGTAGAGATTGCCTTCCACAATGTAGGTGAGCCTCATCCAATCAGTTGAAGGCCTGAATAGCCCAAAAGGCTGACCTCTGCTCGGAGGAAGAGGGAATCTGCCATCAACTCTGTAGATTTTTGACTGATCCGCTTCCCTATCACATGAGTTGATCCCTTAAATTTAATCTCTTTCTCTACACACACACACACACACACACACACAATCCTACTGGTTCTGTGTTTTTTTGTTGATGCTGTTTTTGCTTTTTTCTGGAGAACCCTGACTGATACAGATAGCCACCTAGATTGCTTCCAATTCCCAGCTACTGCCAATAGTGCTGTAACAAACATTTTTGGACATGTTCCCTTATGAGATGGGATGAGAATTTCTTTAGTTCCAGAGGTGAAATTTCTGAGTCATAGAGTAATACCAACTGTGTAGTATTATACAGCATAATACTATAACAAAATTAAAACACTTTAGAATTATTAGAGGAGTATTTACCATGTACCACCCTATATGTGTGGGAATTAGAGACAGAATAATCTACAAAATAAATATGATCCCTGCTCATACTGAACTTTCAGCAAAAAAAGTATATAAATGATCTGGCACATAGCTTGTGCCTAAGATGTGTAATTATTGTTGAGAACAAAATTACCTACACCACACAGCTTACTGTCCACATTAATATACTTTACTATTCCTCTACCTTCATCAACATGACTTTACTATTCCAGAAAATTCTTGACCAGGAAGACAAAGGTTATAACTAACTTTGTGAAAACATTCAATAAACATCCAACTGATCAACATTCCCATGGATGGCATCAAATGACTATTTACATTGTTCTCACACATAGTTGTGCTCCCTGACTCTAAACGATTTATCTGGATCCTCCCACAATCTGATCAAGTCCTTGCATTCGAAGAACCACATGAACTTCAAGGTAGTTCTCCTTCATTGCAGTAATGGACACAGCAAGAACCACATGAACTTCAAGGCAGGGTTCTCCCTCATTGCAGTAATGGACACAGCATTGCCCTCTCACCAGGTCAGTATGGAGGTGCTCTCTGGAAGCCAGCATTAACTATCTTGGTGAAAGATGTCTTATATTTCTCTTCCCCTCCCTGAATGCAGAAATAAAAGAGGTGGAGTGGAATTAAAGTCAAGATCCTTCAGTTCTAATTTTTGCTAGGCTAACCATAACTAACCAGAACCTCTGGTGTACATCCACCACAGATAAACAAATAACTTCTCCAGGCTCCACGCACTGTGTTCTCATCTGCACCCGAGGGGGCGATGGTTGATGATCCCAATGCAACTCCTATGAAAATCTGTTCAGGGCAATTGGCAGCAGCAGCTCTGGCAGTTTCTCAGGAGGCTGAACTGAAGCATTCTCACTTAAATCTGAAGTATGGAAAAGAAGATTATAAATGGTTTCCTTCTACCAAAAAAAAAGGTGAAAATTTTGGTAGAGTGTGCATACTGCAACTGTGTAGCGTGAAGGCAGTGCCGGTCAGAGGGAGGGACAGACAAGGAAAGGAAGAACCACACGGTGACTGATGATGGTGGAGATGATGAAGACAGTGAAGAATGCCATAGCACTGGCCATGTGCTTGGTACTGTTCTAAGCTGGATGAACTCATTTGATTCTTAGGATAATTCTACGAGGTCAATAGTATGATCACCTCTATTTTACTGATGAGAAAAGTCAGTGAAGAAGGCAATTTCCCAAAGCTACATAATGACACCCAACGTACTGGTTTCATTTTCTTATACCCCAGTGAATGTGCTAATGAAAATGAAAACCAAATGGCTGACAAAAGAAAGAGGGAAGAGGAAGACATTAAGAAACCAGGGATCTAGATTCCCCTCGTGCCACAGGTGTCTCCCAAATGGTGGACAGTCAGTGATGGTTTCATAGCATGTTAGACTGACGATAGTTTTATCTAGTTAATGGCATGATGTTGCCATTAGACTAGACAGATGTGTGTATTGTGTTTAAGTCAAATTGTGCCTCTGTTTCTATGTTTTTCCTGAAGTAACACTGGAATTTTGGTTTTTAAAGGCCACTTTTTTCTCTCTGAGCATCTACAGCTCTCGGAAATCACTAATCTCAGTGCTTAGTGTTAAGAGTAGCAGAAAAGAGAAACAAAGGGCATTAGGAGATGCGTATCCAAGCCCCAATCCAATGCTTTCCTGGTTGTTTCCTCGGGCCCATCTTTTTCGCTTCTCTGCACTCCAGTTTCCTCATCAGGAACATGAGAGAATTAGACCAGGTCACCCACCAGCACTCACGCTCCGTGACAGTCCCTTTGGTCACCTCTACCACCAGTGTACCACAGGGCTTTCTCATTGTCCTAGGTGGTGTGATCTAACTTACAAATACGCATCTTGGCTATCTAAAGGACTGTTAATTCCTTGAGGGCAAAAGCTCTACTGTATACTTTGTTTTTGAAACCACATACTTTTTTTTTTTTCAAATTCTACAGCAGTACTAGCTCAGTGAATAATCAAAAACAGTTTCCAAATGAATGAGTATACCCTTGCAAGTCGTGATTTATGCTTCAGCCAATTAAGCACTATCTGCTTCAGCAACCCTCGGTGTAAGTTTTGGAAGACGGCAGGATGCTGGACGTGGGCTGCAATGATGGAAGTCTCTTTAGGGATCCCATTCTCAGTTCCCTCATACTGACAAGGCTTCACCCACCAAGGAAATGCCTGAGGGGATAGTGCCCCAGCAGATTATACAGTGTTAACCTCAGACAGGATCACGGCATTTCAAAGCCAGGGAGAAATTACATAACACACAGAAATTTGCTTTGGCACAGGGTGGGGACACTGTGGCACCACTTCGTGTGTGTTCAGCAATTTCAGCATCCCATGATTTTTCTGTTTTATACTTCCGGGCAATAAATAGAAAGAATTCTGCCTAACTGCCTAACTGGTGGACAGCTGACCACCCCCCACCCCCAGCTCAAAAAAAAAAAAAAACAAGTTCATTTCAGAGCACTTACCCAGACGGCTAATTATGCCATCTGAGTTATTAATTCAGTTTTTAAAGGCTGAAGATCTTCTACTTTAAAAAATGCAGATGTGATTGCTATTTCTGAGGCAGGAAGAAAGAGAGAAACAACTTTATGGACCACTCTCCAGTCCAATGCTAGCACAACTCCATTAACAAGATTTAGTACAATACTGTCAAACCATGGTCCTATAAACACATAATTAGCTTTTTTTCATTTGGGAAACATTTCTACTTGTGGGGAATTCAGATTCCTTGCTCCAGTGTCTTCTTTTTTTCCCACTTCTTCTGCCAGCCATTTGGTTTTACTGTTCATTAGCACCGCCAAAGGAACTTGAGAAAATAAAACCAGGAAGTCAGGCCCCTGTAGAGCAGCTCTGGAAAATCACCTACTGGGATAAAATGATATTTAATGTATGCTCTCCACTTGCTACAGATAATAAAGAAACAGCTCTGAGGAAAAGAGTGTTGAGACTGGGAGAAACTGTAGAAGTCTGCTAGTGCAAACCCATTTGACACAGTATAAAACTGAGGGACAGCGAGACAAAACGTCTTTCTGGAGTTCACACAGATAGCCAGAGGCACGGCTGGAACTGGAACCCAAATCTTCAGCCCTCCCCTCCAACCATTTAGTGAGGGTGGCGAAGACATAGCTCGGACAAACACATGAGACAATAAGGGCTTACATTTCTAACACGTTCTTAGAAGGCTCAAGTAGTATCCACAATAAAGACTCACATTCAATTAACTATTTTAGGAAGATTCAAGAATTATTCTTATTCAATAATGTGTGACCACCTATTCTGTGCTCTTTTATTTAAATTTTCTCATATACTTTTCAGCACAACCCAGTAAAGTTGGTGTTAATATTTCCATTTTGCTGAGAATGATGCCAATTAGGCTTAGAGAGATTTGCTCAAGGGCACAAAGCTAGTAAAGATTTAATTCTGCATTTACGTCCAAGACCTCTGGCTCAGAACAGAGCTCTTGCACTCATCTCAAGGCTTCGCAGACTCCAATTATTCACATTCTACCCACAGTTTCTGTTCCAGGGACTATTACCTATTTAATATTTCCCTTTAGATTGATCCACTGTTTTTAGTGAAATAAATTTAGTCTTCATTTAATATAATCTATAATATATTATCAATGAAATTATGCTATTAGCAGGTAAATTAAACACAAGTTTTATATATAAGCATAAAACTTTGAAAAAATTTTTAAATGTTCATCTGCCTTGCATCCAAAATTTAAATTGCAAACAGTGGTATCTATTTCACCCTTTGAGAAACAGGTACCTCATAGCCATGTTTTAAGGAATAACTATATAGCCTTTAAAACACTTAGGGCTCGATGTTCATCATTATTGTTATCATCAGTCAAAGCTCCCTAATCTTTGCATGCATGAGAATGTCCTGAGATACTTGGTAAAATGCATATTTCCAGACCCCATTCATGGATCTGGGATGAGGTCCAGGAATTGACATCTAACAAACATACAGCATGTCTGTTGCTGATATTCCTCAAATCGTATTTCCAGAAACCCTGTACCACAATATTGGGGACTTTATAATCTACCAAAGCAGGAATCCCTTAGCACAACTACCCCCACTAATACTTTAAACAAGTATTACAAGTATTAATGCTGCTTTGTAGTCACCAAATCACGAAGCTGAAGGTACCCCACAGGTCACTTAGTTTGGACCTTGTTTCTATGAAGTGCTCCAGTTTGTCACTGATTCTATTTTCGGAGGTCATCCTTTGGTAGCCCCTGTACAAATCACTCTTTTCCCAACTGGGACTGAGTCAGGACTAAGACATCTGGGGGTAGAAGTTCGCTCTCCGCAGGCACCATATCATCATGGGTGGAACTTCCCAACACGGCAAAGTCATAAATATGCTCAGAGCAGCCCGGGGGGGCGTTTGATCTTCTGCCCAGCGATCCCTGCTTGTCATCTTCTCAGCCTCATTCATCACAATAAAAACAAGGAGCTAAATTAGAGAGCAAGCTCCAGTGTTGGGGATCTCTGAGGATGAGACAGGAAAGTCATCACCCCTCAAGGACCAAAAAGGGCAGGGAGCAAAGAGGAGGAGTGATTGCTGCAGAGCCAGGCAGGCCTGCAGGTCAGCAAGACCTGCATCCAAGCTAATGAGGAGGAGGAGGAAGGAAAAGAGAAGGGGCCTGGCCTTCCTCAGCTCTGGCTCCCTGAGTCGGAGGTATAGGCCCCGCAGGCTGCGTGGTCAGCTCAGCACTCAGCATTCCAAGGTAGTAAGTGGTAACCCCCAGCTACGTGTTGTTCAGCTCTTCAGTCTTTTTGAAAAGTTAAATTAGCTGCCAACACAGAATATAAGGAAATTGTACAAGCCAGCCTCGATTTCCAGCTTTTCTGAAAAAATTGAAAATCTCCTACCATCTATTGCATGTTCCAATGTGGCAACAACCAGCTGGAATTAAGTAGTGGTCACTCCATTACACAGAGTATTGATGTCCAGTTAGCAATAGTTCACATCATTCTTCAATGGATTACATCCAACCTCAACTCAGCCACCTGCCTGCTCTGTTGGCATTTGAGTTTGTGAGCCCTGTGAAACCCATTTCACTAAGTAAAATATAAATGTCATTACCACATTATCTTCTTTCCTTCCATAAACATCTATATTTGTTAAATGGCAGGGCCCAAGCCCTAACATGTCACAGGTTCAATCAATATGAGTTGAATGAATAAGGAAATCTATTGAGCCTAAACCTGTACTAGGCATTTCAGGGGGAGATAAAATGGAGCAAGACACGCACCTGACTTCAAGGAGGGAGTCTGAGGCAGAACAAAAAATACCAGAGTTGGAGTCTATCTGGGCTGTGTGTCATTAGGAAAATCACTTAACCTTTCTGAGCCTTGGGCACCTCATCAGAAAAGTAAGTTTGATAATACCTCATAAAGTGTTTTAAACAACTAAATGAAAGAAAATATTTGAGAGCCCAGGCTCGAGGGGAATTCCCTGTAAGCACAGCAAAGTTAAAAAATAAAAATATGTGTAAGAGAGGTAGGCAAAAAGGGAAGAGAATACAGGAGGTTGAGGGGCTCAGACAAGCTTCAGGAAATGGGTTTTACACTGGACCTTGAGACACACAAAGGCTCAGGTCTTACTGAGATAAAAGTGATAAAACTCTAGGCAGAAGAAAGAGTAAGAATGGAAGGGTACAGAGTACAAGGTGCGTTTGAATGGGACATGGGGTGTGGCCTGTGAATGCCAGACGAAGACCCGAAAGCCCACGTCAGGCTGTACTGCCTCCAACTGCTGGAGTGCAGCAGGACTAAAGACACGGGTTTCACCACCTGCGTGCTTTCCTGGAGCCCGGGCCAATCCCTCTTACACGCAGAAGGCCATGATTCCAGTGAGCACACACGCCACCAGCCAGGCCATCCCGACCCTCCCTTTATAAGTGCCCCATTAAGTGTTCACAGTGAAGGGCTTTAAACCAATCTGGGAAATGATCTTAAACTTGGCCCAACTCTTACAAGATTCATGAGAACCTTTCGTGTAGGGTTTTCACATGATTTATTTTTACCTCCCTGGGTAACGTATATATTTTAAAGCCTGTAATGAGAGGCAAGGACTGGTAGATTTCTACATCTCAAATAGTAGTAGAGCCACCTTGGTACTTCATAATCAAAGCATACTAATACCAGTTAGAGTAAATATTAATGAGATTATTTTAAATTATGAAAATTGTAATATAAATTTAACGCTTATGTGTCAAGCCCTATTACAAGTGTTACTTATAGTAACTCCCTTGATCGTTCAACAGCCTGTGGATTACATAATATTATTATCTTCATTTTATAGATGAGGAAAGTGAGGCATAGGAGGGTTAACTAATTTGCCCAAGACCATACACCTAATACCTGACAGAGCTGTGGTTTGAACCCAGTGGTCTGAATTCAGGGCCTAATTTTAAATGACTACGCCATTTTGCTTCTTATGAAGAATGTGAACACAGATGCAAGAAGGAAGAAGGGGGTCTCAGAGGGCTTTCAGAGAAGGGTGAACCCCAATAGCAATAGGATGGGCTGGATCCAAGGGCAGCCAGGGACAGTGTTTGAGGGAAAGGAAGACCCACAATAGTGAATGCCTTGTTGCCCGGGAACAACTTCTGCTTTTGAGAACCGGAGAAACATAGAAGGTCGGAGCTAAAGATCCTGTCAAGCTCCTCTTAGGGGAGCAGTAAGTGCAGTTATGAGTGTGGGCCCTGGAATTAGACGGTCAAAGTTGTTTCCACCAGTCTCTGCTCTGGACCTCAGTTTTCTCCTGTGTATATGGGAATAATCCTGGTAGTTATCTCAGAGAGTTGTTGGGAGGATTCAAATAATTCATAAAGCAGTCAGAATGGTGTCTTGCATATAAGAAGCTCTCAGCAAATGTTAGCTGTTATTATCTCAGCATTCCCCTCTTTCTGATCAGAATCTTACACAGCAGCTCCACGTATGGTTAGTTTTATTCTGGTTTTAAGAGTGGCTGATGTTAGGGTTCAGTCACATTCAGGCTGGGCCCACGAGATCGGTGGACCACCCAGGGTCAGTTTGCCAGAGAGACTGGAACACTTCCTAAAGTAAGAAAGAGTTACACCCACGGCCCTGGCAGGGTGGATCAGTTGGTTGGAGCGTCGTCCTGTATACCAAAAAAGGTTGTAGGTTCGATTCTCAGTCAGGGCGCATACCTAGATTGTGGGTTCAATCCCTGGTTGGGACACATACAGGAGGAAGACAATTGATGCTTCTGTCCGACATATCTCTCCCCCTCTCTCTCTCTTTCTCTCTCGTCCCCTCCCCTTTCTTCCCTCCCTAAAAGTAATAAACATATCCTCAGGTAAGGACTTAAAAAAAAGTTATGTCCCAGGTTTGGGCCAAGGAAAGACAAAGAGAAAAAACCCTTATCTGTATGTCCAAGTTAGTGTGATATGAAGAAATAAAAAAGCATTTTTAATCAATACTAAGTACCTACCATTACTGATTATTGGACTAGAAATACAAAACGTGATGGCCGCTGCCCTCACTGAGCCCATGGTCTCCTTGTGAGAGACACGCATCAAGCTGGGTCCTAAGAGCATGAAAGAGAGGGATGGTTGGGGGAACATGGTAACAGACTTGGGAATTCGGGGAACATGTCTTGGAGGGAATAACATCCGACCCATAATCTATCTAAAGAATGAAATGGAGTGGTCCAGGTAAGTGAAGGAAGGGGTGGCTGAGGATTTAAGAAAATAGGGAACAGGCGATGTGACTGAAGAAGTTGGCAGGGCCACGCTAAAGAGACTAGACTTCATGCTGAGGCAGTGGGGAGCCAGGCAGGGGGTGCTATGCAGAATAATGATGCAATCGGAGTTACATCAAGGAAGATTGTCTGGAATGTGAAGAAATGAACTGGACACAGGGAAACCCAAAGAAAAGAAGCAGGAGTTACGGTAACCGAACTGGACGACATCTCCATAGGAGGAAGAATCCACAGAACTGGCTGGGACATTCGATGTAGATGGCAAGAAAGAAAATGAAGGAGTAGAGATTTCTGGCTTGGACCCTGCGTGGACAACAGAGCCATTCACAGAGGCAGGAAACACAAGAGAGGAGCCAGTTGGAGTGGGGACGGGGGAGAAGATGAGATCAAACTCAGTTTTGGCTGTGCTGAGTTTGAGATACTTCTTAGACTCCCAAGGGGAGCTAAGAGTTGGCTTCTATGGGTCTGTAGCTCAGAAGAGCAACCCAGGCTGGACACAGAAATGGAAAGTCATCACTCAGTAGGTGGTACCTGGAGTGATAGGAGCGGTGAAACTCTCAAGTGAGACTGTGGAATGTGAGAGGACACCAAACCTGGGACCAAACCACGAGGAACAGCGTGATCTAATGGAAAGGGAAAGAAAACAGGTGTTGGCCAAGAAGTGAAATAACTTGTCCGTATCTCCCTCTGCGGCCAAGGGCATTAAACCTGGTGAGCACAGGTCCTTGGTCTTCTTCACTATTTTATTCCCAGCACCCGGCACGGAGCCTGGCACAAAGCGGCAACTCAGTAAATATTTCTTCAGTGAATGAGCAAGTGGTGTAAGGTCACACGGCCAGAAAGCGGCACAGCCACAACAGTCTGGATGACTCCAATCAGGATTTCTCCCCCTGCAGGCTGAGGGAACCCAGGATTTAGAGTAAAGTGATCCGGAAAGCTCTCTGAGAGCTCCTCCATTCTCAGATTCCAAGGAAGCTCCTCTTTAACAACACCTTGTCGCAAAACACTTAATGAGAAATTATTCACTCCTTTTACTGTTTCCTGGGTCTGTACCACCTTCTGGAACACTGAACTCAGTGTCGAGTACAGAGACATAGATATGCTACCCTGGCTTTACTCCCGTGGTGACCAGCGGAACAGTTCGTTCACAGGGTGACCTGTTTCCGCCTGTAACCTCAGTGCAGGGGACATGGACCCCAGCCAGGCGGTTCTCTGGCCACGACAGTTAGGACTTTTCAGAAGGCCCTGCTGCTAAGCACGAAACTAGCAGGTGTGTACAATAAACTGGGGGGTGGGATAGCTGGGTTCCTGTCACTCTTCCTGACATCGTGTTTCCCATGCAGCAAACAAATGGGCACTGATATTTTTAGTGCTCATTACAGGAGTATCTATATTTTAGATTAAGGTTTATCTAAATATTTAAATACCTAAATAAATATATATTTACATATCTGTATGAGGTTATATATTTAGATAATGTTTCTGTACTTTAGATTTCTCATAAGAAAAATAACACTCATTAAAAAAAACTTAAGAGAAATATTAATGAGAATAAAAATATCACATAATCCCTGATCAGAAATAATCGTTATCATCATTTGGAGTTATTTCTTCTCCTTTTTATATACTGTTTTAATAGCTGAGATTGAACAAAACATCGTTGTACATTCCTTCTTATAATATTCTCTTTTACAATAAAAATTTACATATAATCATCCCTCTCCTGCTGAGCGCATATGGTGTATGTGGCTTTCCAGTACTGTAAGATTGCTGTTAAGTACTTTGACTATACATTATCTATGTTCGAGGCTATTTCTCTAGATCAGATTCCTAAAAGTGAATTACTAGGTCAAATGCAACTTAATTTTTATCTAACTTCTTTGATCTGACAGAAAAAGGTCATACCTTCTACCTGTAAATTATAAACAGATGCAGAATACACATAGACATTACACACACAGTCACACACACGTACCCTACCAATTTCTAAAGGCCAAAGGCTACAAAATACAAATGTATGCATCCGTTGTAAGAAGAAATCCCTAAACAGATTTCTGCCTCATCTTCACGTGACTGGCTGCTCGTAACATGCGAGAGCACGTCAGCGGCCTTGTGAACCCAAATGCCACAGGAGAGCACAAAGTGGCAGAGCCAGGAGGGACTCTGGACATCCTCCAGTCCAAACTGCCCCTTGCATTGCATGAGTGAAGCAGCCGAGGCCCAGAGAGGAAAAACGATGTTATCACCCACGTGAGTGATGAAGTCACAAGTAGGAAATTGCAGAATTAGGACAAGGGCGGGTCACAGCAGTTCGATGCTCAAGGCACGCCCTGCACACGGCAGGCACTGCAGTAAGTATGAGAATGCAGCAGTGAACACAACAGGGCAGCTAGCGGCGGTCGAGGACGGGAAGGGCAGAACTCCTAGGAGGGGCTGTGAAGGGGAACTGTATCTATCTTCCTCTGGAGGACATTTACTCTGTCCTTTCTATCTCATACAGGAATTGTTTTTTTTCTCAACTTTGGGTTCTAATGATCTTATTTCTTAAGAAAACATGGGATCCTCCTATACTTATTTCCAAAATTGGATACAGGATGTAAATAATTATATCCACCAGGTTTCATATAATAATAGACTAATAACAACCACCACAATTGCTAACATTTATTGAGTGGTTGCTATGTACCAAGCACAATTCTAAGCCTTTCACTTGTAGTAATTCATTTAGGTGAGCTTCTACTTAATCATAGCAAGTCCCATAAGGAACTAATTTGAGAAAATCCCAAACCTGATGTGGTCAAATAACTAAATCTCACATAGCTTAGAAAATCCAGGCTGGTGAGGCAGCACCTGACCACAGTAGAAGGTAACCATGTAAATGGGACAAGTGAGGGTCATTGAAAAGCAGGCTATTCCAGGCCTCCTGGAGTATCTTCTGGCACAGGAAACTGATCTGATGAGAACCTTTCCAAGCAGCGGGTCCAACACTTGCCCACTCTCAAATTAAAGACATTAACCTCACAGTATGCAATGCCAATTCCCTCAGCTGAAACGAAAACTAAAATTTGACTAACCTAAAACAATACTATTTTATTTCTCAAATGGGGGGTTTTCAGAGACAAAGTAACTAATTTAAAAAAAGGAAAAGAAGAGGCTCTAAATTAGGAATGCTTGGTTGAGAGGGGCCGGAAGTGTCACTTAGAGGTGAGAGCGCGAGTTGAGGGTGTGACTTGGGCGTGATACCAACAGAGATTCATTCAGCCTTTCCTTACCTCAGAGTGGGTAAGACTTGGAAGTCCAGCTAGATCACACCTCCCTACCAGATGACCCAGCAGGAAAGTTTACAAACCCAGACATCTGTTTATCTCTGTGCAAAACTCAAAGGCTTCAGGGTGGACCAGGCTGTTCTCCTGAAAAGCCAAGGCAGTGACTCTGTCAACACACTAAGCGCGGGTGTGTCCTGCAGTCCAGAGGGAGCTGCACACACGAGGCCCAGGAGGCATATCTTGACAGGCACAGCCGATGTTCAGTGACGGGGGTTCCGGCTGTCGCCTCAACCGTTCTGGGTAACTGAACCCACAGAGCGGTGTCTCCAACTGCCCAGCATTTTATGTCTACTCGTTTGGCAGCTTCCAACCTTACATGATGGAGCAAGAAGGTCACAACGATAACTGATCGTGGGCGACAGGTAAGCAGTGGTTACTCTGTGTCAGGCACTGCATTCAAGCTCTACCTAAAATACAGGACTTGGTACCATAGCACTTCTACAAGGGGTTACTATCAGGAATAGCCATATCCTCACTTTGAAAAGGAATAAAAGGAAGCTGAGAGGTTAGACTTGCCCAAGGTCACACAGTTGGTTAGTACTGTAGTAAAGATGGAATTAGAATCCAGGCCTGTTTGACTCCAAAGCCTTGTGGTATTCACTGCCACAACCACTGCCTCCTGGATTCAAGAGTTCAAGCGTAATTTGTTAGTTTGTCAACTAATGAGAAACCCAAAGTTTCCAAAAAAGGACCATCTTCTTTAGTACGCAAATGTCTAGGGGCTCATCAAAACTGAGCCCCTAGACACAGGACATAGAACTCTGGGTGTTATGGACTGAATACTGTGTTCCCCCCAAATTCAAATGTTAAGACCTATCACCATATGTGATGGTATCAGTAGGTGGGGACTCTCAGGGTGATAAGGATTAGTGACCTTAACAAGGAGACCCCAGAGAGCTAGCTAGCCCCTTTAAAAATGTCAGATTACAATGGCAAGACAGCCACGTCATCCATGAACCAGGAGGCAGTTCCTCCCCAGACACCGAACCTGCCAGTGCCTGAATCTCAGATTCCGGAACTGTAAGAAAGAAATTTCTGTTGTCCATAAGCCACCCAGCTTATGGTATTTGTTATAGCAGCCTGAACAGACTAAGGCACTGGGATTATGCTGAATGAGGCAATAACAGCACAAAAATATAAAATAACCTCTCTAAACACCTCTGATTCTCAGAGGCTGTGACGTGCAGCCTCTGAGAATGGGAGTCCCTGGGGAAAGAGCCCTCTCATTGCCTTTATGAGCTTTCGGAAACTCAGGGTTCGGTTTTTCGTCTTGTAAAGAAAATATTACAAACTGTGGTTAGTTTGCTCAGATAGGTTTAACAAGTTGGGTGTTTTCCTAAACAAATGTAATGTCTGGGAAAATGTTTGAATGTAGGAACACTGTTACTGAAGTTTCCAGTGAGGACACTGTTTATGCTAATAACCAGCCAGCACTGGCCACTCTTGCCATGAACGAGTGCTGAGAAGGTCTAACCCCCCCGTCCAGCCTCATGGGAGACAGATCATAAGCGTATCTATCAAAAGTCACCAAAGGAGGCAGAAGAGTTCGGTGGGGAGCTTTGGTATCATGTAGAGCAAGGGTGTCAAACTCATTTTCACTGGGGGCCACATCAGCCTTGCAGTTGCCTTCAAAGGGCCGGATATAATTTTAGGACTGTATAAATGTAACTACTCCTTAACTAGGGTCAAGGAGCTCGCGCTGCTGCCGGGTAGAAACAAGGTGCCGGGCGGGTAAAACAAGGTGGAGGGCCGGATTCAGCCCTCGGGCCTTGTGTTTGCCACCTGTGATGCAGACCTAAGTTTTTTTTAACTTCTCCTAACCTCAGTTTCTTTATCTGTAAAATACAAGTAGTGATAACTTTATGGATTTGTTAGAATGAAATAATTGATAGTATGTAAAGTACATAGCATATTAAAAGTGCTCAATAAAACAGTAGCTATTAAAACTAGATTACTTTCTATTTCCTTGTACCATTTGGGGAATAACGACAAGTGGAAATTGGAACAGAGTTAACATCTTAAGTGAAACCTTAACCTAGGTTTTAAAACTCCTTCCCTAGGTTTTCTACTGTGAGCTTCTTCTTGCTCAGCTGAGAAACTCATCCTGTTTTTAAAAGTTGCCACTTCTTCAGGTCATGTCTCCAGCCCATATGGCCAGGGGCTCAGACGTAGCAGATGAAATGTGCCAGCCCACATCCAGGACCCAGGCCCAAGAATCACAACCAGAATTAGATCACCGTGTAGGAATGACACCACATAGAGGAACAACCATAATGGATGCCCCACTGCTGAGGGTGTGGGCTTTCTTTGAATAGTTCAACTAACCTTCTACACAGTAATGCAATTCACAAATTGATCTGTATCACCTCAGAATTAAGAAGGGAAGAAAATTCTCCCTTTAGAATAAGTTCCCTATGGGACAAGGAATGTCATTTACTTATTTTTTATCCCTCTGTTCCTGGCACAGTACAAGACATACAATGAGGCTTTCATAAATATTTGATGAAGAAAGAATGGAATGAAGAAACTGAATTCCGAGTGCTTTATCAGTTTTTACAGAAGGGAGCCGGAGTCCGTCTTACTGCTCCGCTGTCCACAGAAAGTCGGATGCTGCCCCCGCAGGCACTGGCATCTGCGTTCCGGACAAGAGGAAGGGAGAAACGAGAGTGGCAGCGAAGGGGCTGAGGGTGCTTCCTCCTTGGCCACATGGCTTTCTTGAAGTTCCAAATAGCATTTCTCCTTGGATCTCATTGGCTAAAATTTAGTCACATGGCCATGCCTAGCTGTAAAGGTGACTGGGAATGTACTTTTTCAGCTGGGAGGCAATGTACCCAGCTACAAATCTCAGGTTTTTTCCCTAAAGGAAAATGGATATTGGGAAGTAACTAGCACTCTTTGACACATATGGTGTGTAGGTTAGTATGATTCGATCATTAATTAATTAAAGCACTAATTAAACAAACATTATCAAAATTAAAACTTTACTAGGTACCAGAAATTCACTGATCTAGGCATTAAGGGTAAAAAGATAACAAATGGAATCCATTACTGAGAAACTCATTGTCTAGTACACATGTCACCGACAATTATCCAGTCACCCAAGGTGATCACCTGCCAAGTCCTAATATTTCTCAGATCCATACCCTCTCTCCATCCTTTACCACATCCAACTGTTGGCCTTCATCTGGTTTTATTGAACCATCTTATCTGGTTTAATGAACAGCTTATGAATGTTCTTTTTCTCTTCAAAGGCATCCTTAAAGCTTCCTGCATAAAACCCTTCACGTGTCCCACCACGTCCAGACAACAATCTGCATTCTTTCACCTGCCATACGTCGTGTATGGCCCCACGGCCTCTCCTAGAACCAGCCCCCCCGCACCCCGGCCTGGACTTTCTCACAGGGAGCACGGAGGTAGTCTGGGCCAACAGCCTCTGCCATGAGGCTCCCGCCTCCAGGCCTCTGCCATGCTGGGTCCCACCTGAGGCACTCTTTTCACACACTTGTCTGATAGACACCTGCATTATTTCAGACACAGGTAAATCATCTCCCACGCTACACAGTCTTTTCTGCCCCTCAACCCCCGGTCCCTTCCTCCCTCTGTAGCTAGGAGTGGGCACCACCCTCTCCCACTGCTCCCTCGCAGCCCCCATAAACACACTTCCATGAACTTATGTCTCCACATGCAGTGACCTGTTTGTTACTTTTCCATTCCAGATTTGTCTTTCATTTGATATTTCTAGTGCTAGGCATGTTGTAAACACCCATTTCTTCCTTCATTCATTCTAGAGGCCCGCTATTAACAAGTTAGATCCATTTCCCACTCCACGGACCCTCAATGTTAAAGGAACCTGATAGGAGTTAAAAGGAAAAAAAAAAAAGGAATGAAGACAAGGAGGGACTGGATGGAGGGACAAAGGAAAGGGAAAGAGAAGAAAGAGGAAAGGGAAGAAAAGAAGGTAATCAAATGCCGAGTCAGCTTTCTGGTGCATCGAATTGTTTAGCCTCCTTAAAGTCCCTAAAATATTTGAAAGCTGCTGTCATATTCACCTTAATGTTTCCCTTTCCTAACTTAAAAATTATTTTTAGACTTCTTCCGCCAACACATTCTCTAACACCACATCTACGCTTACCTCTTTATTTAGCAATTGCCTCACTTTCCAAGCTTAAATCTCCTAATAATAAACATTTCTCCTAGAAGACCTAATCCTTTTTGTATTTTTTAGAAAAAAAATGAAACTTAAGCATATCAGTAATTGGCAATAAACGGAAAGGCTGGGAGTTCAAAGGTTTCAGCCAGCGTTTTGAGGGGCTCTGTAACACAGGACCCTTTTAAGGAGCCTTGGCAGGAATGTTAATTACTTAAGCAAAGTCATGCATGACACACACATCCACCAAGTGTCTGGTCGAACTTTAACAACAAATGTAACTTAAGGTCTCCAGCTCATCTTTCTGCTAAACAGAGCTCCAGGATTCAAACGGGATTAGTGCCACAGACCTGTTCCCATTCGAAAATAAACCATTATAGAAGCCCAGTATTTTATTCAAGTGGCTGATAGGGTCTCATGTATCCCTTCAGCTGCACAAAGTAAGACATTCTCCCTTAACAGCCTTGACCACAGAGCTTCTATTGGGAAGTTTAATACAGCAGCACTTACAAAAGAAGCTTTATGCTTTGATGAAGTAGGAAGACACCTTCATCATGGTGTGGCTGTGTGATGGTCTTCCATCACCAAAACATCTCTCCATCAGGGAAATTCTTACTTTCTCTTTGTGTCGAAGTACTGAGCATTGCCCTTCATTCATTCATTCATTCATTCATTCGACCAACAGTAACAAGGGTTCTTCTAGACACAGGAGGCTGAGTGGTGAAGTCACTGCCCTGCCCTCAGGGGTCTCAGTGCCTGGTGGGGGAAGACAGGCTCATACATTAACCCTGAGGACCCAGTGTGATAAACTGACAGCAGAGCACTCAAGGACTCTGAGCATCGAGGGGAGGATATTAATGCTAAGGAATTAGAAAAGGCTTCTCACAGGAGTGATGTTTGAGCTGGATCATTTTAAATGAGGAGAGCATGCAAGGGATGGGGCTAGACATGGGTGAGGGGTGAGGAGGACACTTCAGGCAGAACTAATTAGGTAAGTGAAACAATTAATCCAAGAAAGGATTTGGCATGGTTAAAAGGTGAGAATTTGGAAGAGTAAGGAGGGCAATAGAAGCTGAAGTTGGAAGGGTAAACTGTGAATTCCTAGCTCTTTAGTTCGTATTGATTTGGTTAGCAAACTCACTGCCTAACTGTGCCCAGCAAAGAGGGCAGACAGAGCATGTAAGTTCTAGAGGGGAGGCTGGGGAAAGAAACTTTGAACACATGGTATGCTTCCACCTTATGGCCAAGTGCTACAGTGGAGTTCCCTGTCACTCGGTGAGCAACAGCTTATGACAAAATCCTGAGGAGGAAGAAGGCAAAAACCCAGGTGATAGGAGAGGGCAAAAGGTAAACTTAAGCTATCTCACATCTCTGCTCTGAGAATCAACTATTATTCCCTATGTGTCAACACTTGGTGAAAGGAGAAATCCAAACCATGAATCAAATCACATGATGCAGAGACTGCTAGCTGCCTATCCTGTATCAACTCTTCCTTTATTCCTTACTAACCGAACCCCAGTGCAGGGAGGTACGGCCAGGTGACCAAGTGCTGGCTGATGAGATTGAAACATAGGTGTTATGTGAGATGTCATGAAAGCTCCTAAGAGGGGGGAGTTGACGTATGCACCACTTGTCCTTTACCCTTCTACTTTTCCCTGCCTGGAATGTGATGTGATGGGTGAAGTTCCAGCAGCCACCTTATGATTCTGAGGATGGGAACTACGTGGTTTGGATGCAGCATATATAATGCTCTCTCTCTCTCTCTATATATATATATGCTCTCTCTCTCTATATATAGAGCATATATATATGCTCTCTCTCTCTCTCTCTACACATATATATATCTATGTATATATATATGTAGAGAGAGAGAGAGAGAGAGAGAGAGAGAGAGCGCGAGCAGAAAGATAAGGAATGCATGGAGCCACCACAGCAGGCTTGGACTGCAACCTACTTCCACGCCTCTGTTATGTAAGAGAATAAAACTTCCAGTTGTGAAAGCTAATATACTCAGGTTGGTCCTGACTGATCAGCCGTATACGTCTACTCTCCTTTCCTTTAGGCAAAGAAGAAATGCTGAGCCTGTCTGAAAATGTGTTTCTCTTACTTGGAACTCAGAACGTGCGCTTAAGAAAAAAATATCCACCTAGGGACTTGGACACTCATACGCCATTGCTGCTGCTCCTTCCCCTGAAACCACAACCCCGTGTTTCTGCTGTCAAAATTGTCCAGCAAAGGATTACAAGTGTGGGAGGAATGGCTGCAGCTGGGGGCTCACTAGGAAAGAGAAGCTCTACACGTGCATATTGTTGCATGTGTACTAGGTGACAAGGAATTTACAAAGGAAGAGGAAAGAAAACACGGGCAGAGAGTGTGAAGTGTTTTTCAGACATGCTTGCATAGCCATAAATAATCGATGTCAATGAGTAAGAAAACGAGTAAATAAATTGTGTATAGCCATACAGCACAATTCTAAACAGCTGTCCTAAG
Organism: Desmodus rotundus; assembly: GCF_022682495.2. Classification (NCBI taxonomy): domain Eukaryota; kingdom Metazoa; phylum Chordata; class Mammalia; order Chiroptera; family Phyllostomidae; genus Desmodus; species Desmodus rotundus. The sequence goes on along the minus strand of NC_071389.1, from coordinate 44,510,104 downwards.
GGATGAGGTCCTCTTCTAAGTGCTGCAAAGGTCATCATGAGGTACTGATCAGTGAAAAAAGCAAGTTATAAAACTCTTCATACAAAAAAGTTAGATGAGTGAATGAATAGCTAGACCAACTGACACAGTGACTCACACAGTGGATATAACTGTGTTTTGAAGATATGCAACCAATGTGCTCTCCATTTCCTTCTCAGCAGCCATTCCACTACCACGACCTCAGGAGGTAGGAGGTAGAGGGAGAAGGTAGAAGGAGGTAGAAGGAGTAGGGCAGGAGGAGACTAGGATGCAAGAGGGGTCTCCACCCTTCTGTCTTTGGGAAGGTCTGAGAAGAAGAAGTACAATGCCTGTTGGCATCATGGATCCTCATCCCCCGCACGGGGCTGAAATTCTGGGCAGGCAAAGAGGAACAGAGTTGTGCATGTTGAGAGGAAAGCAAAAGCCACTCAGAGAATGCACTACACTTTCCGCTAGGAACTCTGGGAGGGCAGGGGGACCTCTGTACCCAGAGGCCCTGTAGTGACATGAAATTGCAATAGCCCAGTAACACTGGCATCATCAAGCTGCAGGAGGGCAGTCCGAAGCTGTCCTGGACTCTCAGGAAAACGAAGCAGGAGCCCGTGGTGAGAGCAGACGGCTTGCCACGTGTGTAGTAACACACTTCCAGTACTTACGACTGCAAACCTGCTTTTGTCCCATCCTGTACATACCCATACGCACATTCTAGGTGAGGTTTCTACCGAGAGAAGTACCTACAAGATCACCAGCCACAGACTTTTGCAACAGACACCAGCCCAGACTGGCCCAGCCGGGCCGAAGCAGAGACCTCCGAGCAGCCAGAGCTGGGCTGGAATCCAAGTCTACTTCCTGCCTCCATTGCCGCACCCCAACCGTGAAGGAGGCGGCGCTGAGGAAGGCTAGCTAATTAATAAAAAAGCGCTACGTTTTCTTGGCACATCTCAGATGTAGCATTTTCCAACTTCATTACATTTGCATATACATTTTTTAAAGTTCTGGGAGGATATCCAAGAAAATGGTAACTATCTTGACCTTTAAGAAATGGGACAGGGAATTAGGGGAAGACCAGGAGGGAGGCTTACTTTTTACTTTATATTCTTCAGACAGGTTTGAATTCTTTCACCACAGCCTTCTTATTACTTTTTAAATGTTTGAAAATGAGTTTTAGAAAGCATTGCTCAACGAAGTTGGTTTCACATGCTTTTACCACAATTATCAGGATGTTTATGAGTGACTCACACAGTAAGTAGATGACGGTGACACAGGACCCCTCAGATAGACTGAATTATCGGGAGTTAAGGGACTCGAGGTGGAATCTGGGCCACTGCCTTGGGCCCATCTGCTAGAAACAACAGCCAGTGCTTACTGCACGCTGTGTGTGAGGCACCACACACAGCACTTCCCTCGTGTTACCGCAACGCTCCTCAGCGACCCCTATGAATTCGATCCTGGGCTCTGGGTAAAAATCTGGGACTATTTGTTCTTGGGGCCCCTGGGTACATCTACTTTCCTCTTTGGCTTCCCGAGAGCTGTGTCTGTTGATCGGGGGACTCCCTGGCTTCTTTAGGAATGAGCTGTGCCTATCTGACGCCAGCAGAGTGATGCAGAAGGCATTTTATCCAGAGACAGGGGTTCGTTCTGGGCCACATTTTAGGTGTCCTCTCCATGACTTTGGAACATCAGCAGCAGTCCCTTTTCCTAAGGTCCAATGTGTGCTAAAGCCAGGAGAGGGTTGACATGATCTCATCCAAGCTCCAACCACACATGCCCCAACACAGTATGGGTCAACACTGGCTTCACCAGTATGACCACCACCAGTAGGAGTCACGGTGCCTATAGGCCAAGGCCAGCGGAGCGCGTCACAAAGGTGCTGGGAGTGCTGGAGCTGCCCTCCTTCTCTTCCCAAGTAAGTACTCAATGAACAAATCTTGGTAGAGATAACGACAGGTGAGGCTCAGGGACGTAGGACCCAGATGGCCTTCAAAATCAGGCTCAGCTGCCTTTCTACCTGTAAAGGCTCCTGAACTATTGCTTCCCTGTTGTTGAAACTGGAATAACAATAAGAAGTGAGGCTGCGGCAAGGAAGTTTGCAATGCCATGTACACAGTAGGCATGCAGATAGCAGTAAATACAATTGCTATAGCTATTAAGAGTATGTGTGTCTGGCTTGTCTCAGAGCCTTGAATGCCAAGCTGTTCATCTAAATCAGATATAGCAAAGGGAAGGGAGGTGGTGGAGGAGGAAGGAGCGTGAGAAGACCACACAATTTCCCATTTTATTCCAGGTCGGTTGAGGATGTAAGCTATGTTAAATTCTCTTCTAGTCCTGAGGGGAAGATGGAATTTTGGCATTTTTAGTCTCCCTCAAAAAGGAGAAAAGAAAGAAACACAAAAACAGGAAGCTGGCTAAATTTATTTCTCCTACTTTGATCTATACCCCCGTTTCAGGTCATAATCACTGTTTTTAAATTAATACTTTAACTGTCTCTCCCAAGGAAAAGGAGGGATAACTTATCTGCTTTTAAAAAGAAAATAAGTCCAAAGGGCAAAGAATCTGCCCCCATTGAAATAATTCTCTTTACAAAAGCTATAAATAAAATTTCTGATTCAAAATTAAGATAAGATTATCTGAGGGAGATGGGAGAAAAAAACTGCCAAAGAAAAAAATTTATGCCGACATTAGCAAACTCCCTAAAAGGATTAGTTCCTTTCAGTTAAGATAATTTTTTTCTTTAAAAGCCTCTTCCCAATTAAAAAAAATAAAGTAAAATTAATATCTGCAAACCTCTTCAGACACATGAACTTGATGTCACTTAACCTGGCTGACCCCCGGAGTTCCACACTCTTCCGAGGTCCCTCTGACTGCCAAACCTCTCCAGTGTGATCCACGCCCACTGCCTCCACTTCTCTAAGCCTTCCCCTCTTGCAATCCAGCTTTTGCCTGCTGTCAACCCCTACCACTGAGAACATTCCCCAGTGAGTTACTAATAACCGGTCCAATTCCCTTGGACTCTGCAGGATCTGACACAGCTGTCCACTGTTCCATCCCACAAACTACACTAGCCTGCTTTGCCTGTTGGCCTATTCTCCATGTTTTTCATTAATGTCTTAGGTCCCTCCATGATCTCACTCATCCTCGTGTCTTTATTTAATACTGCCTGTGGCAGAGACTGCTAGCTACCCCAAACACCTCTTCCAAAATAATGGTATTGTAGCTGGGAATATGGCTTCTCAGGAGAAAGACTACATTTCCCAGCCTCCCTTGCAGCTAGGTGTGACCATATGACTAAGTTTGGCCAATAGATATGAGAGTGGGCATGCCCTCCCTTTACCCTCACTTCCCTATCCCTCCAGATATAATGCAGGCAAGTTGTTGTAAAAGCCATCTTGGTTCACAAGGATGAGGACTGCAAATGAATAAAGATGGAGCTACAAGATAAGGGACCGAAAAGCCCCAAATGGCTTATGCTCTGACTTCTCTTTTGCATAAGCCATTGTTATTTGGGATCTTTGTTTCAGCAATCAAATTCATATCTTAGTACTCTGTCACAGTGACGATTAGACTAAACCCATTTGCTTAGCTCATGTCTCACTCCTGAGAGACATCTCTCCTCCCCAAATATAGAGACTACCCCCACTTAGCAGTACCTCAGATTCTACCTAAAGTGTGACTTCTTCTACAGTCTACTTTCTTCTCAGCTACCTCCTTTTCCCCCCAAATAGTTCCACGTTCTCTGTGCTGAAAATCTTCCATGTTATATATTTTTAACTTTTTATTTATTGATTTTGAGAGAGAGAGACTGATTTGTTGTTCTGCTTATTTATTCACTCATTGGTTGATTCTTGCACGTGCCCTGACTGGAAATGGAACCTGCAACCTTGGCCTATCAGGATGATGCTCTAACTGAGCTGTCGGGCCAGGGTTGTCATGCTATCTTTGAATGTACCCTCTCTTTCAGGTCCAAGTTATATTTAAGATATTTTTCAAAGCCTTTCAAAATTATCTCCTGCTCTACAGCCCCCACTCTTACCCTAATGAAGGCTCTCCTTGTGTCAAATTTGTGCTGCCAGAGTAACCACTTCCTGCCTCCAGTGTCTCTCATTTACTGCAACAGAGTAGGAGCCACCATTTATTGAGCCCCTAGTAGGTGCCAAGCCCTGGGTTGGGCAGAGTAAATGCATTATCCCTAATCACAACAACCACTAAGGTAGCATTATTGTTGTTTTACAGGGAAGGAAACTGAGGTTCCAGAGATTAAATCAAACCTGTCTAAAGTCATACAGATAGTGAGTAGTAGAAATAGGGTTTGAACTCATGAATATCCATTCTGCCCCTCAGTATGTGGAAGCATTCGATAAACAATTGCTGAATGAATGAAGGAATGAATGAGTGAATGATTGAATGAATGTCTCCCCACACTCTGGTCAACATTCTTAAAAACACAGCTTTAATTATGTAATTTTCATTCTCTCAAGACAGAGCCAAGGGTTAAGTCCCCATGATTTTCATTGCACCCCAGCCCCTCAGAATCCCAGGTAGGAAGTCATCCAAGTAAAAACAGTGTGGTTGTTATGCAACGTAGCTTTACAGAAAGACCTCAAATCCTTACCACCGCCCCTCCTCCAAATCCATCCTTAAGTAGACATACAATCTAGGTAAAAATTTTTGCTTGCTGTCTCTAAAATAAATCCTCTTCCCCTTTCTGTCACCCCTATCTCCAACCAAAGTTATCCCCAAAATGTTCCTAGACAGAAATTTTGGAGCCACTGCTATTGTGCTTGTGGCATCCAACAATCCACATGACAAATATCAAATTCCCTGGCCTGGCTTCAACAATCTCCACGATACAGCAAAGCTTGCCTTTGCAACCTTACCCCCATGCTCTCCCACACGGAACGCCAGCTCCAGTCAGTGCTCACCTGTAACCTGGCCCACAGACAGTTCTCCTTCTTGCAGTGCCACTCCTGGGCTCCTGCTTTGCTTTCTCTCTATGCTGAGACCTGCCTACCCTAATGGATCCTTCTAGGCCCAACCTAAAGTCAGCTCTGAGGCCTTGGGTACCCAATGCCCTCCCCTTTCCTAGACTTCTAAAGTACAGGGCATCCTAAGGCCGTCAACTGCTTTTAGAGTAAAATCCAAATTCCTTACCTAAGGCCTGCTTTCTTCCATGTCTAGGATTTCCCTCAAAAAGATTCACATGTTTTGCTCTGGGGACTTTGTATTTACTGTTCCACTGACTGCAATGGCCTTCCCCCACATGGCCCATTCTTGTACCTCCTCTAAATCTCAGTTCAAATGGGAACTTTGAGAGAGGCCTTCCTTGCCCATCCCTCATAAAACAGCAAACCTTTCCACCTCCCTCCCCTCAAACACACCCCGCATCCCCTTGGCTACTGTTCACCATCGCCACCTGGATCATTATACATATATGTATTTCTTTATGTTCTGTTCCCCTCCATTAGAATGGAAGCTCCATTAGGACAGGGACTTTGTCTTTTTGGCTGTCAGTGCCTGTTATGCAGTGAATTAATGTTGAATGAATGAACAAATGAATGAATGAATGAATGAATGAATGAGTGAATCTAGTACCACAGGAGTAGAGCCTTGACAATAGCTCTCTCCACACCAATTTTCTTTTTTTCTTTTGGTTCTTCCAAGTTCAATCTGATTTCTGCACTTTTATATTTCACATTCCCAGGGGCAAAAGCAGGTGTTGTGGGCCTGAAGCTTATACAACCGGGGTAGGTAAGTGGATGGGTGCGTCCTTAAAAAAACTGCAAATGCAAAATAGCTAAGGCCCCTCCTAGGGCCTTGGAGAGACTGTGTAAGGCAGAGCAAAGTGCATCACCTTCAGTAGCTTCCTGAGACATCCTCCCCCACACATTCCCTTCGCCCGGGGCACTCCGTCAGTTCTTCAGCAGCACTTGCCTTGCCAGCCAGGTCTCCGTTCACAGGTGTGGTGCCCCATACCCTCTGTTCAGAGAAGAACTCTCCCCAGTCCCCTCTATTACCCTGTTGTATTTTCTCACATCCCTTATCATTCACCGACATGATCTTTATTTTTTTTACATGATCATTCTTAATTTTTCATCTACTTGTTTATCGTCTGTCTTTACCACAAGAATGTCAGCTCCAGAGAGACTCTGTCTAGTTCAAGAGTGCCGGGAACGATGATTGCCACATAGCCGAGCTCTAAAAAGATTTGCTGAGTAATGACATGAACCCAAGAGCCATCTCCCACATTCTCTGACAGCCAAAGGATAGACAGGATCAGGGGAAAGAAACTTGGTAATTAACTGTCCTCTTTTCCATGGTTCCTTGTGACCATTTTATTGCTAATGACAAAGACGACAAATCACTTATTGGCTCTCCTGGGTTCCCTCTATTTCTAACTCAGAAAGTTTGGCAGAACACTCAGAGAGAACTTTCTCAGAGAGGTTGCAAAGTCTGGGGCTTTATTTTGCTATTATCTGTGGAGATGCTGAGACTTTCTAGTGAACTTGATGAAGTTTGTTTGGTGGATGAAGGCTCTTGGTTATATTTCTATCATCTTTCTCCATGACAAGTGATGATCTCTCCCAACTAAATTCATAGCTGTGATGAAATGTCAGCGCCATTTCCTGCTCCCTTCAGTCTGGTTTCAGAACAGTTTAACTCCTACAGAGGATCCCTCATTAGTTCCTTTGAAAGCAGCCTGCTGGTTTCCTTCAAACTTACCTAGGATGGCTGCCACTACCATACGTTTGGGAGCCTAGGCCCAAATCTGCTTAATCAGAATCTTGCAAGGCTGGCAGAGCATTTTGTGCATTTAACAAGCACCTCAGATAATTATGATAGGCAGCCAAGTTTGGAAACTGCTAGGAGCATTCCGACAGATACAGATAATAAAGAAAGCATCTTCAAGAGCTTTGAGATATTTACAAGACAAAGGTCAAAAAACTGGAGCAACTCAGGAAAAATAAGTGTGTTTACAAGTGTTATCTAATGAACAATGAAAACATCTATCACCCCAACACACAGCAACAATTTTGATCGGTACAGGTTAGGGCACTAGCTAGACTCGGGCATTCAAGAAGGAGAAAATTACTCAAGGGCTCAAATTCCCAGGTTATCCCCTTGGAGAAACCTAAGCACTTCTGGAAATGAAGTGAAATCTTTCCAGTTGTGACCGCCCCAGACACGCCATGGAAGGAGCGAATCACTAAGCCCTGAGCACCTAGAATTCTAGCCGTAGCTAAGATTCCAGGCACGTCCTGAGAATGCAGTCTAGCCCATGGCATAGTGTAGCAGAAGGAGAATAAAGAACAGCACCGTAATCAGAAAACCTGCTTGGTGAGCGTGGGCATGCTGCTTCACCACTCCAAGCCTCAGTTTCTCCATTTACAAAATGGGCACAAAACTGGACTACCTCACAGAACAAAACAAGCCCAGATTTGCACATTAGACACTATTCAGATGTGGCTATTTTCTCCTCACCTACCCAAAGCCAGCCTCAAATCTTACCTCCTCACTGGAGCCTTCCCCCATTACCTCAGCTCAGGCTAAAACCTTCTCTATGGGGGTGGAGTGGGCAAAAGGAAAGCAGTTCATCTGTGGGCAGGTAAAGAACGATAGGTAATCAGTGAAAAGCTCTCATGAAACTAAATTTGGATCTCTTTTGGCTTTCCCCGCGCCCTTCTCCATGCTCCTGACTTGTCCCAATCCCTTTCTCTGCTAAAGCCCTCACTCCTGCCTTCACCATGTGCAAAGGTTCGTGCCTGTGCAGGGATTCATGAAATCACGGCACTTTCCCTGCCATTCTCCACTGTTTGTGAAGGATAATTCGTGACTCACACTGAGCAGCATCACCGAATATGTCATGTGTTATCATAGGATAGCAACAACCTGGCCACATGCACAGTCACCTGTGCTCCCCGACCGCATGCCCACTAGACCTCAGGTCCAGTAGTAGCACGGTGGTGAGCACGTCAGACAAACGTATCTGCCTTCAAAAGGCTGACACCCTCTGGGAGTCTCAGATTCCCATGGCATCATCAATATCTGCTACTCATCAGGAAAAGAAACTCTTCTTTCAATTAGACTCAGGGCTTATGTGCAATAATCTCCACATTTGTGTGATTCATAAGTAAAAAAAAAAAATCTGACCATGACCCTCCATTATATGCATATCTACTTATTCAGAATTTACATACATGCACTTCTGCACTATTATGCTGTATTTCATAAAACATATACATAAAATAGAAATGTGTAAAGGATGAGATAAAAATAAGTTCTAATACTTCCTTTTTTTCTTTTTCTTATCCCAGTGGCTCACCTGGCACGGGTCTAGCCATGATTGTCAAGCTCCGGCGCAGCCGTTAATACTGCCTGTGTGCCCGTGGGCAAGCCTTCTAACCATTCTGCACTTCGGTTTTCCCTGTACGTGGTGATAACCGCAGTAGCTATCTTGCAGTGTCATGAGAGGGTGGAATGACATAATTTCAGTGAAGTACTTATTCCCGGCATATTATAAACGCAATGGTAGCAAGTACTGTCGCTATATTATTATCATTATTTCTAAATGGTATCTGTTCACAAGCCTAATTTTGGAAGACAGATAGTGTGTCCCCTAATACACAACTCTACAGGGTGGAGGATATGATTCTTAGCTGTTGGTGTCAGGTATCACTGAGGGCCAAGGGTTCAAGACCCAGCTGGGGATCATATTCTCCACTCAGAGAGATGAAGGTAAGACATTACAGTGATAGCATTTTTGTTCCCATTGTAAATCTTCTTGTTTTGACCCCCAGGAAGGTTTCTGGCTGATGGCAGTTCACACTGGTCTCGGCTGTCACTGCCCACCTGTTGCCCCCTCTCCTTCCCAGGCAGCCATGTTGGTCCATGGGGAGCCTGCAGTGGAGCTAGCTGGTACATGCATTACAGCTTATTAAAGGACATGGAAAAGTGCTCAGGCCCCAGTGCAAATCCAAGAGTAGTTTTCAAATATCCCTGTTTGGATGGGAATGCTTTAAAGCAGAAGTATGTTTTCCTTGGCAGAGGTACCCCCATTAGATGCAATTTCTTCCTGAACATTTCAGGAATTGTTTTATGTCTGTGTTCTCTATAAGGACTGTCCACGGAGGTCGGAACGGAAATTACAGTTCTAAGAATGCTCACATTAGCATACAGGGTAACGCACAAGCCCCAAGCTAAATATCTTCATCCTGGCTGGCCTGCCAGTATGATGATTAACAAGTTGGGCTGCCACATGGGACTGTATTGGGAGCGCTCCCGGGACTGCTGCTCCCCGGGCCAAAGCGGGCAACGTGTGTTTAGTCTATCAGAGTATTTATTCAGGACGCCTATCACCGTGGAACCCAGACAGCCGTCTGAGAGAAGACTGCCTGACCCCCTGCAGGGTGCGGGTGGGGCAAGGTGGATCTATTTTTTCCACAAGATTTCTTTCCCAGCCTAATTCAGCCCCCACAGCCAGGAAAGATTTGGTAGGTTGGTCAGTTATGGTGGCCTCAGACAAGCTTGATCTCCAAAACTAAGGCTTCAAACGGGTGGTAGGTCTGGTGAAGCCCCTAACTGCCTCCTTTGGGAACTAGGCATATGGTGGTACCCACCACCTCAACACTTGCCAAGCTCATGCCTGGCATCGGGGCACCCCTTCCCACCAGTCCTCTGTCTTGTGTCCAACATGCCTTGCAGAAGCAAGGTCTACCTGTCACAGGTACTCAGAGCCCTGACATGGAAGAAAGAAACGGGCCATGACTTAGGCCCTAAAGAACTGGGTTCAAATTCCATCTCTGACACTTAATAGCCATGTACTCATAAGTCACCTCTCCCCTCTAAGCCTGTTATCCCCTCTATACAGAGGAAATTATCTCTCAACAAAAGTTAATATGTTCAATTATTAATGTTGAAGTTTGAATACATTGGCTTTTGTGCCACTGAAAATGTTAGAGGCAATACAGCAGAAATTAAGCAGACAAAAGTGGTTAAACACACATTGGTAAAAAAAGCTTTGGGGAAAATTTTAGAAACAGTTACACTGGGGAGATGTTTTCTTCCTGCCCAAATCTCCCCCAGAGTTTCTAGCCCCCATTGCAATAAAGCAGAGAGAAGAAACCGGAGGGTCATTAACTAGGTTTCACGTTAGAGAACATGTCCTCGGAGAGAACTATACCCTACAGCCATATGCCAGCAAACAGAGGCAATAGCAAACAAGGTCTAAAGTCGGGACAGAAGGAGAGTCTGGGCTGTCATGGCCAAACTCTTGCTGATTGCAGAGAGAAGCTGAGAATTCTGGGTAGCTGAAGCAAACCTCCTTGGAGCAGTACAATAAACGGAGGAGCAGTAGAAAGCATGGGAAGAAGAGCATCTGAGCAGAACAAGAGGGAGACGACTGTGTTCACCGCATTTGACCTGCAGTGCCCTCCCCTCCAGTTCTCCAGAGTAGGAAAAACAAAATTACCCTCAGCACCATGTTGCAGCGAGAGCTATCTATTAACTGTAATTTCTTGTATTTATGCTAAGAACCTCTTTAGTAAACTATATACAATTCAATCGACAATGTGGGTTGAGTTTGTTTCATAAATTCTGTATGAAGTATAATGTATCATTATACGGTCTACCATTTCAAGGATTAGAATGTGGAAGAGAAGGCAAGGCTCCAAGTCACTCAATTAAGGGCCCAAAACGTTTACAGCCAGCATCGCCCTGGTGGGTATATTTCATGTAGCAAATAAAGGTGTAGGGGGGAGCGAGGGCGGCGAAGTGGGTCTGAGCCCCAGTAGATTCAAGCTGGAAATACAGGCAATAAACATCAAAGAGTAGATGAGCTTGCCTCCCTGAAATATGCCATCTCTTTGTCTCTGGTTTTCAAACTTCAAGTCAGCACTCATTAGCAGATTGTTAAATCAATTCTGTGGCTCTCCACCAGCATTAAAAAAAAAAAAAATGAAATGGAGTACTCTAGACTGCAACTAAATAGAAAAGGAGAAAAAAATATTAGATTGAGTCACACATAGAAAGGGAAAGCATTGTTCTGTGAAAGTTGTGTTTACAGTCGTCCCCCTTACCAGCCATTTGACCTCCCTGGTTTTGGTAACCCATGGCAACCGAGGTCCGAAAATATTAAATTCCCCCACCCATCAACATTGTCATGGCGTGGTGATCCAGGATCACCCAAAGCAGACAATCCTCCCTCTGACGGACTGTGAGGAGGTCAACAGCAGCCTAACACTATGCCACCACGCCTGAGTCACTCGCCTCACTTCATCTCATCACGTAGGCATGGTGCCATCTCACGAGAAGAAAGGTGAGTGCAGTACAGTAAGGTATTTTGAGAAAGATATAGACCATAGTCACTAAATTTTATTAGTTATTCTTATACTTTATTATTAGTTGTTATTACTCCCTTATTGTGCCTAATTTATAAATTAAACTGTATCATAGGCATGTACGTATAGGAAAAATAGTATATATAGGATTCAATACTATCTGTAGTTGCAGGCATTTGCTGGGGGTCTTGGAACATATTCCCCCTAAACTAGGGGACTACTATATATGCAACTGAATATATTTCCCCATAAACTAGGGGACTACTATATATGCAACTGAATATATTTATGTGTATATTGGGATATAATTTTGGGGGGTGCTTACAGTCAAAAAAGCCAGAATCCACTGTCTTGTAGGCTTGTCGTAGGCCTTCCCGTGACAGTTTGAAAACTGTGTGGCACCATACTAATGCGGATGGTTTTAATCTTTCCTTACGACTTACATTCTCAGGTCTTGCAAAACTAAATTATCTTCTTGATTTTTGACCCTGATTGCACAAAGAATCTCCTGGGATATAAAAATTACCGATGCCCAGGATCTGTGGATCTGATCTAATTGGTTTGGTGGGGGGGGCCTACCGGATGGTACTTTTTACAACCTCCCCGGGTTATTCTAATGCTTAACTGAGGTTGAGAGCCACTGGATTCGGTCATTTTACCCCTGCAGCATCCCTGAGGGGAAAGCAAGGAAGAGACGATTATCCCTGCTTTACAGACGAACAAAATCCGGGCCCAGTGCAGTTAGGCCGTGCTAGCCAAGGCTGTGTCCACATGTCAGTGTCAGAGCTAGGTGAGAAGCCAAGTCTCCCGACCCTGGGTCCAGAGCAGCCTCCTTCCCAGGGTCCCACACTCGCCATTTGATCCAGCATCTTTCCATTTAAAACAAGTCTATCAATGAGAAGACAGACAAGAAGTGAGAATCTCAGAATCTCTTTGCACAATCATTCTCGGAAATGCGTCAGCAAGTACAAGCCCCTCTTTACTGGAATCACAAAATGGACCACTGAAGTAAATCAAGGCATCTGACGGAGGCCAAGAGAGCTATTGATACCAGTTTGCCTGTCTCCAAGGAACCAAATACTGAAAGGCAAGGGCTTAAAATGAATGAAAATGTATCCAATGCACAATCAAATGAAAATGTTGTGGGCCCATCGCCAGGGATTATCTGCCAACTGGATCTCTTTCAGCCCCTAAATTTAACCAGCTGGGAGTATTTTTTTTCCTCTCTCCCTTTTTTGTAAGTATCATCTTTTTCAACCTTCTGAAAGGGAGAGATTTCCTTTTAACGGGAAATCTGTATTTCAACATTAAGATGGAACATAACGGTACTTGGTTTAGCCAGTCTCCTGGGAAGTGGGTTCTTTGTGTATTACATGCTTGGCATAAAAGAAAAACTCACATTCCAACAAGTTTATTTCAGGCATAATAGACTGGAAACATGTATCTGTGGAATTTAAAGTATAAGCTCACATCCATTCCCAACATATTAATAATACTTTACATTTGTAGATCACTCATTGCTTTTACAAATCGGAATAATCTCTAACCTTCCAACCTGTCCAAAATGCAAAGAATAAATTGAAGGGAGGCTACATGGTGTGTGTGTGTCTGGGAACAGAGAGAGAGGAAAATGGAGTCAACTCGGGCATTTACAATGGTTATAGCTGACTGGGATTATGAATATTCTTTACTTTCTTTTTGTTTGTATTATCATAGCTTTTCTGTAACAAATACTTTAGCACTTTGCAAACTTAAAATTATTTGAACTGAAAAATAGTAATCATAAATTACAAGTGAAAAGTAGAAACGACTCTACCTATAATCAAATGACAAGGTCAAGGTTCTCTGCAAATGTGGCCAAGGTCAGCTCAAGGCCAATTAACCACAGGGCTCCAACTGCAGCCCAAAGAGGCAGAGCCCTCACCTGGGTGTCTGCACTGCCAATGCTGGTGATTACTCAGATGAAAGTTTTCTCCTTCCTCCCCAAGGTGGGAAGGGGCGTGGGGGAGGGCAAGAGGCACTTAGAGACTAGACTGGGGAGGGGTGGAGGAAACCAGTTCCTCTGTGCACCTCCTAAAGACCCAGGCTGTAGAGCCCAGGGGTCTTCCCTAAGCCCCATCCTTGCAAAGACCATCTACTTGACCTGGGAGGGGCAATTTGGGGTTGGGTGCTGGAGCCCTGACCCAGGTTTGGGCCTCTATTGGGCTCCTGCTGTGACAGAGGTGCAACCATCCCCAGACTTAGGAGAATTTTCAGGAAGGCAGAAATCCTGCGGCAGCATCATGAAGTGTGGGAAAAAAGATAATGGGTGGGTTCTGGGGCTGCATATAAAGGCAGCCGCAGGATCACCTCTGGCTGAGTCTTGGCTGAAAGGCGAAAGGAGTCCAGGAAGGAATGTGTCTCCTGTTCACCTATCCATTCATTCATTCACTCAGCAAACACTTCCTGAGTGGCCGATATGCTTGCAGTTACATACAGTCATTTCCTCTGTGGACTGCTGCAGGGAAGAAGGACGGGCGAAACGCAGCCCCACTTGCCAAGCTGTGGCCCTCCAAGGAAAAGGCGCCTTTTCTTCATTGGAAGATGTCAGCTGACTAAGCCTTGTGCCTGCAGAGTAGCCCTTGGCCAGAAGAAGAGTGCCCTTTCTAAACCTCACAGAGGTGTGAGAGTGGCTGGCAACAGCCCTGCTCCCAAGGCCACTCATCCGGCAGCAATAAAGATATAAAGATGAAAACAGCAGGACTCTTTGTCCTCAAGAAAATCAATCTAAGTGGAGACGGAAAGCAGGTAACTGCAATAAGACATTAGAATTACTCTAAAAGTGATATGTAAAAACCATAATAGAAGTGAAACAGAAAGACAGCCTATTTAAAAGCAACATTAATGCTGTCTACAGCGAAATGCTCAGAAATAAAAATAAGGAGACAATGGCAAGGAAGGAAGAGGTGGAGAATTGTGACTATTTATTGCATACCTCCCTGTGCTAAGATCGGCCTTATCAAACTTGGGACCCGCGGCTCTGAGAATCTGACTGTAATCAGTAAAGGCAGAGTGAAGATTCTGTCAGGTCCACCCTTGCACTTCCTAAAACACTGCTCCCCGCAGGTGTCGGTCTGTGCCAGGCTGTGGCAGGAGGGCTTGCTGAGCACAGCTGGTACAGGCTTCCGAGGCAGTAGAGCAGCGGAGTCCAACCCGCGGCCTGGGGGCCGCATGCAGCCCAGGGTGGCTAGGAATGGGGCCCAACACAAAATTGTAAATTTACTTAAAACATTATGTGATTTCGTTTTGTGATTATGTGCCGCAATGTATTTAATGTGTGGCCCAAAACAACTCTTCTTCTTCCAGGGTGGCCCAGAGATGCAAAAAGGTTGGACACCCCTGATAGTGATTATGGTCAACAATACTGTATTATACACTTCAAAGTTGCTAAGAGACTACATCTTAAGTGTATTCACCATGACAAAGAAATGATAATTATGTGACATAATAGAGGTATTAGCTAACACTATGTGGTAACCATACTGTGGTAGCAATATATAAATGTATGAAATCAACACCTTGTACACCTCAAATGTACACAATGTTATGTGTCAATTACATCTCAATTAAAAAATAAGAATATTCCAAAATAAATGATCAAATTCAGGAAATTTAATATTGATACATACTTCCATCTGCTCCAGAGGCCATATGCCACTTTGTCAGTTGTCCGACAATGTCCTGCACAGCCTTTTTTGCCCCCTCTGGCACAAAGCCCAGTCCAGGACCCCTTACCGCACTGAGCCGTTGTTTCTTTAGTGACCCTTACGTTAGACCCCTCAGACTTTGTCTTTCGTAACACTGGCCTGCGAAGAAAACAGGCCAGTTGTTTCACAGAAGGTCCCATGCTTGGGCTTGTCTGCTACCTCCTCATGCTCGGATGCGGGTTATGCACTCCTGGTCGGAAAACGACACAGTGACGGATGCTGTGCCCTTCTCGGCGTAATCACACGCCTGGACCTGGACGGGATGCCTCCTGATACCTGTCTGCTTCTTTTCAGCACTATCAGCCTGATCATCTGGCCAAGATGTCCATTTTCTCCACAGTACATGTAGTTACCATTTGCCCACCAATATGTGGGGAGACAATTTAAGACCATACAAAGATCCTGTTCCTTATCAAACTTCCCTCACCCAACCAGATTTAACATCCATTAATGATTCTCACCCAAATAATCCCGGGGCTGCAAAATGGTGACTTTCCAAGTCCACCACTTCCTCCTCATTTATCAGGTAGCATCACACTACAGAGAAGAGCCCTTCCTTTCCCCCCATGTACCAAGCTATCTGTCTATTACAAAGCAGACTCATGAATTCCTATCATTCCTGTTATAACTTATTCAGTGGGTTATAATCCACTACTGTTCTTATTTATTTTATCACTCAAATTGTCCCAGATTTGGCCAGCTACAGCCCCTTCAAGATGGTTTTTATATCTCCTTGACATCACCGATCACGTTTGCTTACTTTCTGGCAAAACAAAATGTTCCAGGCTTAATTTGTGCCTTCCCTTCTCCAGCAATGGGATCAACCTTGTTTCTCAAGGACCCCCGGTTCTTCGTAGTGGAGAATGGTATAACCTGACACTTCTATTCTTAGTTTGGCATGTAGTCCTTGAATGAATGACTAAATGAATGAAAATCTGCCTTCCCTGTGGGGCTCATGAATCACTGCAGAGCCTGAAAATCATCAACTGACTCTTCCTGAAAGATGGATATGTCAGAACAGAGCCTTTAACCCACTCGTGTCTGCAGCTCACTCAAGTCCAACTCCTCACTTCTTTCCTTCCCACTCATGCTTGCACCTTTCACAGTGAAATGAGTGCAGAAACCCATTGGATGGTCTTGGTAATTCAGAAAGCACTGGGGGAAGCGAATCTCTCTCAACCTCAGGGACCCGTGCAGGCCTATTATTGGTGAAAGTTTTAGGGAAAGTGAGCTGAATCCAACAACTCAAAACAAACAGGAAAGGGAAATGGAGCCAAGAGTTAGAGTCTCCAAGGATGCTATTTCTAATCTTTTCAGCTCCCCTCCATACCAAGTATTCTCAGCCCTCTTTTTGCACATGCAGCTTGCAGAGGTATAATGTTCCCTGCTCCAGATCACACAGCGGGGCCTCACGTACCATCAGTGGTGGTCAGCGCTGGGGAAAGTCTCTAAGGGGAGGTGCTCTGAGAGCACCGAGACAGGATATGTCCTGGGGGACATCATGGAAGGCTTCCCTGAGGAGGTAAAACCCCAGCTGAACCTGGGAGGAGAAGAGGGAATTACGATATGGGAGGAGAGATGAGCGGAAGTCGCTGCTGGTTAGTATTTAAGCAGAGCACTGCGGCAGACCACGTGTCAGTCTGTTTGGGCAATGCCACGCCTGTGTAAATGGGCTCCAAGGTAACAGCAGCTACCTAATCACCAGAAGAAATGACTAGTCAAAATTCATACACTTAACCAGTTCCTCCTTTGTAATCTGTGTTCTCTAAACATTAAAAACATGCCCCAAGAATTCTGCCTCTGTCATATTTCTTGCCTCTAGGTTCAGGTAACCCCATTGTTCCAAGAGCACCTTAGGACTCTGATTTACAGCTGTGCTGCCAGTGTGGCTTCTCCCTTTGCCTATTCGGGACGAGGCTCACTCACTTCTCTGAGCCAGCCATGCCCCAGAGGGCTGTCTGAAGCAGCGTGCAACACAAGGTGAGAAGCGGTCACTACACACGTGTAAGTGATTTAAAAAAAATCTCTGATAACATCTGCGGAAGTCAGAAGAGTGTGTGGGCTCCCAAGGTAGCACCTAGAGCAGGGGTGTCAAACTCATTTTCACCAGGGGCCACATCAGCCTCGCGGTTGCCTGCAGAGGGCCGAATGTAATTTTAGGGCTGTATACATGTAACTACTCCTTAACAGTTAAGCGAAAGCTGGGCGCTGCTGCCGGGTGGAAACAAGGTGCCGGCTGGATAAAACAAGGTGGAGGGCCGGGTTCGGCCCGCCGGCCTTGTGTTTGCCACCTGTGACTTAGAGATTATGTGATAAACGGGTTGCAGAGTGTGGAAGGGTCCACCCAGAACAGCATTGGCACCTAGTGGAATATTCCGAGAGTGGAAGAAGGGCAAGCCCGAGAGCCTACCATAGTTCTGCACTAGCTCCAAACCCCAATCCAAAGCAGGAAGTGGGAACAGGTCTGGGATGGCCCAGGGCCATCGACCATTCCATCCAGTGACTATTTCTTCTCACTGACAAACGCAACAGTGTGCTAAGCCTCAGCTGCTGAGAGATAGAAAGGTAAACAAGACATGATCCTCGCCCTCCAGGAGCAAGTGAAGGAAGGAGAAAATTAGTAACATCTTCACCCATTTCCTCAGCCAGTTAAGAGGCATCTCCTAATTGAAAGACCACATCCTTTGCTCCTAGCTCTAAAAATTATCCACCAAAATGTTCACTGGACATGTAATAAGAACTGGTCCATTGATGAAATAAAGTTTTTAATGGCCAATTGGCTTATTTATTCAAGAAATGGCACTGTGCTCAGTAATGAGGATAGAAAGGGGCCTAAGTCAGATACAACCCCAGGCCCCAGAGAGTTTACTTTCATCACTGTGCATCTGCTCTGTGCTGTACAAATGTTCAGGGAAGTCCTATGAGAACTTCATTTGATCCTGATAACCTTAGTAACTGCTTATTGGTCTCCGAGGCTCAGAAGGATTGCAGAGTGGCCCCCGATCTCCAGCTGGAAATGGCACTGGCAGGACATGCCGTTCCAAGGCCAGTTCTCAGGTCACTGTATCCCACTGGGTGTGACATGAATGCACACTAGCAGGCAAAAGGGGAAAGAAGAATTAAGAAGAAAGAAAAGAATCTAAATAGTGCCAAGAACAATTTCTTTCTTCCTAATTCATTTCTACTTTTCCAACAATTCACAAATTACTTGTGTATCCTAAAGAATGCTAACCTTCCAGAATTTAAGGTAAGGGTACTTAAAAAAAAGTAGTCATACCCTGGCTGGGTGGCTCACTGGTTGGAATGCCGTCCCATACACCCAAAATGGTTGCAGGTTCAATCCCCAGTCGGGGCGTGTATTGGAGACAACTGGTCTGTTTTGTTCTCATGTCGATGCTTCTCCCTAACCCTTCTTCTCTCTCTCCCTCTCTCTCAAATCAATAATCACATCCTCAGATGAGGAATTAACAAAAGTAACCACTGTTCCCCCAAAGCATGGACTCAATATATTGTTAAGTACAACGATCATTCTTTAAGGGGGAAAAGATTCAGGAGGCAGCTGAATCTGAGGTGTCCACTTTTTCACTTTAGAGTGCCTCTTTCTCTCTCAGCTGTGATAAGCCAGGGCAGGAAACGAATAGATTATAAATGCTTTGTGATAATGTTTTTGAAACCAATTGATCTTTTTCACCGATTTCTAAACTAGATCAGCTGAAAAACACCGGTAGCGTTTTCCATAGCAACTCATGACACAAAAGACATCCAATCAGAAGGTTGAAGGCATTAACCCTGTTTCGGTGAGGGTCCCTTACATTGGATTGTCCCTTTCAATCAGCAGGCACTGCCACTGGAATTCTAGTTAGTACTTAAATGGACGTTCCTGTTTTACTCCTGGCTGATTGCCCTTTTACCCTCTCAGAAAGGCCAGCAACGTGCAACTGGGGTTTGTTACCAAAGCCTTCATAATTTACAGGACTTTTTTTTTCTTTTACATTTGAAACCTCGGCTACCTCATAAATAATTCCTTTTATCACAAGCACGGATGTTCCTGTAATGCTACCTGCAATATCTCAAATGTTTCAAAAGTTATCTAATGTGCTAGACAGAGACTGCTTTTGACCTCTGGGTTAACCGAAGTTAACCCACAAATCTGACTGCTTGAAAGGCTGCCTGCTGCTCCAGCTGCTATTTCAAGCTGTAAATTACTGCCACTCAGGGCAATGACAAGACAAGGGTATCAGGACCTTTTCTGACACTGTACAGTTTGTGATTAAATATGGTCTTGGCTTCCTTTCCCGGTAATCAAGCATGTGGACATTACATATAATCCTGAGAAGAGGCCTTCTCGGTAACCTAACCATAGAATGAAAAAACCACGTGGTAAATGATTAGAGTGTTTTAACCACTTTGAGGGTTCCAGGTAGAGAAACTTGGTTTCCTCTAGTTCTGTCTGTACACCTAGGCCTGATCTGTGCCATCCTCTACAATTAACCTGACCCCCTTCGCTGTGTCCCCCAGGGTACCATGATTTCCCATCAGCTGTGCCTTCAGCCAGCAAAGCTTCACTCCCCTTCCTCACCAGTGGGAACTTTGCTCACTCACCTCCCAGACCCAGCTCAAGTGGAACATCCCCTATGGGACCATGCCCTACATCCCCATCAAAGCAGGCCTCTCTCATCTGTGTCCCCAAAGCACCTTGGACACCGCTGCTAAGACACACACCACACTATACTCTAGTGATTTCTTTACACATCTGCACAGTATAGCATCCTCATTCCAAACACAGTCTTTGAAAAGGCAGAATCCAAGCTGACCGGCTCTGTTTGCTTTGGAGTCTTGGGCAAGTTGTTTCATATCAGGGAACTTTCCTTACTGTGTCTAGGAAATGAGGCTAAAAATAGCCACTTCAAGCCGACATTTGTGTTATGAGATGACTAAATGAGAAAAGATGCAGGAAGTGACTGTTGCAGATGCCGCATGAATGCCAGTTGCTGCTGCTGCTGCTCCTCCTCCTCCATCATAATCACCGACATTATTAAGTTCTAAGGCCCCATTGGGAACCATGCCATTTATTCATCATCGTACATCCATCCCCTAGAACTCTGAGACTATAGGTAATCAAGATTTTGCACTGGATTTTGAAGACAAACATGGTTTTACTAGTAGTCAGCAGGGCCTGGACATAATCGTACCTTACCCATCTGATGGTAGAGCTAAGCCAGAAGCATGAAGTTCCCTCCATTCTGTTTCCCTAACCAAAGGCTGAAAATCAATTCTTGCTGTTAAGGAGTATGGACAACAGTTTTCATGCCTATGGAGGGCTGGAGGTGGACCCCAGAATCATATATTACATTTTAACAAAAAAACCCAAACAGGCTACTTTTAAACATTTGGTTTATAAAAATGTTCCCAAATCACACAGAGCTGGAGACGGACAGCAGATTGCTAAAGTCTTGCCAAGTCAAAACGTAGAGGATTCGTGACAAATTGTTTCTTGACTCCCTTGTTTTTCCTTTGAAAAAGTAATTTACAGCGTGGGATGGGTTCACTCCCCTTCACGTCGTCTGAGTCCCCGGAAAATTATGGCGGGCTCTGTCTGAAAGGCCAATGCGCCCCCGGGGGCCTGACTCTCGCTGGATTTTCTCAGCCCCAGACATTAGACACAGGCTGTCCGTCACTCAAGACCCTGACATCGCAAAAGCAAAAATTTTTAAATAAACATTTTTAAAAAAGGAAACTCTGCCTAAGCCAACCCAAATGTTTTCTTTCTGTGAAATTTAAATATGTGTGAAATTGGATTCTGCCCAGCCGTTCTTCTAAATCTAAGTCATAGGGTAAGAATTAGGTAAACAGCTTTATCTGTCATAATCATCCCACAAGATCCATTCAGGAAATAAGGGAAGTTCAGGGCAGAATGTGGCCTTTTGGTCAGTAACAACAGCTAACCTTTGTTCATAGGATGACCAGAGCCGGATACTGTGTTGGAACGGTACAGGCCTGATATCACTTAGACTCCACACAACAAGGCCATGAGGTTGGTATCATCAGCATCATGCCCATCATACAGATGAGTAAACTGGGCCTTGTCCAAGCTCACTCAGTGAGTGGCAGGGCTGCGTTCACATCAGGGGGGTGTAGCTCAGAGCCAGGACCTCACTGCAAAGCTCCAGGGTCCCTTGCTCCATACCAACCTCTGGTTCAACAGCACTGTATGGTCAGCCGTAGGCTATTGAACTTGTCTTTATAACTAAATCCCTTATGTTTGTCATCACTGTCTCTTGCTCTCCCTGAGCCCAAACTAAATCCTGCACCAAAAAATCAGCAGCGAAATGGAGGCCACAGCTGAGACAAAGCCCAGCTCCCAAGCACTGGGGCTCCAGTCAGCCCTCACCCTGCTTCTCTCGGTTCCCTCACTCACGGCAGGAGGCCACACCCCCCTCCATATCTAGATGTTAAGATGTGGAGCTCATTCTGGGCCATATACAAGGGGAACCCTCCAAAAAAACAGAATTTATTTAATAAAAATTATGTGATTGAATACACAATTTATTTATAAAAACTGTATTTATTTTTACATGGTTAAACTTTAGTCACCTTCAAAGTACTGCATTTGATGCAATACACCTATCGAGATGTTTTTTTCCACTGCTCTAAACAGTTTTTGAACTCACTGATTTTGATGCCTTTTAGTGCTTCTGCCGTTTTTTGGTTTCACCTCTTCCAAATTGGCAAAACATTTCTTTCTGAGGGATTTTTTCACCCAAGGAAACAAACAAAAAAAAGTCTCTTGGGGAGAGATTGGGTGAATAAGGAGGGTGGGGTATGGGGGTCATGCTGTTTTTGGTCAAAAACGGCTCAACACTCAGCCCGATGTGGGCAGGTGTCCTTGTATCACCCATTGTGAAATGGGCAAACATGTTGAAAAAGTCTCCAAAAAAGTTTCAGTAAAGCCAAATCAGCCTCTCACAACAATGCCAGCTGGTACACTGTTACAGATGGTTTCCTAGAACACTCACCTAGCAGTGGAGAGCCTATACTCTAAGGGACCCACCCTCCAGAAGATAATTCCAGTTTTGGGGGGTCCCCCCTCATATAATCAGTTCAGACAGATGGCATGTCTCACCTGAGATATGTAGGCTCAACACCCTCATCGGCATGGCAGGTAGGAACATACTATTTGGAATCAGCTCTGGATACAGATTTTAACCCCACTGCTTAGGTCTCAAGCTTCCTCAAGGCAGCTGAGAAATACCATGCACTGCCCCTCTTCCATAGCAAGAACCATGGAATCAACCGGACATAGGTTCAAATCCTGCCTGATCTCCAAGGCCACCTCTTTCCACTATTCTATGCAATCCCTGAGCAAAGCTATAACATTTTCTGTGATTTTTATGTGTGCTAGCTAATAAACGCTGATACTTGTGAAAAATTTAGCCTATGACTCGTTTTCATTGTAACTTAGTTTGCTAGGGAGGAGACACCCAAACCAGCCAAAATGAACCTAGCCCCCATTGAACGGATATGTTGTCTTAAGTCAGTCTGCAACAGAGTCCAATAACCCAGCCCTACCTGGCTTATTGAATCCCTGCCTTCAAAATGAGAGAAAGGAGGACCCAAGAAAAATTCTAGAAGTCTCTCTAAAGTCTTACAGTTGAGAGGTACTTTAATGTAGCTGTTAAGAGGCCAGGGTTTGGGTCAGATTGCTGTGTCTGAAGTCCAGCATGAGCTCCCAAACTTGTCTGTGCCTCCTGTCTCTTTGCCTACAAAGTGGCAACACTTCCTCATAAGGCAGTTAGGATGATCCAATGAACCACGGAAGGAAAAGCACACAGAACTAAAGGAAGCCCTAGTAAATGTAGCTACGTTACAGTAGGGGAACTCTGAACTGCTTTCCAAAAGGTACTCAATAAATGTTAGCTCTTATTTTATTATTTACTATTTTATTCAACTAGCACATACTAATTGTCCAAGTACTAAGGGATATGGAGATAAATAAGAACTACACAATATCCCCTACACTGCTTCCATGGTCTGTTCCCTAAGGGACTCGCAGTCTAACATGTGAGTCAGACAAGCAGACAAGCACAATCTCAACGAAGTTTTGTGGACACAACCAAAAAAAAGAAAAAAGAAACAAAGAAAACCATTAATTCTGCAAGGAGAATTCCAGGAAGGCTTCCTAGAAGAGGTGATATTTGAGGTCGGTTTTAAAGAATAAATGGGATCTGGCCAGGGTAACTGTGCTTACAAGTGAGTGTATATCTCTCAGCTTGCTTTTGACATTGCGAAATTTCCCCATGTTAGGAGCCATGACACTCTCTTATCACACCAGCAATCCCAATGCTCCACAGAATAAATACCCAGTATCTACAACTTATTGGCAGACCCATGAAGAACAAATTACAGTACAAAAGACAGAGAGAGAGAGAGAGAGAGAGAGAGAAACACACAGCGGGTCGTGGGGGTTGGGGGGCGTGGCTGGAAAGGGTGGAAACCCTATATGCCTGAGGCAGGAAGTGTCAATCCCGCCTATTTGTGTGTTTGCTGGTATAAACCATAATGGGTTTTTTTAAAAATGCATCCTTTTCATCTGGGACATCACAGCTGTGTTACATTTCCAAACCCTTCCCTCTGACTTTTTTATGAGCTTGGGTCTCTTAACGGACCAACCTCAGGCACACTGTGTCCTTTCATTGTAAGAGCAGTGGGCTGCACAGCTCGGATTCCAGCCTCTTTCGAGGGTCATCCCAAGGGGTCACTTAAAGGCCTCTGAGGATCTGAAGAGCAATATGGAGATCCAGCTGCAGTTTAATAACAATGCCAATCCTCGCTGAGCGCTTACTAAGTGCCAG
Source organism: Desmodus rotundus (assembly GCF_022682495.2). Classification (NCBI taxonomy): domain Eukaryota; kingdom Metazoa; phylum Chordata; class Mammalia; order Chiroptera; family Phyllostomidae; genus Desmodus; species Desmodus rotundus. The sequence continues at coordinate 44,486,158 of NC_071389.1, read as the reverse complement.
ACACTGTTCTAAGTGCTTTATTTGTATGAACCTGTTGATTCCTTGAAACAACTCTGTGAGGTGGATGCCATTCACATCCCTATGCTACAGATGGGACCAGAGGTTAGCCATTCGGTCACAAAGTCACATAGCTAGTAAGTGGCACAGCTAGGATTTAAACACCACACCATATGACCCAGGAGAGACAGCAGCCAACTCTTTCTAGAAGTAAGCATATAAATCAAGTCTTCTCACCACATTAGTGAAAGGTGTGCCATGTCTATAATTTGGGACTTCTGGGGGACCCTGGGTATATGTGTTCCTCTTCTTCTAAGGGCCACATTACCATCCTGAGTTTGCATATTAAGCCCTTCTGCCTCGCCTGCTGCAAAATAAGTTGCTAATAAAAGCAATGCCTCTCACTGTGACCGGTGCCAACCCCAGTCTCTAAGTGCCAATGGTCTGTTGGATTTTCCCACCAACTTTTCTGGATGGCTCTAAGCAGACAAACCACCCAGACTGCTGCGAATGTTACTTGGAGAAGAACACGTGCCAGGAGCAACAGGAAAGAGGGGCCCACCCTCGCTGCAGATGGAGCTTTCCTAAGTAAATCCATCCTCCAAAGTAAGTTAATTATTCTTACCAAGGATTCTTATGAAGCTTACAATTGCCAAGTACTTCAAAAGATCAATTTCATGAGCATTTCCCCAACTGGGTCTATAAGATTGTATTGGCCATTTTACAGAGAGTTTAGGTGACTTGCGCGAGGGTAGGGATGCAGGTACTCAGAGACAGCCTCAAGGTTCAAAACCACTCAGCTCTCGTGTGCCAAATCATTAGGCTGGCTGGCAAGAAAAGGACCTACTTGCATTTTGGTTTCTCACTTGTCAGGAGATCTCAAAGGGCTGTGGATATTGAGACATGTTGTTAGGACTGAAAGGGACACCAGCCAACTTTTTAACTCCTAAAAATCCAGAGCAGGCCACGTGGTTGAGGAAACACAGTCAATGAGATGGAAGGCCCTGAACCTGAAACTCCTCAGGGTCACCAAGGAAAGGCACACCTACAGTCATCTAGAGGAGTGTGGAGCTTGGAAGTCATGAAGACATGGGCCCAATGCCCTTACTAGGGGTGTGAACTGGACAAATGAGGCACACCTACAGTCGTCTAGAGGAGTGTGGAGCTTGGAAGTCATGAAGACATGGGCCCAATGCCCTTACTAGGGGTGTGAACTGGACAAATGACCCGACCTCACTGAACCTTAGTTTCCTTGTCTACAATGAGGGTATATCTACATCCTTCCAAGGCCACTGCTAGGTCATATGGGCTACTTTACACATAAAAGAGAGAAAAACCTGACCTCTCAGTGGAGGGATTACAAAAAATCACTCCTTTGCTGGCCCAACCTGTGCAATTTTGTACCCTCCTCAAAGACTGATTATAAGAAATTCATGAGAAAATGTGGGCAAAGTTAGGTGTCCTTCACATTTGGCTTAAACATTACCCCCACAGCAGGCTTCTCTCATCTCCCAGGACAGGACCTCCCACAGAATGCTCCCTGGGCCCCCTGCACAGCTCTCCCCCTTAAATATGGGTTTTATCTGAAAACATGTGTACACCATGCCAGTTCTCCGTGTTAAAGTGTAAGCTCGGTGAAGGCAGACCCTAGGTCACTCATGTTAACTGCTGTAAGCCCACAGGTCAACACACACTCCAGCACACAGCAAATTCTTGTTGAATAACTCAATGAACACGTGAAAGCATTTGGAGGTAGTGGTCTAAGAGAGGTGGCCTCTTACTATAACCCTGCTGCTCTGAAGGTGGGCTGATTCCTCTGTTCACTTCTTCCCATTAGGCCTATCCATGACCACTGAATCCCAAGCCTTAGTGTGAAGATCAATATTGAAAGACGTCCTTTTAGTTTTTAACTAGTTTCTATTTATTTTAATTTATATAAATAAAGGTAATATTTATTCATTCAATCAACATATGTTTGCTGAGTGCTTCATATATGCCAGGCACTTGTCTAGGAACTAGACGTGAAATCATGAGCAAGGTCATAGACTTAGCCTTCTAGTCGGGGGAGATAAACTACAAACAATTAAACAACTAGACAAGAAAATTTCAGATGAGAAATGGAGAAAATTAAAACAGAGTAATGTGTTAGGAAGTAATTGGGAGGAGGGGCATAGTGACTTTCTGTTGGGAAGATGGGAGGCCTTTCCAAATGGCAAGACATTTCCAGCCATGCAAAGACCTTGGGGGACAGTATTCCAGGCACAAGGTACAAACCCCAAGTGCAAAGGTCCACAGGCCACTGGGTTTGGCGCGTCTATGCAACAAAAACCAGGTTACCATGGCTGGAGCACAGTTCCAGGGGATGAGGGGCATGTGGTGAGGAGGGGGGGGGGCAGTAGGCACCACCCAGATTAGGTAACGACTTGGAGGGTAATGGGGTAAGACTGAATCTGCATGCAATGGGAAACCACGGAGGGTTTTAAGGAAGGGAATGAACGGTGCTGTTTATATTTTAATAAAATTACTCTGGGTGTTCAAACAGGCGTGCAAGCAGATAGAAGTCTATTATAGTAATGTGGCCTAGCGCTAAGGCTGGTTTGAACTGTAGTAGCTGGGCATGAAAAATAAACTCAAGGCCTAATTTAAAGATAAAGTGACAGAATGTGTTGATGGCTGTGAGAGGAAAAGAAAAGAGCAAAATCAAAAATGATGTAATCCAGAAGAAAGTGAGCTACAGCAGTCCTCTTTGCTTGTGTGCCTATCATGGATCCGGCACCACTGACCAATCAGCACTCAGGACTTTTGAGGTTAAGTCATTATCCCCACTTAAAAGATGGGAAAACCGAGGTTGAGAGAGTGTAAATAACTAGCCCAAACTAATAAGACTTTGTGCCTCCTCCAGTGATTCGTGCCTTTCGAGACTCCACAGGGTCTGGGGGCCTGTTCCAGCAGAGGTGCAGAAAGCCCTTTCAGGGATCCAAGCACTCTGCTTGCGCTCAACACCGTCTACTGAGCGCCCTGCCAACGAAGCAGGGCTGAAGCACCACGCTGGGAAATCCAAGGGCAGGTTTCCCGTGCAATCTGCTCCACATCAGTCGCCCAGGGTTATTCCAGCCCTGTGATCTCGCATGCCCTGTGACATGATGGGATGTGACAGGGCCGGCCGAGGAGACGCTACAGCAGCGGCAGAGCAGGCCGGCGGTTGTTTGTTGCTGTTGTTGTTATGTCTCCAGTCCCGTGGTTCTTTTCCACCGGGAACCACTGCCAATTTCTAAACCCGGATGACTGACAGTGGTGAATCCATTGGACATGGTGATATATGGCAAAAGTCCTGAGTGTTGGAACCTGAAAGACCAGGACTAAGGCTGACCCACTTGGGAAGTGCTAGGCCTTGCAAAATTTCAACTCTCTAAGTTTCCAGTTTTTTGCTTCTCTAAAACATGGGTAACAAAACAACCAACTTCATAGGGCTACGTAAACAATTAGTGGATGATTTCTGCTGCAGAGCACGTGAAAACTACCCAGTGACAGCCCAACATTACCATCATCACCATCCTCAAATACTAAAAAGAACAAGCCACTGTCTTCAGCTGCAGTCCTCCTCTGTTGCTAGGAGAGGTGAGCTGTAGCACTATTCATGAAAGGATTCAAAGAATTCCACAACACTCTCCAATTCTATTGCAAAGGGATGGGTGTTAAGCACAAAATTCTTGGCTTCATCCTAAACTCATGATATCTACCTCTGGAATAACGTGCACAAGGTGAACTGTTAACCAGATACCAGCACTTGCTAACTTTACAGTCTTGTGAAAGTGAAATAATCACACCTTTACAGCTACAAAGTTGAAAAGGCTTCTCTTTTACTATGAGGAACATAAGGAGACCCCAGGCATCTGAGCTCTAGGTGTCTCATTGTGAAACTGTAATAGTACCTTTCTCCTATGAGTGTAGTGAAGATCAAGTAAAATACTCACATAACATTCTCCATAAATGTCACCTCCCGTCTGCTTTCCCCGACCCCCTGACACAGTGCAGGGAATGACAAGCAGTGATAGCCTGGCGCTTTCTAGCTGCCAAGTAGAGGCTGAGAGGGCCTGTTCTTGAATGAGAACATCTATATATCTCATGAATAAAGAATAGACTGAGAGTAAAAAAAAAACACACACAAAAAACAGAGAGATATAAACCGAAGTATGAGCTCATAAGACACCCTCTCTTTCCTCCCTACTGCTGAGGACACTGTAAGTTTTAACTGTAAAACTGAATATTTGGCCCTGGCTGGTGTGGTTCAATGGATTGAGCGCCCGCCTGCAAACCAAAGGGTTAATGGTTCAATTCCCAGCCAGGGCACATGCCTGGGTTGCAGGCCAGGTCCCCAGTGGATGATGCACAAGAGGCAACCACACATTGATATTTCTCTCCCTCTCTTTCTCTCTCCCTTCCCTTCTCTCTAAAAATAAATTTAAATATCTTTTTTTAAAAAATGAACATTTGTAGTGCTCCTTTTGTTTTTCCACAAGCTTGTGCACATCCTTCCTCACCTACTAACGTCCACAGTCCTGGGGTAGGCAGGGCAGATGTTATTAGTCTATTTTACAGGTGACCCAAAAGGTGAAATGATTTAAGCAGAGTTACAGAACAAGTCTGTAAAGCAGCTCTGAGGAAAACGCAGGTTTCCTGGCTTCCAGTCCACTACCTTCTCTGCCACACCTTGTAAACTACATCCCTGAGAAGGACAGATTGCATTGCTCCTTTAACTTTAATGTGTGTTAGGAGTTATAAACCCAGTCACTGGGCCTTGAGGGCCCAATCTCACAGACCCCTGCAGGTGCACGTGGTGATAACAACAACAATATAATCATGCGAAGTGCTTTGCTGGGCTCTGTGGCCAAATCCAAGCCTGCTGCCCCTTCTGATGCAAAAGTAACAATATGTTCCTAACTTTACTTGTGTCTCCTCTGTAATTTACTCGGTTCTCTAAACTCTTGTTACCTAAAGAGGTCACTTGGGTGGGCAGCATCACTATCCCCCAGGGGCTTGTTAGAATGCAGACTCTTAGGTTCCAAGACAGAGCTTCCAAGTCCAAATATGCATTTTAACCTGGTTCCCAGATGATTCAGTCATATGCACATTAGAGTTTAGATAAGCACTGCTCTCAAAAACCCAAAATGTGTTCAAAAAACAGGCGATGCAGAACATGGTATGCTGATAAAATGCCCATAGTAGCAGTATGGGTGTGCTTACTGAGTTGCTTCAACCTTTAATTGTCTATTAATTTTACCAGCATTGAATCATGGTGCCTGGAACATAATAAGCCCTAAAGAAATATTTGTTGATCTTTGACTGGTGTGGCTCAGTGGGTTGGCGTTGTTGCATTGACTGAGGGGTCACAGGTTGAGGTGCATGCCTGGGTTATGGGTCGGATCCCCCGTTTGGGGGAGGGAGGGTGCAAGAGACAACTGGTCAAAGTTTCTCTTGCACCTCTGTGTTTCTCTCCTTCTCTTCTTCCTCCGTTCCCCTCTCTCAAAATAAATAAAGAAAATCTTTTTTTTAAAGAAATGTGTTGAACTAATTGATGATTAATTTTTAAATCAGTCTATATGTAACGTCTGCCCATCTTCCTTTTCTCCCACTGCTCCTCTATCCTATAGAATTAAATGAATGAGTACACATGACGAACTTAGAACAGTGCCTGGCACACAGCAAGTATTCGACAGTGTCAAACATTACTACTCACAGGCCATGAGGCGGAGGCATTCATAACTGGCCACTTTGGCTTTGAGGAGGAAATGTGTAACAGGGCCACCTTGGAGATTTGTGGGAATGCCACTTGAAGGAATACAAACTTAAGAAACAGACACTCTGGAGCATACTTTGTAAAGCAGATAAAAATGATTCCAGTGGATTCCAGGGAAATGATTAAGTGTTCAGGAGAGGTGGGCTGACAGATTATCAGTGTTGGTATGTAAAGTATGTTTGGCATAGTAGTGAAAAGCAAAGTACTTTCTCATATCTGTAGCTGCCTCTTGTCTTACTGGAGATGTGAAGATAAGAAACCCCAAGGCAACGGATCCCAGTGGTGGAGAACCGCTTGATGGACAGGACCACTCAATCCGTCAGATAGACACTTCTGGTTCAAAGGTAGCCTTACATGCTAATGAGCCTCACCTGCTAACCCCCTCTCCTCCCTCATGCCCTGTTCTCTCCCACTATACTGACTTTGCTTTTGCCTTTAACCCTTACCCATAAGAGGCTTTCCCACTTCTATTTTTCATCCTTTAAAAATCAGCTCAAATCCATCCCTTCATCCCCTCCCCTCCATTTAATTTTTTTTTAACTCTCCAAGTTACACTAAAAATTCCACCAGGGCAAGACTGTACCTTCCATTTCTTTGAGTTCTTCCACGATGCCTAACATTGTCCCTTACACTGAACAGGTGGTCAATATTTATGGCTCAACCCAGCTGTTTTAAAAACAGATAAAAACACAAGAGAGTTCAGATGGATTTCTATCACATATACTAAAATGACTACATATCTATAACATTTAAGAAACAAAATAAGCTTCCCATAGTTTAAGCTACATTTATTTTGCCTCTGCCTAACTTATATTGGGTACTTTTCCCAACAGCTGAACCTTATTTTCTGCTATTCCTATTACCCTCAGATCAGAAGAAGCTCCTCTCCAAGGCAAAACTTTAAGTTACACGTAGCTGTTCATCATAAACATTTGAAGAACCCTCAGTCAGTGCCAAGGCCGTGTGAAACATGTTAGGGGCACTGATCATCACAACCACATGATGATTTAGCACTATTATCACCCTTAACTGAAAGGAGAAACAGACTGGGGGCAGGGGGCGTAATTTACTCAAGGTTACAGAGCTAGGAAGCAGTGGGGCCACTGGAACCCATATCTTGTCTCCCATAAGAAACTAGGCACTTACCCATAATGCACTTCTGCCTCCACTTAAGTTTCCTTTATTTTTCAGAAACACTGAAAAGATTATCTAATAAACTGATATCGGCATTTTATCAAATGTATAGAAGCCAATTCAATAAACACTGTTCATAGGAAAACTCTACCTGTAAGGCAATTCAACTCCAGCTATAAAACACACTCTCCAGGCTTTTGGCACAAAATGTCAAGGACAAAATAAATTTTTTGCTGATTAAAAGAAAAAACTCTCTGTGGCAGCTATTAAATTTTACAGCTAAAGAAAGGGGGCATTCATCAGCATTGGCTCTTTTTGGTCCTGAATCATAATGCCTAAGCTCCTATTAGATTTAGAAAAACAAAAAGTAATTTTTTCTCAATGTGTCAATAGAATGCAATCCTTCCCAAAACAATGTTAAATAAAACGGAGGCATTAAAAAAATGCTTGAAGAGAACCAGCTCTACCCCTTGACCCTGTGCATTGAACCATCATTTCAAAAATGTTTCAAAAGCATTTTTGTCCTCTCTAGATATTTCTGTCTTTTGTAGAAAGTGTCAGTTTAAAAAAAAATCGTCAAGATATGCATTAGTTAATATTGACCTTTCAAGACCAACGGGTCTTATTTCCTTGGCAAACGTATCTGCTTAAATGTGAATGGTTCAAGATACTTCCTCATGCTGGTCTTTGTCTCCGGGCTGGATGGAGCCTGAGGCACCTACAGAACAAAGCCGACCTGGCCTCTGATGGCCCTATTTGTTCACAGACCTGCAGACCAGGATGCGCTTCAGGACACTCCACGGAGCCCAGGGCTAACTGTCAAACTGTTCCACACACTCAGCCTCGAGCCTCACTACTTGTGTGGGCAGCATTTGGCCCACTCTCTATTTACACAAATTCCCTAACGGTCTCTGGCACCACTGACGTCTCAGAGGGAGGCACAGTACATAGAGTGTTTCACATGAAAATCTTTAAACAAAAGGAATTAAAGAAAATCCCTGTTTAATAGTAAGTTTTTACCAAGCTCCTAAATTCTCAAGAGCATGTGAAATATTAACTTTCCCCAAATGGGAGCACAGAGCTTGCCTTGTTTCAATTCATACTGTCGGGTCACAAATGTTCTAGAGAGTAGCATGCCTCGTTCTTAAGAACCTACTGAGATTCTTTTAAATAGTGGTAAAAAAAAAAAAAAAAAAAAGCACAGGTTCTGAAGTCAGACAGGCTTGTGTCTAAATCCTGATAATGACATGCTCCAAGTCTCAGGTACTTAGTCTACAAATTGGGGATAACAGTGGTAACTAATTCATTGGATTGTTGCAAGATTTATGTAGTTAATGTACAGAATAAGCATTCAATGTGTAGGGGCAGTTGCTGAAAAGAAATCAGAGTTCCCCTATCCTGACTCAGGGAGAGACTCGTCAGCAGAAAAGTGGAAAATGGTGAATCTCTAACACAAATTCCCAAAACCTCTTCCTGTTCCAGTCACTCAAATCCAACCTGAGTCTGGCTTGGTTGACCACCAGTGCCAAGGCACCCAAGCCGGGGTTCACAAGGGGGCACTAAACAAGAGTCACAGAGAGACGGAGGTAGTGATTCCTGGCGCTGGATCAATCGTCCACTCCTGGGGCCAGCTTTCTCATCTCCTTTGCCCAGCACCAGGCTAGGAAAACAGCATTGAGCGGTGCTCTTTCTACCCTTAGTCACTACCCCATCAGCCCTAGAAGCTCCCCAAACAGCCATTTGGCTCGCCCAGGTCACTGAGCCGGCAGAGACGCTGCCGTTACGCACTGTGGCTTTCCCCATAGCAACACTGCTTCCTCCAGGAGCAGGTGGCAGTTCTTTCACAACCCCGCCTCTCTCCCCTCCACCAACCACAGCCGTTCCCCGTGGCCAGGGCTCTCCCGTGTGGTCGAGAGTTCCATCTGCCACATCTCCATTTTCCCGGACAGCCAGTGCCAGTTTCATGATGTAGACTCCTTCTGGATGAGGCAAAATGCTGACTGGAGCAGTAAACATGATATACTTTTTTACTGTTTTCTATCAGTTTTCATGAGGCACAGACCATATAACCAAATTTGGGTCTAACAATAATGTTGAATAAAATGACAGTAAATCGACATATCTGATCCTGTTAGAATATTAGCATGTGGAGATTATAATATTATTTCAAAGAATAGAAGAATCAGAATTGTTATATACCAAAAAATTGAAAGTGTTTTTTTCTTTGCTTGTAGGATTATAATTGCCTTTTATATCCTTCTTCCTTTTTACTTATTTATATTCTCCAACTTTTCTGTAATACATTCAGTAATTCATTCATGAGAAATTACTGAATGAATACCTACCATATGCCAGGCTGGTGCTGGGTGCCAGAATTACTATAGAGAACATAGCAGATTCCCCCATGGAACCCACGGTCCAGTGGAAGAGGGAGGCGGCAATCAAGTGTTTGCCCAAATGTGCAATTTTAAATGGCAACAAGAGCCACTAAGAAAAAGTATAGGGCACCATGACCAAATGTAGTGGGGGAACCGAGCTCTTCTGGTGTGGGGCTGGGCTCAGGGAAAGCATCTCCAACACTGAACACTGGTTCGTACAGAGAATTGAAAGGGGAACGACTCCTGGCCGATTGTCTCCCTTCTCTCTGCTCAGTCAACAGCCAAGGTGTCTAGGCTGAAGACCAGGTGGAGGCTGGCCGAGGGAAACCAGGGAAGGTGAGACCCTCCAGCTGGCCAGAGCAACTTCACGTGTCTAGGGACTGTCTGGGAACGAGTGCACTGTCAGCACACGGGCAAAGGCAAAGCACACTGGCGCAATGTTCAAAACGCTATTTTATCTTAAAACCTGTACCCAGTGCTTTGGAGAACAAATGGCAGGTGTATTTACATTAAACATGAAACTCATTCAACCCTGTATTTGTGAGGCACTGGGCTCTTTTATTCCTGGCTTCGCTGGGTTTTGTAGTCTGTTATCTCCTATTACCATGTTATTAGGCTCTCCTTCAGTCCCTACCACTCCCCCATCCACTACTCCTTTCAGGATTTCTCCACGAGTATGTGCCACTGGGTTTTCTACCTTGATGAGCCCCTGTAGAGAGGTGCCTGGCCCAGTGAATGCTCTTTGCATCCTCTTCCCTACCACAACGGTTGCCAGATCAGGCGGGTCATTTTGCAGTTATTGTTCATGCAAAGAGGAAGGCTGTGAAAACCTACCAGGGCAGCCTTTTCCTGAAGTGGCCTCAGCTGCAGAGGACACTGCAGAGGAAGGAAAACAGGGGAGGAATTTTAATTTTCAGCTACAAGCTTTGGAAGCAGCATAAATAGCAGCTTCTGGAGGTTAGGTACGGATTGAGGATAGACCCACTAGACCATTCCAGAGTGTCCAACAGGAGAGGGATGCCAGGAACATCAGGTTTCCAGCTGGGCACTGCAGTGGGGTCAGTCCACATACTCTACATGTGCGCTCTTAGAGAAGAGGCCCCACCCTGTCTCTTAGCATGACATGCTAGCCTCTGGGAGGCAAACATCTTCCTTGGGCAGGACTGACCCATACACTGCGAGATGTTTAGCATATTTGGTTCAGGGGCACTGAGTGCCAATAGTAGCATCTTCCTTCACACACAACCAACACACCCCAGCCCCTGCCAATCGCTGTGACAACCAAAACTGTTTCTAAGCTCAGGGAAGCAGTACCACTGAGCGAGAACCACTGTAAGAGTAGCTGTTCCTACATGCTGGCTAGAAACCATCTTCTATCATGTAAGATTAAAAGGGTATGGACGTGAGAAATGTTATGAGCTGTCCTCAGTAAGTCCTCAATAATAACAAGGCACCAAGAGAGCCTATGCTTATGCCTCTGCTCCTCCCCACACACCTTCCACTACCCCAAGCCTTTACTTATGTAGTTTCTTCCATTCTCTATTCTCTAACTCTACTGTAAAAAAAAATCCTACCCATTCCTCAAAGCGCAACTAAGGTGACACCTGTCCACTCTCCAAACATGTTCAGTGCACCCTCCTTGAAGCGTTATCCCACCCTATACTGTACACCCACTGGCAGCAACTGCCTAATTTTTCCACCACCGACTGGAAGCTGTGATGGCAAAGACCCTGTCTCCCCAGGCCCAGCAACATGGAGTCGTGGTTCAAGACCCCAGAGTCAAAACTAGGTTTAAATTCCAAATTTTTCATTTACTATTTATTTAACCCTGGGTAGACACCTTCTTAATCTCCCCAAGACTCAGTTTCCTTGCCTTTGAAAGGAAGATGACATGATACCTACCTTCAACTGGTTGTTGTGAAGATTTAACGAGAAAATGCCAAGCACAGTGTATTCAATAAAGGGCAGCGATGACCACACTGGTGGAGCGCTTTACAGTGAAGATAACCTTTGCACATATTATCTCCTGCGATCCCATGCCAGTTTCCTTCAGAGACTGTCCCAGACCCCATCTGCTCCCCCGTGCCATGACTGCCAATTCTAAGAGTGTTCGGGAGCCAAGGCACGTGGAAGCAACATGGAAGATCAATTGATTCCACCTTGAGAAGGATGGAGCCGGGACAAAGGAAAAGGCCAATGGGGCAGAGTTCAACCAAATTCTTAAAAACAGCTCAAACTTTACTGATTACTTCTGAACTCATTCTTGAAGGAGGATTTGGAGGTTGCCAAGCAGAGTAGAAGGCTCTGAGGGACAGTATGCACAAAACATTTGGTGCTTCAACAGGTTAAAAGAACAATCTGGAAAGGATCAGACTATTAAAAGCCTTGAGAGTTACTGAAGGCATTTGGGTTGTCTATCTACCTCAACTTACAAGTTCTTAGCTTTGCCTAAGAGTGCCCTCTCGCTCGCTCTCTCTCTCTCTCTCTCCCCCCTGCCTCTCTCTTCCCCCTGTCTCGACCTCCCCCAGCACTGCCCAGGTCTTCTGACCTCTGGCATGAGCTGGGATGCTGGGGATGGCTCGGCAGTAACCTGGAGCATGCTTCTTTCTTTTTCTCTCCTCCTGCCTACCCACTCCCCCAGGAAGTGAAACATGATAAACCAGGGCAGGTTTTTCCTTCTGGCCACACTTGAACATGCTTGAAGCTACCACAGCCTTGTGGATCTGTACCTGAAATCCCACGTACTATTGGTCACAACTAAAAAGCCTATTTCTAATCAAACTTGTTTGTCCTGTGCTTTACTTTCCTGAGTACCCCGGTCCATTTCAGGATTCTGGCTGTTCAGCTGGTGCTGAAAAGGAAAACATGAGAGCTAGGATGTCTAGTCCTTTTTTTTTTAATCTTAAAGCTTTTTTCAAAATACCTCTTTTTAAAACACCTAAACATAGCTTCTAAAACTTAGCTATTACTTCTGCACACATACCCTACAGCCTCTGACTCAAGCAGAAAGGGGTCTCTGATATTTATGTCTGTTCTCAGAAGAAACCACCAGAGCCTTCCCTTGAACCTGAGTCTCCTCGGTTCCCCAAGGCTCTGTGGGAGAGACTGGCATTTCCAGGGTGGCCATGAGGACCGTGTTTTGAAGAGCCTGTCGTGTGTGAAACACCATTAAAACCCATCCAAGTGAACCACCTTGGCCATGCCATCATCCTGAGTTTATTATTGTCTTTTCCCCGCTCTTATCCAAACAGCCTGGACAGCTTGTTTATGAAGGGATCTGGAGCAGCCACGCGCAGCAAGAAAGGCGATGACAGAATCACAGGGTGTTGTGGCCACACTGAGCCCAGCTAAGAAAATCTCAGGGGGAGGCAGGGATATAGGCCAGGGATCAGCTTTCAGTCTAAAGTACGCCTGCCCAGAAAGGTGCATGTGTCTGGTGGCTGAGTAGTTGCTCAATAAATACACACCGAATGAATAACGAAAGAACCATCGAAATCTTCCCCAACAGCCCAGTAAAAGGTATCAATAAGAGAAGAGCCAAACTCTTTCCAAAACACACAGCTTACCGCTAATTCTATGCCCTCCTCCCAAGAAATTTGTTTTTGCTTCTGATGTTGAGTATAGGGATTACACTGAGAACTTCTGTAAAATATATTTAAGATTTATTTGCTTCCTTAAAAAATAAAAGTGGCAATACAGGAGAAAATCCTATAACCCAAAGAGCAATTTATTTTATATACACATATAAAGTTTTTGTTTTACAAATGAGATCATATTAGAGATATAGTCTTATAACCTACATTTAGACACTATGCCCTTTATCAAGCATAGAAAAATCCAGAAGGTAAATTTTCTTCACTTCTTACCAGAAGTAAAACCACACTGCATTCCTAAAGGTGAAGCCTTTCTTTTTTTTTTTTTTACTAGAAATACAAGAATTTTTAAAGATGGGGGAAAAGTAAAAATAAATGGCTCAGCCAAGTCAAAAATAAGGAACATTTGGTGTTAGTGTTGGCAACCTCAACAGAGTTTGTCCATTTCTTATCTGAAGGGCTTCTCCTCACTCCTGAGGTTAATTTGTTTTGTTAATCTGCACGAAGATAAAGGATATCTGTGTCTCCCCATGACTGCTGGAGATTTCTCCTCCTCTGCCCTCCGAGGTAGCATTCCAACCGAAAAGAACAGGGAGAAGAGAAGCATAAGCATCGGATGAGAACTGCCCACATCATTCCCTTCCTTAAAAAGGTCCATGGCTTCCCCCCAAATAAAAAGAGGCAATCCAATCCCTTAGACAGCACCGTCGAAGACACATCCTCAGCCTCATGTCCCACTAACCTCCTCCCACCCCTTGAAAAGGAACACGCAGTCCCTAACAAGAGCATGTCATTGCTCTTTCAGCAATGCTCCTTCCTAGCCTATTTGTGTCTTTTGCTGAACTCTTGCTCACCCTTCAAAGCCCAGCCTACATGGCAGCAGGCCTGGCAGTCTCCAATTCTTGCACAGACCCCTGCGCTCCCAGGGCGCTTTGCGAACACTGCACTTGGAGCAGTTCCTCCTTGCCCTGTAACAGTACTTCTCTTCTCCACTAGATGGTGAATTCCTGAGGGCAGAACCAGGACCATGTCTTAGTTTATCTCTGTATAACTGTACCCCAGCACCCCTACACACATGGTATATAGGAGGAGTTCAAGAAATGTTTGCTGAATGAGTTAAAAATCCAGTCTCATCCTCGTAGCTAAAACTGGACACCTACAGCTTGAGCAGAATTCCTTACCCAGGTCCCTCAATATACCCCTTGTTCAGGCCAAAGTGCTCCTTTTGTTATGCTGAGGCATGTCCCCTCTATGCCTACTTCGTCAAGAGATTTTATAACATAAATGGATGTTAGACTTTTGTCAAATGCTTTTTTTGCTAATATTTTGCTGAGGATTTTTACATCTATGTTCATCAGAGATACTGGCCTGTAATTTCTCTTTGTGTGCTGTCTTTACTTGTATTTGGTATCAGAGTGATACTGGCCTTGTAAAATGAATTTGGAAGTGTGGACTATTGTGCTTTTTGAAAGAGTTTGAGAAGAATTAGTATTAAATCTTTGAATGTTTGGTAGAATTCACCAATGAGGCTGTCTGGTCCTGAACTTTTGTTTGGAGGTTTTTGATTACTGATTCAAATCTCCTTACTAGGAATGGGTCTATTCAGATTTTCTATTTCTTTGTGATTCAATCTTGGTAGGCAGCTTCCAGAAATGTATTTCCTAATTTCTAGGTTGTAAAATTTGTCGGTGTAAAATTGTTCATAGTAGTCTCTTATGATCCTTTGTAATTCTGTGATAGCAGTTGTAACATCTACTCTTTTATTTCTAATTTTATTTATTTGGGTCCTCTTTTTTTCTTGATGATTCTAGGTAAAGGTTATTTAGACTTTGTCTAATATTGTTTATCTTCTCAGAGAACCCGCTCTTAGTTTCATTGATCTTTTCTCTTGTCTTCTTACTATCTATTTCATTTATTTCTGCTCTGATTTTTGTTATTTCCTTCCTTCTACTATCTTTGGGCTTCAGTTTGTTATTCTTTTTCTAGTTTATTGAGATGTAATGTTAGGTTGCTTATTTGGGATTTTTCTTGTTTCAAAGTGTTCCTATAATGATTTATGGGCTTCCACTTTTTATTCATTTGGTTTTTTGTTCCCTCCTTTCCCTAGAAGAGCAGCCTTAGTGATTTCACTAGTTCAAACAAAATAAAGACACAGTACTACAACTAACAATATCTCCTTATAGACACGATTTCCTTCTTGTGCCCAGAACAACAACAATCCTAAGAGGTAGTTACTATTATTGCCATTGTACAGATGAGAAAACTGAGGCTCAGGGAGGTCAGAACACTGCATAGGAGTTAGCAACCAAATCAAGGTTTAAAACGAGGTCTGTTTAACTCCAGACGTGATGCCATAGGCTTCCTCAGTTTCAAAAATTGAAGCCACGGGTTTGGAAACATCATAGTGAAAGGGAGGCTCAAAGTATCTTTCATTTAATTTGTCTCCTCGGACATCTGAAGGTACTAGTCCATGTAGTAAGTACATAATCCCCCAGAAGTCTCAAAGTTGTAGGCATTGATGCCTCTCCCCCTGCGTCAATGGCTTACACAGGGGTTTTATTTCCCTCTGACACAGAAATCTAGAAGCACATTGCCCAGGGTCGATATGATGGCTCTGCTCCACACAGGGATGTAGGCCCTGCCCAACTCTCTGCTCATCATCCCCTCGGTGGGGATCTTGACCACATGGTCCCAAATGGCAGCACCTGCATTCCAGGGAAACAGAAAGAAGGAACAGAAGGAGGTACAAAGGCATCTACCAGATGCATTTCAAGAAAGCTCCCAGAAGCTACCTCACAACAATTCCACTTACAGGCCACTGGCCAGAACACAGATGCACAGCCATACCCGTCTGCAAAGAGCAGCAGTCAAACTCCAGGTCCTCTATCAGTACAAAACAAGAGAACAGATATTGGTAAACAACTAACAACCTCTGCCACAAACAGGAAATTAAGGAAGAGTGGAAGTGTGTTCTGGAACCACTCTACTCTTACCAGCAGAGATATGGCCTTCAACAATAGGGGAGGAAAGAGGGAAATGGGGAATTAACATTGAATGAAAGCCTACTATATGTCTGATGCTACACCAGACACTAGAGGCCCCAATGGGAACAAAACAGACAGTCCCTGCCCTTAAGAAGTTTATAGCTGGTTAAGGGGCATAATAAAAATTCCCAGCCTACTTAACATGTGCTCATGTCCTAAGGCTGCCATAACAAATAGTCATCAATTTGGTGGCTTAAAACACAGAAATTTATTCTCTCACAATTCTGGATGCCAGAAGCGGGAAGTCAAGGTATCACTTGGTCCACCCTTCTTCCCAAGGTTCAGAAGGAGAGTCCTTCCTTGCCTCCTCAAGCATTGAGTGCCTTCAGTAATTCCTTGGATTGTAGCTGCAACACTCCAGTCTCTGCCTCTGTCTTCCCACAGCTTTTCCTTTTGTCTCCTCCTCCTCTTTTCATATGGACACTTGTCCATGGTCTTAGGGCCCACCCAGGTAACTCAGGGCGATCTCATCTTGAAACCTTTAATTATGTCTTCAAAGACCCATTTTCCAAATAAGATCAAATTCACAGGTACTGAGGGTCAGTACAAGGAGAGCCACTATTCAACCCACTATAACTAGTAAACTGGTAGATTAAATCATTGTCTACTATGGTATCAAGGTATCATTCAGCATCGGGTCCTCGGTCATCATTCCTATTGTTACTAAGTGTACTTATTTATTCCATTATAAGTGATGAATTATTTCATCACTCATAATTCCTACTGATGCTAAGTATAATTAATTATTTCATTCAAAATAAGCATCATTAAACCTATGATTAGGTGTTATGAAGGATAACTGCCATAGGGAGAAGGCACAAATGCTCAACTCATATTTGCAAGATCCTTTTTCTAAATAAGGTCACATTCACAAATTCCAGGATGTGGACCCTCTTTTTAGGGGCCACTATTCAACCCACTACACTACAAAAGCCCCGCACAGGATAAATGTCCTTATGATTCTGAAACTCGGGATTGGTAAGTCTGCTTCTACAAGCATTTGTGCAATGGCCTAGGGGGAAGGCACTATGCTAGGCATTCTGGGGGTTCTATGGAAGAATCAGAAAGAATCCAGACCTTGTTCAGTAATCTAGCGGAAGGTATCAGGCAAGAACACAAGTGGCCATTCAGGAGCTGAGCCAAGAGAAAAGTACCAACACGGGGCTATGAGATCTTAAGAGTTTAGTTATCTGTTCAAGGATCAGAAAACACTTCATGGAAGAGACAGGCTCCCAAAACTAGCCTAGATTTCAGGAAGGAAGACTGGAACTCAGAATTCTGAATCCACAGTCCACTGACTCACACCACCTCCCACCACCACCATGAGACCCTGGGACACCCTTCCTTCACGATTTCTGCCTTCACCGACCCCTCTCTTCTCTTTCTACTTAAACACGCCAAAGAGCCCTTTCTATGGAGACAGGCAGTGAGCTCTATCTGAAAAAAATACATTCTGTAAACAAATATGCTCTCTTGTTCACTAATTGTTCATATATAAATTGTGTTTCTAGCATGTGCTCTTTGAAATATAGACATCTTGGGCAATTCACTATTATTTACTCATCCAACTGACAAATTCACCATCCACCTCATCATTCAAGGAGTTTAGGCGGCACCAATTAGATGTCAGCACTGTTGGAGAACACAAAGACGTACAAGACAGAATCCCTGCCCTTGAGAACAAAAAAAAGTGAATGCAGCTTAATAGATTAAGTGCATGGAATTATGCAAAAGAGTAAGAGTCTTATTAAGAGAACTTGAATCAACATATAAGAGGCCCTGTCCCACACAGTTTCAAACCAGAAGCAGAGTGTAAAAGTTCTTTCATATTAGAAAACAGACCATATTTTTTTGCAGCATGCCAAGAACTTTTAAAGATTGTCGAAACTCTTTGAATGCTTAAAAATAAGCCCAGGAAGTGAGACTGAGAAGAATAAACAACTACAGATCACTTTCTAGCATTTCCAACATATTTATTTCATTTTCTTCACGGTTTCATATAGCAGTTACACACACTGGTTGACTAAAGAATAAAAGGAAGAAAAGAAAATTGGAATAAAATTGAGCCAGATGTGTACAGCGCCTCGCTCTGGGAAAATGTGCACAGACTTCAAGACTTCACACACTTGAAAGGCAGCAGAAGCAAGAGGCTGGGTGGACTGAGGTTTACATCTGAGAGTCTTTAACCATAGCAAGGTCAAGTTAAAGGGAAAAGAACTGTAATGACCTGTATCTCACCTAAACAACCCAACCACGGCTTTCAGACCTTCTTGGGGACAATGGGGCAGGGAAAGGCATAGAGTGGCTTGAAGGGGTCCTTAATCCACCGATCACTATATGGTATCTGAGGACAACTTCGATATGCACTACTTCTCTTCAAGTGCATACAGATGCTGTCATCATTAAGAAAATCCACACTCACTAAAAATGACTGAATTTTGGTATTTTTTCATATGCACTTACTGAACAGAGAGACATTATAAATGCAATGGCCATTATTTAGCTCAGTTCCCAGGGTGGGAAGTAGGAGAGGGAAGGAAGGTGAAGTAGGAAAGGAGAAAAAGCAGATACAAGGTGACACATTAGCTAGCAAGCTATCACAACCTCACAAAAACTGCTGGCTGCTGGGTCACCAGCACAAGGATGCAGAGAACCCACCACAGCTCAGAACAAGCACCCGCTCTCCTGACTCCCCCTGACTGAGGTTCACCCATGGGCCCTAAATCTTCTGCCCTTCTGGGTTGTCTCAGCCAGCCCCTATGCAGAGCTCCTGCAGGAGCCAGTGCCCCCACCCCTGGAACAGAGCTTTATCAGCATCTTAGCACAGAGAAAGATGTCAAGGGTTCTGTGCTGTGGGTTGGGTCAGGCCTGGGGGCTGACGCTGCTGGGCTCCCAAATAACAGGAGCAAGGTGGAGGCTGAGCTGCAGGCTTGCCCTGGGGAACGAGGTGGTGATAAGGCTCTCCAAGGAGAGGCAGGCAGCTGAGCCATTCTGGGGAGGTGAGTGATCTGGGTCCCAACCAACTCTCTGTGGGCAACTTATATCTTTGTTTTGTTACTAAAGATGGATTTTTAAACAGTATGTATAAGTTAAGGGCATTTTGTTGAATACATATTCATGTACACACCAAATGTAAATATGAAAAAAGCTCTGGAAAGTTATATAGCAAAATGTTAACAGTGATTATCACTGAAGTAGGAATATTTTTATTATCTTCTTTTTTGTTCATCTGTATTTCACCCATATAATAAAATACTAAATTTTTGTTTACAAAAGTAAAATTAGTCCTCACAGAAAAAGATGTTGGGAATCAAAGGCCTAAGATAGTGAGTCACGAAGAAATCAGCATTTCTGTCTCCTGTTTCCAATTGTGACCTCATCCTTTTCTTTGCCTCTCCTCATTTATAAACAAAAGGCTCAAGCACTTCACAAAGGAGACTGTTTCAGTGGGAGAAACGTTTGTTTTTGCAGTGAAAAACCTAAGTATGAGTCACATGTCTGCAAATTCTTGGCCATGTGGTTTCAGCAAGTCCAAGTCCAGACCTCAGTTTCCTCATCTTCGAGTTGGGGGTCATAATAGGCCTGCCCCATTGTTCTGAAGAGCAAGTGTCGGGATATAAACCAAAATGTAAAGTACAGCACAGGGAAGGAAGTCCACAGTAGTCTCATAACCATGTATGGTGTCAGATGAGTGCGCGACTTGTCGGGATGGTCACTTAGTAAGTCATGTGATGTCTAATCACTGGGGTGTACACCTGAAACTAATAGAATAATGCATGTATTCTGTAACTGAAAATAAAAAATGATTAAAAAAATAAAAAGTCTGAAAGCAGCGATGTACTCCCAGGCATTAGATACTATTTTAGAGTAGGAAGACCAGAAGTTCGGGATGCAGGAGAATACAGATGTTGGACATGGGAGAATTCTCAGATTCATAATAAGACTGAGGAGCGATAAGAACAAATTTCTTTCTCGTGCCTTGGTACCAGGATGCAGAGAACAGCCTGAGACTTAAGTTCTAGTAATCTCCTGGCAAGAACCTAACCTGAATTTTGGCAGCTCTGCTCACTGTTAGGCACAAAAAGTACCCTTACACCTTACCAAGATTTAAGAAGAGCTTCAAAGACTCACCAAATTTTAGAACAAGGGAATGAAACTTACAATTTCACATTTTATAGGTAAGAAATCCGAAGCTCAGCCATCCCCACAGCATGACTTACCCAAGGTCACAAATCTGTTTGTGGCAGAGCTCTTTTGTAATCGTAGAATAACAGCTATCACTTGAGGGTTTGCAATGTGCACTAAATACTCAACAAAGTTCGTTTTGTTTCGCTTCTTTTTTTACAAACTTTGTTTTTTATTGTTCAAGTACAGTTGTCTCCATTTTCCCCACCACCACTCCTGCCTGATCCCCCATCCCCACCTCCCGCCCACCATCTTACCCCCCCTCTTTGGCTTTGTCCATGGGTCCTTTATACATGTTCCTTGATGACCCCTCCTCTTTTTCTTCCCATTATCCCTTCCTCCCTTCTCTGTGAAGTGAGCATCAGTGGCCCCATTTTCAGAGAGGAAAATGGAGCCTGAGATGCCTAAGGTTGCACAGCACAGCCTACAACTGATCACCAAAGTCCATGTTCTTCACTTGCTAAGACTCCACCTGCAGGGGCATCCCTAAGTCCCTGCCCTATGGCTGCTACCGCACCATGGTCCTGGGTGGTAATAACTACCCCCACCTACAATGCCCTGTGGGACATAACCACATTTCCAGCGTAAGTGAGGTCTGGAGTGAGGTCTGGGGGTGTTATGGAGAAAGCTGTTCATAAATAAGTAGTTTAATGTTTTGTTTTTTTTAAATAACTCTTTTTCTTCTCCCCAAATCCAGACAAGGAACAACAGCTGAATATCCATTTCTGGGAAGGCATTTTGGTTTTCTCCTAGTCTTCTTTGAATTCAATTTTTGCAAATTTTCTCTCCAGCATTTGGCTCTGCATAAAGTGACATTGCAGTACTTGCTTTTATTTTGATTTAGGAAATGTTGTAGCTTTTCTTTCGACAAAAAAATATTATAATAATAAAATTAATAATAAGTTTCATGTGTAACCAAAAGAAGGCTTTCTTCTTTGTGCATATGCCTCAGTAGTGAGCAAAATGGAGAATGTTATTTCAGAACCTTAAAATAAAACGAAAGCACATATGTTCTGTAAAAAGCATTGTTTGACGCGATCAAGTTACCTCAGGAGAGGGAAGTGAGTTCACTCACTGTGCCTCTCTCGAACATCTGAATCTCCCCCATGACTCTGGCAGAGAGGGTGGGGGTGCAAGGGGTTAAACACTCCCCCCCAGGTGCATCTGGGTAATTACCCTCTGGACACTTGCTGAAGAGCTGACTGCGAGGCTTAACCTTGAGCAGGCACAGGACGGGTTAAGGGAACTGACACAGCTGGATTTGCATTTAAGAGAAACCCATGGAACAGGCCTGACTATCCACAAGCTGTATGCGATTCTTGGAAAGGTCGCTCAAGGCACACATAAAATGTCTTTTACAAACACACACACACACACACACACACACATCTTGATAGCACATGTGCTCCTGAGGTGAAACCATATGTTTCCAAAATGATCCTGGCTCTCTACAAGAGAGGACTCAGGAGAAGTGATCACTCCTGTAATCGATACGGCAGAGCGTCTCAGCCTATCAGGACCTGCATCTACGAGGCTGTGGGCCAGTCCGAACAGGCAGTTCACCCTGAGACGAGCAAAGAGGTGGGTGGATTTTCATCGCCCGTTTGTTTTGGTTAGTGACCTAGAAAAAGGCCTGGAAGCAATCCCATCTGCCAAGATAAGGGTGTTGTATTTTACCTGTGCTTGGAAACGGTCAGGAAGAAATGACAACCAAAATCCAGACTACCAAAGGGCATTCTGAATGAGAAGGTTTGATTACATTTGGCTAGCAATTGGTAATAATTATAATATTCTCTAATCTATAGAGTCCCAATATTCTTCAGTGCACTATTTTATTCTGATTACTAGTGACTGAAATTAACAATGGCTTTATTACTTGAAGAATTAAGCTGTAAATTATGGTAAAATGTTCTCATTGTTCTTATGAGACTATTTGGCCATATCTATAATTTCTGAACTCAGTTCTTTTTTTTTTTTTTTTATAATTTTGAGTTATACTCTCATCTCTACCCTCTTCTTCCCAAGTAGAATCAAGGCCCAGTCATAATGTCAACACTTCTTCACATTGGTGGGCGTCTATTACCACATATGCTTTGCCATGACCCATGTAACAAATCGTAAATAGACATCTGTGACAGGTTTTTCCATCTTTAACTAGTGTTTTCCCACTTCAGTATTTTTAGATCTACATTCACTTCTACACACTATATGTCAACTACTATAAAGTTGTACATACTGTTTCATTACTATTTGTATTAGAAAGGTAAGGTTTTCCCACATGCAGAGGAACCTCTTAAAAATATTACATGTTTTAATATTTTAAAGACTTCAAGAGCTTTGTACACCCTGTCCTACAACTATCCTCGTTATCCACTCATGTAAAAATGTGCTGTTCTTGGGGCCTCCTGCAAATGAAGACTTTTCTTGTTCACCACTGTTTGCCTCTAACAAGGATTAGAATTTTTTTCACCTTCGTGATCCATACCTCCTCCCCAACGTTGCCCATAAAAGTCATGTACATTAATTAAAGAAAACTCTGGAAATATAGAAAGGCATAAAGAATATTAAAACAACTCACAATTTCACCACCTAATTAAAAAAAACCTTAATATCCTGATGCATTCAAGTAGTTTCTTTCTGTATTGTTTAAAGAATCTAGCAGTTGGAAGTGGCTTTAACAATACCTAGTTCGACCACACCCTTGGAGCCCAGAAGGCTAAGAACTTGCTGGCCAGTGAATGGCTCCCATCAGGTTCCTGACGTGCCCTCTGCTTTTCTCTGCACCATGACAGATTCCCCTCCACTATTCTCAGCAATGTGGCACAGTGGATGACGTGAGATCGGGCCCAGCAAGGGATCTTAGCAGCAGGAAGGTTGAGGAGCTACAACAAACAGGAGACCAGACACCAGGCCGGGTATGCGATCCCACCAGCAACCAGGAAGAGTGGCTTAAGGCTACGTCTTAGTCGACTCAGGCTGCTATAACAAGGACCCCAGACTGGGGGCACTTAAACAACAGAACTTTCTTTTCTCACAGTTCTGGAGGTTAGATGACCAAGATCAAGATTTGGTTGCTTTGAGGCTTTTCTCCCTGCCTTGAAGACGGCTGTCCCCCAACTGTGTGTCCACAGTCCTTTTTCTGCGCATGTCTGTGTCCTAATCGCCTCCTTTTATAAGGACACCAGTCATACTGGATTATAATCTCCCTAACGACCTCATTTAACTCAATTTCCTCTTTAAAGGTCCTATCGTTAAATACAGTCATATTCTGAGGTGCTAGGGCTTAGGAAGGACTTCAATATATGAATTTTGAGAGGGGACACAATTAGGCCCATAACAGGCTGGTATAAGTTTGGTCTGGTTGAATGTTGGGATTTGGGATTAAATGAACTGAAAGGTCCAAATACAAAATGACAAAGGACACTGTCACATCTGAGAAGCACAGGGCATGGGACTTGTAGTCAAGAGCATGACTACTTCCAACTCTGCCGCTGTCTGACTCTGAGCCTTGGGGTAAGCACCTGTTTTTTCTAGGCCTTGGTTTCCTCCTCTATAACATGTGAACAGTGTCTGTTTAAGGTGAATTGCTGGATGAATCGCTAGATGATGTCTAAATTCTCTATGAACCCCACAGATCCCCAACCTGGTCCCCCTTGGCTGCCAGCCAACTAGTCTCCTGGCTAGTCCCGTTTTCTCTTCTATCAATGTCAAGCAAAAACCCTCTCTTCTCGGCCATGCCACCCCACTCTTTAGGCACTGCTCACATGCAGCCTCCCCCATAAAACCTTTCCTGAGCAGATGTGGTCTCTCCCTCTATTGTTTCATTTGCCTTCTCTTACTGTACACTTGTCATTCTCTCTAGTCTCACCATTGGTTCATTTATTTTAACTATCTACACGGGCCCCCAAGTGCAAAGGAGAACTATAGTATACTACCTTTTGTAAGTAGGGGAAATGAGAAAACACATATGTCTACACATTGGTGCGATACAGGAAGTTTAAAGCAGAAACTAATGAGGTGCATTGTCCATGGGGGTGAGGTGAGTAGGAATGAAGTGGAAATGTTGGGAGGGCGGGAACTGGGGTGAAGGATGGGGAGGATGGACATGTCTGTGAGTATTCCTGTCTATATAGCTATGACTTTTAAAACAATATTATGGTTTTAAAACAATCATGTAAGCAAGTAAATAAATAAGGACAGGTAAAAATAAACCTCAAATTAAATACAAACTTAACAAGTGAACACAATTAAAAATCAAATGAATCAGGGAGAAACATAAACTTAGCATCCCAACTCTGACTTAATTGAAGAAAATACACTTTTACCTGATCTGGTAACCATACCCATGAAGACAATAAAAGAAAGGAGAGGAGGGTGCATTAAAAAAAAAAAAAAAAAAAAAAGTTAGCTAACCACTGATTTAGTTCATTTATTCCACAAGCGTGATGGAGATTGATAGATTTCTACTCAATACCCAGTTTCCCTTTTTCCCTTTGTAACAGAACTGTGATTTTATTGGATGCTCAGCTGAACATCCAACCTCCCTTGCAGCTGAGGGGGACATGTGACAAGCTTTGGCCAATGAGATGAACTAGAAGTTAAGGCAGGGAACTGACTCAGCTGGTGCCTACACTTTTGCCTTCCCTTTCTTCCCCTCAAGAAAACATCCTGAGGCAGAGGGTGATCAGCCACCTTATGATCACAAGATGACAAGTTTTTCAGGTCTCTGTGACACAGATAAATGCAGATTCTCACACAGCTGAGTCTAGCGACACAGCCAGATTTAAAATCCACACCTCTTACCTCTTGTTTCAGGGCACTTTCAAGTATACCTGCTATTTACAAGTAACCCCTAAGTTCCTGTCACACATCCAGAACTGCACAGACATGGCCTTTCAATTCATTTTTTTTTTAAAGTCTACCATTGCATACCCAGGTCTGATTAAGCTGGGGTTGGGAAGTTTCCCTGGTTACCATTGATTCCATTCATGTACATGAAACTATGAATTACATCTAAAACTTTGCTAATGACAACTCTTTCTCCTTTTTAACTAGGTAATAGACAAAAAAAATTAAGCTGTGGATACGCTCCTTTCCTGCACCTATAAACTCAGGCTGAATATATTTTTAAAAGCCTTGAATTCTAACCATTGAAAGTACAAGTTGAGTATATGATGGTTTGGATGTTTCAATAATACCAAACCATAAAGAGGTCTTTTTCCTATTCCCACCTTCACACTCACCTACATCCCCTGTACTTCACGGTTTAGAACGTTGTATTGTGATTCTTTGTTGTCTACCTGTCTTCCTCACTAGATTGTTAACTCCTTGAGGACAGGGAGTCAGGTCTTGTAAGTCCATCACCTAGCACAGTCTCCATCCGATGGGAGCTGTCTTCATTAACAAATAGATGGAAAGCTGTCTGCATAATCCTTAGAGAGTGGATTATGCTGGGCCTCAGAAAAGCAAAATACACCATTAAAACGATTAATTTTATGCCCTTCAGAAAAACTTTAATGCAGGGTTTTTACTTAAAACCAGTATATTTTGAGGCTTTTCGGAAATGAAAAATACATGTGAAATCAGACTCTATTCATTCACCTGAAACAAAATCTTCTCACTGAAATATTTAAAGACATTATTGGAATCTGAAAGGTGGGATTAATTTTCACCGAGTCTACTTGGCTAGCTAGAAACCCCAAAACCATCGAGGAGTGCTGCAGGCCCTTAAGCACACTGGTATTACATCCTCCCTTACACGTGCCAGCTTAGTAAAGGAGTGCAAATTAGGGATCAAGGAAGGACAGCCAACAACGTTCAAGGTCAAGTGAAAAGCTGCTGTGTTACAAGCTCTGCAAACCTGCAGGCGATCAGCTGTGATCCAGAATCCTTGCTGGCCCTGCACTGGGCTGGGTGGAGAACCTTCAGTGAATAATTCCCATCTCAAGCTTGAATCATGGCCTCTCTGAGCAAGTCAGCCCGCCAAACACCAGCGTGCACCCAGCACCGAGGGTTGTTAGCTTACTGCAGGCTGGCAGCCCCACTAGGTCCCAGAGGACAGAGAAGTCAAAGCACACGGATGCCTCTTCTGGCTCCACTGCTTCACTTCCTAACTGTATGACCCAGCAGGTTGTGTGATCCCTCAGTGTCCCAGCGTCCTCATCTGTGAAATGGGGGGACTAACACTGCTACTACCTCATTGGGTCATCATGAGGATAAAGTGAGCTGCTGTTTGTGGGGTGTATGGGAGAGTGCTTGGCACACCAAAAGGGCTATGAGAAGTGTTGGCTATTATCAATATTTGTTGAATGAATAAAGAAATGATACCATAAGAAAATATTCATGATCTATTTAAATTTTTTTTAATTACATTTCAAAACAGATATAAACAGTAAGAGGTCGATTACTATAGAATGTGCATAACTAGAAAAGAGACTGGTGGAAGATGTGAATATTAACAGTGGTTTCCTCTTACATGTGGGATTACAGATTGCTTCCTCTTTAGAGTTTTCCATGTGACTTTTACCATAAGAAAAACAGCACTTCCTCAGTATCAATGACACAGGCCTCAGTTCCCTCATGTGTGGGATGGGGACAGCACTGCCTGCCCACTAAGACACCCCACAGCTCTCACTGTCCCCAGCTTTGCCCTCTGGCACACAGTGACCAGATGCTCAGCCAAAGAAAATGAAGTCACAATAATGTTCCTTTTCCATAATGGTAACAATGGCCTCATACAAATATTCTTTCTCCAAACCAGATCAGCAGTAAGCACAGAAATTAGTAGAAAGGGTAAATAAATAGACTTGTTTTACAAAGTTAATTTCGGCAATGCCATTCTAAATCCCTGGGTACTTCTCCCAGCCCTGGATTATGTGGGGAACGACAATTACTGGAATCTAGATGGAAGAAATAACACTCTCTCTTATAAAACAAAAAAACTGCCATATGGTGTCCATTCTGCTATTTAAGTGATTTTTCCCTTCTCTGACATTGAAAAGTTCCTTCACCTGGTTTGATATTTAAAACCAAGAGTAACAGTTTACGGTTTTGGCAATTTTACAGCAGCACCAAAACTGCCCCCTGTCCAATCCTGCATAGAAATTAGAGGAAGTTTGTGAGCAGAAGACGGCATCTGTACAGAGAACAAAGAACATTTGTTTCCCTCCTCTTTCTTGGCGTTAAATTCACTGTTGAACCTGGTCATCCAAACGAAGCTGGGTTTCCTGGTGCCAACGTAACCCATCTCCGTGAGGGCCCTTCGGAGCTTCCGACTCCATCTTTGACAGCAGGGCCACAGCACTGCTGGGGAGCCGCTCGGGTTTAAGGCTCCAAACAAGGTGGACTACAGCCAGACCATCAACCAGACCCTGACCCTTTCTGCGCCTCAGTTCCCTCACCTGTACAACAGACATTGGCAGGCGCACGAACATCACATTTGAAGATGTGTTGCAAAACCTGTCATAAAAGCTCCTGGTAAAATGTACTGCACTCTATAAATGTGCAAATTTAGGAAGCACGAAGGGAGAAGCATGTTAAAGGCACAAGAGGAAACAAAAGGCAAACAACTCTAGTGAGTGTGTGAGTGTGTGTGTGTGTATGTGTGTGTGTGTGTGGTGTTGCAAAGCTGTGACGCTCAGTGCCGGGCTCGTGGCTGGGACTGGGACGCATCTGAGCACAGTACAGTCATGCCTGCGTGGGCACTTGCCATCAATCACATCCCCCCAAAACTTCTGAGTGTAGATCTTGTGGAGAAACTCAATGAGCCAAAAGCAAGAGAGACTACTGAGAGGGGCAAAATAAGCACTGTATTCTGGGGCCCTCTGAGGCTACCAGGTCCACACCCCAGATCTGCACGTAGCAACCTGACCTGAGGGAAAGCGTGCAGCAGCTGAGCGCTGTGCCCCTCTGGTGCTCACAGGTTCCTGTTCACCCACAGGGGAGCAAAAAAGCAAATGGCATTTGGCTATAAAGCAGAGAGGACCAGCTGTGCAACCCTTTCAAGATTCAGAATTATCGTTGGGAATTAGCTGACAAGGATCTACACTTCTTGCCCAACCCCTCTTTGTAAGCTTCTCCCTCTCCTCTGTCTGCTAGCTGGAGATGTGTGGTACATTAAAGTAACCGTAGAAGCCACTGGTTGAAGACGGCAGAACCTCTATCAGCCTGGTGCCTGAATGACTCTGTGGAGCAGGGTCTCCCATCTACTGCAAACTGGTCTCTACATGAACAAGAAATACATTTTTGTTTTATTAAGCCCCTGAGGTTTTTAGGATCATCAGTTACAATAGGTAGTATTATCTTATCTAATAAATGTGACAGTTAATTTCACAAATATTTATTGAGTACCTGTATATGCCAAATACTGTTCTAGGGATACAACAGTGAACAAGAGAGACAAAGACCTCCGGCCTTCTGGAGCTAATGTTCTGTCTATAGGAGGTGCTCAAAAATATTCACTGAATGTAAGCTTCAAGACCCACTGAGCTTACATTTTAGAAAAAAGTGGGGAAACAGAAATAAATAAAAATAATAATTTAAAACAGTGAGTAACTTAATCTAGAATAAGAATATTTTTAGAATGTAGCTTCAATTTCACCATGTAGAAAAGCCTCTTTGCCCCCACCCCTGTTTACCCAATGGGAGCGCTGCCCTCTGCTCCTCAACCCCAGACAGGGAGTGACCTCACGGGTGCAGTAGTCTTGTATCCGGACGTCCCCAGGATCTGGCACGATGTCAAGCATCCCGTCAGTGCTCAATCAATGCTGAATAAAACACATTCTTATGCTTTCACTTTTATATATGCCATGCATAGCATTTTATTTCATAAAGGATATTTTACATTTAAAAAACAGTACAAAATTAATTTAAAATATTAAAACCCCAGACCTGCTAGAGAGCAGGTCTACCTAGAGGAAGGGTCAACCAGCATCACAGAAAGGGCCAAAGGACATTACCAACAGTGGATGCAGAGGGAGGCAAAATCATGAGAGCTGAAGGAGCCAGGAAAATGTTACAGAATATACTGTTAATAATAACAGCCCACCTTCTATGACCTTGTAGAGTTTACAAAGCATTTTCACACATTTAATAGCTCTTTGGAGTAGTTATAATTAACCTCGAGACTAAGGGATTTACCCAAACTCAACAGCTAATAAGCAATAAAGAGTCAGAACTTGAACTCTGGTCTTTTTACTCTGCATCTGGAGTAAGGCTCCAAGGTGAGGTGGGAATGTGCAAGCCGTACTTAAGGGACTTCGCAGAGAGGAGCATACCTGGAGGAGAGGGTTAAATATGTTCACACACCACTCAGCATTTCCAGGGACTGGCTCACCTCTGCTTATGAGAAATTTCAGGCTGTCCTATAAAGGAACCATTGACTAGTCAGTTTCTTCCCAGTGACCTGCCAGTCATTTCTGGTGCTTCACCAACATTACCATCTTACCCTGATTACATTATTAGAAAACAGACTCCAGCTCCTTGATTAGATGCAGAAGGAAGGAACAGTTAAGCTCAACAAGTCAATTTAAAATGAAGGGGAAGAGGGAGGAAGCATTTTTTAATGTCGACCAAGTGTTAAGGAAATCTTTCAGAGCAAAAGAGGGACTCAGTATAGATTGGAGAAGGTCTCAGATAGCATGGAGTTCAAGTTTCAGATAGCATGGAGTTCAAGTTATTGAACATAAAATTATACAACACTGGAGGGTTCGTGCTCATATTGCCAGAAATGCCACCACAGTCTGAGCAAAGCCCTGGTGACCCAGGCATAAGAGAAGTCATTTAAAAATTGCACCTGCTATCAAAACAATTCCAGAAAGTGTACATGTGGTTTTTATTTGTATATATTTTTTAAAGATATGGTAGAAGTTACTGAATGAGTATGACGTAATAGGAAACCTGTTTAACAATGGGATTGGCTGCCTTGGTTAAGGAGGAAGTGCACTGTGAGTGAAGGATTAAAGGATTCAACTTTTCTAGGACATTGTGGATGGAATTGGGCATCACAGCCTCCTACGGGGCTGGATATCATGAGCTCTAAGTCCATCTGGTGACCCCGTGAAGAGTCTTCCTGAACAGAGGCCATCTGGGACCCAGAGCAGCCATGTCTCTTATCTCATGGATGTCATCTCCAAGACATCTCTGGATATTACCTTCTGAGCAGAAAACATACCCAGCATCAAATAAAAATTAAAAGTAAAATAAAACAAAGCAATTCATAGTATATCTGAATCAAGACAAGAAAAATCTGAAAATTTCCAACAATGTTCAAAAGAACAGGTCTACTTAATAGCTAAGTGTTTAGGACCAATGACTTCAACTCTCTGAGCCTTGGATCCCTACGGTAAGATGAGGAGAAGAGACTAACAGAGAACCTCAACATTATCAACAGTCTGTGATTCAGTATCTTCAAGAAGAGGCTCATGGTGCACTGGGTGCCCATTCGAGATGAGTGGATATCAATTCTTTGTCTGCAGCTTTTCTATCTACGAGACTCCACATGCCAGAATCTAACCTGACTCCATCCTGCCTCAGCTTCAAACTCCAACTCAGTAAACAGAAATGGTCTTCTTTCTAAGGTCTCGCTAACCATCTTATAATGAGACCAAGATACAAGGCTTATTTTCTTGAGTGGGTGCTGAGTGCTAGCCTTCACCCAAACTTTCAAGTCCAGAAATGTAGCCAATATTATACCCTACCACCTAACCAGAAACAAGGAAGAAAATGTGCACAACTATTATTCGTATTTCTAAATCTGAGTAATAGGTCTGTGTTCAAAGAAGAACACTGTTAATTCTATCTAAGGATCTTCATCAGGCAACAACCAAGTGGTTGGTTGATGTCTCTACCTTAAGAGATTTTATCTAAAATGCTTTATAACTTTTCCCAAACCCTGGTCAAATCGCATGCCTATATAAAATGCAATCATGCTTTAAGACTTTGTTAGTGGTATGTGTCCTTAAAATATTTTATAAAAAGTATCCAAAACTGACTTCAATAATGTGACCTTAAAGTTCCTATAATTCATGTCCAGCAGTTTTCTGGACCAAGGGGAACTAAGTTCTGTAGGATTTCCCACAGTGCCGTCAAAGATTTGAAGGACCTTAGTCTACATGGCAAAATAAAGAAAATTCATTTAAGAAGTACTGCTCTTTTTTTAAATTTTATTTATTTATTTTTAGAGAGGGGAAAGGAGGAAGAAAGAGAGGGAGAGAAATATCAATGTGTGGTTGTCCCTGGTGCACCCCCCACCAGGGATCTTGGCCCCCAACCCAAGCAAGTTTCCTGACTGGGAATCAAACCAGTGACCCTTTGGTTCTCAGGCTGGCATTCAATCCACTGAGCCACACCAGCCAGAGCTAAGAAGTAACACTCTTGCCAGAGTTTTGACCTTCTAGTCACTCAGAATCCAATCTAATGGCCAACTGACATGAAAACCGGCTTTTACTCTACAATTTGTAGAATTTGTTAAGTACCATTTCCATCTTCCCCACTCTGCCAAGTCATAATCCATTAGCCTGAGGGAGAGATTATACACAGGGCAGTGGCTTCTGTGTATAAACAATGAAGAATCAAATGCTCCATGCTCTTCCTTCCTTTTTTTTTTCTTTTACCCACCAAGCCCAAATATCTCCCGTGTGCGGTAGAAGCCCAATTTCTGGACATGACAGGAATAAAGATCAGGTTCACAGAAGTTTATTGTGTGCAACGTGTGAAGGGGGTGGGAGGCTATGTGTATATGAATGAGTGAATGAATGAATGAATGAATGCCAGGGGTTACTGCAGGGACCAGCACAACGCCATTACCACCACCATCAAATTGCTTTTTCCTGTATCATAAACTTTTAGCCCACATCTGTTGACTCACTTAGATAGTACCACCCAGAGATTATCAATACTTTGATGTCATTAATGGAATAAAAAGACTGCTGTTTCCCTTACTTCCTAGAAACATTAAAGCCTATAAATCTAGCAAAAAAAAAAGGCAAGAAAATAAGAAATCTATACTCAGTCACTAAAAAACAAAACAAACAACCCCACAAAAACAAAGCCTTTTGTCTAGACATCATAGAGACACATTTGAAATAAAACTCTCAAAATCAGCCTATTTTCTACTCACCTGACATGTAAGCAATTAAAGGCAAACAAGTGAAAAACTGTCTTCAAAGACAAATTGAATGCATCCTTTTCCCCCTCCCTCCGCCCCACCTTTAAGTGTGCCCTCCCTTCCCGGAGTCAGGTGTACCATTCCTCCTGCTCCTCTCCCTACGCCATGGAAGCAGAGCTTGAGAAGTGGGGACCAGAGCCCGGAACTTGGTCCAGCAAGCCTCTGACAGCATCACTTTGGTAGCAGCAAGTACCACTGAAGTCTGAGGTTTCACGCCTCACTGCCCTCTCAATACACAAGCCTCCCAGCGACACTGTGCTCAGATGTTTACTGCCTAAGCGCACAGCTAATCGCCCCTCAAAGAAACGCTTTCCCTGCCACACGCTGTGTCCACCACTACTGCTTTAGTGGTGGATAACTGCACCCTCTGTGGCTGACGCCATACAAATGAATCCATCCTGAAACAGGCTGCGCTGTGCTTCTCTGTCTTCTGACTGTTGGTCCTCGGCAAAAGTACCTGATGAACCCAAACACATCCAGTCTCGTAGCTTATGGGGTGGAGAGGCAAGGGTTTGGGAGGGACTATGCCTTGGGAAACCAGGCTTGCCACATAGTTTTTGTGACTGCCACTATTGGTCTCTCCTGTCACCTGCACCCCCAGCACCCACCCACCCACACCCCCACACACACATACTCCCACTGTCCTTCCTGGTCCAGCTTCTAGGAATCACAGGCTGCTTAGCTGGAGGGGCTTCAAGTCTTACTCTCTCCATTCTGCAGATGAGAAAACGAAATTTTAGAGACGCTGGGCAACTTGTCCAAGTTCACAGGGCTCATTAGTGGTGGCAGAGCTGGGCCAAACCCAGTACTGCTGGTACTAATCCAATATGGACGTGCTCAAGCATGGGTTTAAAGGAAGGAAAAAAATGCTACTCACTGATTGGTGACTTTGGAGAAATAACATTTACCTATCTATGCCTTCTCAGGCTTTCTTGTTTGCAAAACAGATAATAAATACAGCTACAGCTCACTTAGTCGATGTTCAACTCTGACAATATATTTAGAAGTGCTTACAGAAGTATAAAGTGACAAGGCTCCTGGTACAAATCATTCTTCATAAACCATACCAAGTTTCTTTCATTTGTTTGAAGACCCCTCATGCTACTGGGTCAGATGGATTCTTACTCACCTTTCCAGACTCAGCTTGCTATCAGCCCCTGCAGAGCCTCCTCCGCTCTCTCAGACACTGTGAGGGGCAGGCCGCCCTGCACAATTCTGCCTTTGCCCTATATCCTAACAGCGCTTTGTGCCTTTCCCCGCACTTGATCGTGACAGTCTCAAGAAAATGAACTATGTCTTAATCATCTTGGCGTTCTCTTGCACCAAGCATGATTCCTGACCCATAAGAAATAAATTCACTTATTATTTAAAAATAATAAAAAGGACAAAATCACTAAGAGGAAAGGTGACTCAAGACTAAAACTGAAGGACACCATACATCCCTCGTTTGACTTGTAAGTCATCAAATGAAATTCCCAGGCATCCACGCACACCTGCAAGTCTTCCTACTAGACATACTTCCAGGTTCCACCACCTCCATCAGCTCTGAGTGCCTCCGACAAAGGACTTCTCACCACCCTCCCATCATTTGATTTGTAATAATTTTTCCAAAGTATTTCTACATATATCACTCTTTGGCAGTCTCTGGGGTATTTCTAGCTCACCACAAAGAGAGAGAGAGAGATCTTTATTTTGCTAATTTTAACAGGATCTTCCTGATGAAAAGAGATGGAAACCTTAATGTTATAAATCAAGCACAGGAGGATTTCTTACCAAACTGGAAGGCTGAAAGAACCAGCATTTGGGGGGTGTGATCAATAGGAAGCAGTGGGCTTCCTATATCTGACTCAGGGTGAACCCATATAGTGTGTCCTACATGTGTCTGTGCTCAAAGGTCACTTTGGGCACCAAGCAGAAAATGTACCTTTAAAATATTACTAGGCAAGCTGATGATAATACTAATAAGAGCTGCCATCTTTTGAGCTCTGTACTATACACTGTATTTTTTGGGTAAATGACACATTTGTATTTGGAGCAGCCTGGTTGCTGAAACCATGGAAGGTTGCCAGAGAGTCAGCAATGAGGACCCAGACAACCTGTTCCCAAATGGGCCTTGCTGTCTCTCACTTTTGCATCTTTGTGAATGAGTCCCTCTGCCTGGGATTCCTCTACCACCACGCTACTCGACTTTCCCTCCCTGGCTTCTTGTTTTAGCAAACTCATCTTTTTTTTTACCTTTGGGCAATCTTCCAGCACCTCCTATCCAGAATACAGAACTCTTTCCCCTATGATTTACAACACAGCAAAATTACCTTGGGTTTAATTATCTTTCCCTTTCTTAGACTCTCCCAGCAGACGGTGAGTCCCCTGAGGGCAGGAACTTTATCTTTTTCATCTTTTTATCTACAGTATCTATGACAGAATTTTACACCTATGCCTTCTGCAGAGTAGATATAAAACAAATGCTAAATAAGTGGAATGAAAAGAGTTCCCTTAACATAAATAGGAAAAAGGAGCAAATTAAAAATTAAAAAAAAAAGGAATTGGTGAGCAGGACAAGGAAGGTGACTTTGGAATATTTTCCTATTTCTGTAAAATATTCCAAAACATGCAAAGAAAAGGAGCTTGCTTGAGAAGTATGTATAACTTTTATTATTTGCTTGCTATGGGCATTAAAAAGTAGATAAATGTTTACATTTTTAATGGGCCAGCTAGAGACCATATAATCTCCCTAAATTCTTCCCCTAAAATGAAATGCCCTCAAGTAGGTCATGACAGGGAGATTTACCTCAGTGGTCAGGTCCTCTCGCAGTGGAGGCAACTATAAAATGCCCTGTTCTGGATGTGGTAAGCCAGGGTGGCTTGGGATGGTCTGGGAAAACACCAGCCACACACCAGCCCCCAGAATTTTAAACACGAGTAGACTTTTACATGGTTTATTAGTGTCCTCCGTGGATCTCAAAATATTTCTAAATGGGATTTAATACCACACTTACCCTAGAAGAGAAAAGCGAAATCTTCCTCTAGGGGTAGTTTCACTCACACACAATTAGAATACTAGCGGTCTACCCCTAATATCTGAACATGTATTTAAAAACAGATTCGAAATTACCAACAGAGTAATACAGGAAGGTGTAAGCAGAAGACTTTTAAATTGAACTCTCATAATAGATTTTGAATAAAATTGAACTTTGCAAGTCTGGTGTGTGCCAAGCTCTTCAGGGACATAGCAACTATAGAAAGCTAGGCCTCTAAGAGCGAGCCGGCACCCTTGAACGTTGCCAGAACACCCAAAGCTTCACTCTGCTCTCGGGCTGCCCTGCGCGGGGCACTCGGAACAGCACACAGCCAGGGCAGCCAGCCAGGCCGGTGTCAAACCCCATCGTCCTCATCTCCTATACAAGTAACCTTGGGAATTTACTGAAACTCCCTGAGCATCCATTTCTCACCAGTCAAATAAGGCTCATAGTGCCTACGATAGGCAGCCTCCTAGAAGGCTCCAAAGTTGCCCTCTCCTGGTTTTCAAAACCTCGCGTAGTCTCCTCCCATTTGACCACATTACCCGAGTCAATCTCTAAAACCAACAGCACACGGCAGAAGTGATAGTATGTCACTTCTGAGATGGGCTTTATCTAGACCGTGGCTTCCGCTTTGGGCATTTGCTCTCTCATCACTCACTCTCAGGGAAGCCACGCTGTGGCCAGCCCAGTGGAAATGTTCAGGTATCACTGAGTGAGCCTGGAAGAGCTTCCAGCCCCAGGTAAGCCTTCACTGTCTGCAGACCCAGCCAGCAGCTTGCGTACAATTTCATAAACCACTGGGCAAAGCTACTCAGATTCCTGCTTACTAGAAACTGTGTGAGATAATCCGTTTCTTCTTTTAAACGGCTAAACTGTGGGGTTATTTTATTATATATCAATAATATATGCCAAAAGCTGAGCATGTTTGCTGCATATTAGACACTGAAATGTTAGCTATGAAAAGTAAAATTACACTATTAATAATAGCATTCTCAATTAAGAATTATTGCTTTGTTATTATATATTATAAAACAATAGTAATACATATTATATTATCAGAGATTAACCACAATGTTTTTCTATGGGAAAGAAACTAGTAGAAGGGTCACTGATTTTTTCCAAGATTTTATTTATTTTTAGAGAGAGAAGGGAAGGAGAAAGAGAAAGAAAAATTGATCACGTGTGATCGGGGACAGAACCTGAAAACTAGACATGTGCCCTGACCAGGAATCAAACCAGCAACCCTTCGCTTTGTGGGACGATGTCCAGCCAACTGAACCACCCTAGTCAGGGCCCCCTGGGGTCATTGAGCTTATTGACAAGACTTTTTCCACATTCCCTGTCATTAATCTTCTCACATATAGTTCTAATTTGCAGATGCTCGTTAATGTTGAACATTCCGAATAGCTGTACAATTTTTCCATGTACAGATTTAAAAGGTAATGAGAAAAGGAAAAAAGGAAGACTATACTCTCTGACCAATGGACAGTGCCTTTAAAATAACAGCGACCTGTGCTCAGCTGTTAACACGAGTTAAGGACAGTCCTTCGGGGTAAAGCCTTAGACACACAAAGGCCCCTGACTTTGAATCAGGACTGCCTACTTTGCCGCCTTACGCAAGTCACTTCACCTCTTCGAGCTTCAGTTTTTGCCACGTGAAAAATAGAGATAACAGTACTTATCTCAGGCTGCTGTTCTGAGGATCAGATACTGAAGTAAAGTGTTTAGAAGAGTACTTGGCACAGAAACGGGGCCAAGTACTTTCCCTTTTCTGCTAAGTGATAGGGGTTGTCATTATTACACTCATTATAGACATGAGGTCATCAAGGCCCAACATGTCAAAGGATTTGCTGAAGGTGAGTGGGAAATCTGCTCCTAGCTCCAGCCTGCTGATTTTTGAAAGCACAGCCTTAAATAAAATGTGATCCTTCTTAGGCTCACACAGGCTGCAGTGAATGCATGTTTTTGTAATAGCCCTGTGCAGAATCTGTGGTGATAGAAGTCAGAAAGTGATCAGCTGTGGGTGGGACGATGACAGGAGAAATGGGGATAGGATGGACTGTAAAATGGCACAAGGGAACTTTCTAGAATGATGAAAATGTTTTATCACTTGCTTCAGGTAATGGTCTCACAAATGGACACAATCGTTAAAATGGGTGGAACTAAACATTTAAAATTCATCTATATTAATTATACCTCAATAAAAATAATAAACATAACAAAAAAGCCACATCACCTTATGTATTCAAACAAAACTTTGGTCCTCTGCCATGATGCTGTCACGCCCCCCACTCCTCTCTTCCTTCCTCCATATGTTCTTCATGGAAGACAGGACCACATCTCAGAGTAGACAGGAATAGTCCGCCACCCACCCACACAGTGCCTCCTCCCCAAAACAAAACCGAACAGGAAACAATAGGGCAAAGGAAGGTGAGCTCCTCACAGGGCCCTCCACCTCCTCTCTCCCCCTCAAAGGTGGTCTGTGCCCACTCTCCAGGGACAGGCTCCAAACCACCCACCTGGGCAGTTGCCGACCTGCCCAGGCGGAGACAGAAGGCCTCAGTCTTCTGCGCCGGTCAGCCCAGAAACTGGAACAAACACGAAATTCATTTGGGAGGAGCAGGGAGTGTGGAACGGTCAGGGTCCTTCCATCTTTTATACAGAGTAGAAAAACATCACATACCCAGGTACTGCAATAACTCAAATTTTCTCAAACTTCACCTCCAGCTCCCATCCCACCTGCCCAGTGGTGATGCAGCAGGGCCCAGGGGTTAGCTCAGGAGTCCACATTTCAGTTGGATCTGTGCCAGTGTGGAAGTGAGTGCTTAAGTACATGACATTTTCTCCTCGTTTTTAAAATAAAAATCTTTTTTAGAGAATAGAAAAATTTGAGCCCTACGAGGAAAATAGTTTTCTTCTCTAAATCTAAGGGAAGATGGTATAGCAGCTGGCCTTCATCATCCTGCAGAAGACCCAGACACACCCACGCACACACACCCACATCCAGGCTCAGGAGTGCCAGGAACTAAAGCGTGGGGATCGGGCGGCCAGCTAGGTTTACTCAGCAGGTGTGGGACTCATTCTTGTCAAACGCTCACCTCAGCAGCATTATAGATTCTACATGTCATAGACCTTTCCAGATTCTGGACCAGTAGTGAAAACAATGTGTGTGAAATACATAACAAACACCAAGGCCCAAGAACTAAGACTTCTAGTCTTAGAAGGCCTCTGAGAAATCCATCCACCTCAAGCACCTTATTTTCCAAGAGAACACATCCCATAGAGATGTGCTTTCTAACACAAAGGAGGAGTCACACCCAGAAGAATCAAGTCTGTTCTGTTGCACTGATTCTATATCCACGGGCATTTCTGCACACCTGTTCCTGAGAAGAAAATGCTTTCAGGCAGCAAACCAATAGTTTGGAGATGCCAAGAAAAGAGACAAGAAGAGGAAACCGGGACCAGAGGACAACATTCTAAGATGCTGCTCTCTCTCTTCTTCTTCCCCACGGCCCTGGGCAGGACCTTGTCAGGGCACAGTGTCTATAGGCACATTTGTCTCCTGCTCTGGAAGGAAGCTCCTTCAAAGCAAAGGCCATCCTCAGAACCACAACTGGACCCCAAGGCCCCAGACACTGCTAATCCCCTCTGTTTGTCAACTGGATGATGCTCATCCCTTTGTGGCCTCAACTTAGACAAAGCCATGAAGGGGAAATGCTAGCCTTCAGAATCCCTACTTCTCCAAATCCCTTCTTGTCTGTGGCCTCCACATGGTATCTGGCACTTCAGACCCACGTGCCTGGTTCCTCTCCAAGGAGCCGCAACTAAAACCACCATCTCTCATCAGCAACGATGCCACCGTTTCTGGATCTTTGGTCACTGCTGAAACATGCATACTATTTGAATACAGCTTTTTTTTTTGTCAATAATAAAGCTAAAATGTGAGTTTCACTCTGTTCTGGTATACTTTCAATGCTCTATGCATTAACTCACTAAACTCCTACAATAACTGTAGGAGATAAGTACTGTATTAATTTTCTCACTTCCCAGAGTAGAAAACTGAGGCACAAAAAGATTTAAGCAACCTGCCCGAGGTTACTCGGTGGGTAAGTGCCACAGTTTGGACTCAAATGCAGGTGGTTAGCTCCAGGGCCTACCTCTTGGTCACTACTCTGCTATATTACCTCTCCAGATTACCTTGGTGCCTTTTCCTTCTGTTTCTCCCCAAAAAGTCAATCAGGTACTTCCTCCTCTATGTTCTCATAGCATTCTATTCTTGCCTCTATCTGCTAGCACTTCCCACAGATCAAAGCTGTGTAAGTAAGTGCCTGTCTTCTCCCTGCACTACATGTTCGTTATGGAAGCAGCTTTATTCATCTCCGTCACAGTCTCACAAATATATTTGCTGAATCTCCAAATAAATAAATAGATACCTAAAGTCCATTTCAAAAGGTGCAAGGCTTTAGCCTAAGACAGGATACAGATCCCTGTTCAGAAATAAACGCAAGCATAAATGGTCAACTAGTATTTGACAAGGAACCAAGAACACTCAATGAAGAAAAAACAATCTCTTCAACAAATGGTGCTGGCATAACTGGACATTCACATATAAAAGAACGAAACTAGATCCCTACCTTACACCAGTCACAAAAATAAACTCAAAATAGATTAAAGACTTAACTGTAAGACTTAAAACCACAAAACTCCTAGAAGAAAACATAGGGGGAAAGCTCCTTGACATGGGTCTTGGCAATGATTTTTTTGATGTAACGCCTAAAGCACAAGCAGCAAAATAAGAAATAAACCAGTGGGAAGCCATCCAACTAAGAAGGTTCTGCACAGCAGAAGAAACCATCAACAAAGTGAAAAGACAACTTCCAAAATGGGGGTGGGGGAATTTCGCAAACCATTTATCAGGTAAGGGGTTAAATATGGAAAATGTATAAAGAATCACAACTCAATAGTCAACAAATAATCCCATTTTAAAATGGATAAAAGAGACTTTTTTTCAAAGAAGCTATGTGAATAGCCAACAGGTATATAAAAATGCTCAACATCACTAGTCATTAGGAAAATGCAAATCAAAACCGCAATGAGATAGCCCCTCACGGCCATCTGAATGGCCATCACAAAAAGACAAGAGCGGACAAACGCTGGTCGGGACGTGGAGAAGAGGGAACCCTCCCGCACTGCACGTGGGAATATAAATTGGTACGGCCACTAGGGAAAACAGTATGGAGGATCCTCAAAAAAATTAAAATAGAACTACCATAGGATCCAGCAATTCCACTTCTTGGAATAAATCCAAAGGAAACTAAACACTAACTCAAAAAGATATCTGTACCCCCATGTTCATAATAGCATTATTTACAGTAGCCAACAGAAAAGATGTAAGTGCACATTGATAGGAGAATAAAGAAAATATGATACACAGACACATACACACCATGAATATTATTCAGCCATTGAAGAAAGGAAAGCTTGCCACTTGTGATAACATAAATGGAACTTGAGGGGATTGTGTTAAGTGAAAGAAGTCACAAAGAGAAAGACGAATACTGTATGATCTCACTGATATGTGAAATCTTTTTAAAGAAAACACCACCAAACCCACAGAAAAGATTAGATTTGTGGTTACCAGCGGTGGGAGGCAGAGGCTGGGGGAAGAGGAACTGGAGGAAGGTGGTCGAAAGGTACAAATTCTAGTTGTAAGATAAGTAGGTGCTTGGGCTACGCAACACGATGGCTTTAGTTAGCACTCCAGTATGCTATATGCACACAAGTTGTTAGAGTAAACCCCGAAAGTTCTCATCGCAAGGAGAACAACAATCTGGAGAGTTATTCCTTGTATTGTACCTGTGTAAAATGACGCATGTTAACTAAACTGATTGCAGAGATTATTTTCTAACCAAACCGTTAGGCTACACACCTTATACACTGATGTGCGTCAATTATAGCTGAATAAAACTGGAATAATATATGTATACAATTGAAACAGCAAAAAAAAGTTTTTATTGTTAAAGGGACATAAAGACCCCTGGAATGCGAGTCAAGGGGCCAAAGTTTCAGAGCCTGTCACTAACTAGCTGTGTGACCTTGAACAGTTTTATCACCTCTCTGGTCCTCAGTTTCCTCATTGCCAAAGTACAGGAGGTGGGCTTGAGGACCCCTGAGCGTCCTTTCAGCTGTGGCATCCTAGGATTGTGGCATCAGGGCAGGCTAGCAAGAGAAGAGACTGGAGACAAGCTGGCCTCCGTGTGTCCCTCCTATCACATCCAG
This sequence comes from Desmodus rotundus, assembly GCF_022682495.2. Classification (NCBI taxonomy): domain Eukaryota; kingdom Metazoa; phylum Chordata; class Mammalia; order Chiroptera; family Phyllostomidae; genus Desmodus; species Desmodus rotundus. The sequence goes on along the minus strand of NC_071389.1, from coordinate 44,444,565 downwards.
AGGTGTGACTCCACCAGGCTGTCTTTATGAACAGTCCCCACGAACAGCGGGCAGCAATGCTACCTGGGAAAGAGTGAGGTGGAAGATGGCACCAAGCCCAGCGGCCCCACCTGCCACGTGGGAACCACTGGAGGGGGCACAGCCCAGCAGTACAAAGAATCCAGCTGCCTTCTGGGGGACACTGGCCATTAGTGCGTAAAGAATGAGGCCAGCCACTCTGTCTGCACCAAAGCCACCGAAACACCTGTGACTCAGGAAAGGATTACTCCACTTGAGCAAAACCTGTGATGTTCCTTCCACTGCTTTCCCCCTGCTATCATTACCCAGTCAAGCGTTCTTGGCAACGTTAACAGGTGATTAACAGGCAGGTTTGGGAAGAACCAGGAGCAGGAGCTGGATGGGTACACTATGTCCTCATTTTTGCCCCCTCCCCACCGCCCCTCCTCTGAGACCTGTCACAGGGACAGCACATCCACACTCCCCTCTCATCCACAATGCTGTAATCCCTTTGGATAAAGATTTCTCCGAGAGGAGGGGGAGGAGTATCACCATGGTGGGAACCTCATTTACTCAGCAGCAACAGGATGAACCTGGCATGAGAAATCAGACTCAGAACTGAAGCTGGCAGAACATCTGACAGGGTGTTGGCGGCGGAGACAACATGGGTTTGGTAGAGTTGCAAACAGCAGAGAACGCCAGCCAGCCAAAGGGCTCCCTCGTGTCGCCTGGCCTTTGCTCTGAGGCCAGCTCATTTCACCCAGCCATAACACAGGTTTTAACAAAAGCCCAGAGCTGGCGAACGGGGGCTTTCTGTGTCTTGTCCACCAGTCTGTAGGCATGTTTTAGAGGAAGGAGATCCTTCTGGGCAAATATTTTATGGGGTGTTTCTGACATGAGTGGCCAAGGAAGGAGGAGATTTCTCTTCTAAAGAGTCCGAGGATGCTAAGAATGGAACAGGAAAGGGCCGGGGAGGGGCAGAAAGGCTGCACTGTCACCAGAGCAGATCCAGAGACCTGCTCCAACAAGAATTCAGCTCAGCACAGGCTGGGCTCCAATGCACAGATTTACATGGTCTGGCTTCAACCAAGACAGTACAGTGTTAGGATATGTTTTTTCTCTAGAATTAAAACAAAACAAAACAAAAAAGAACCTCAGAGTTGAAAGGGCCTACGCGCCCAAGTGCCTATCTAATACAAAGATCTTTACACCACCTCCCGGAAGGCTGGCCTGTGCTCTGCATCATGACTCCTGGGAAGCAGACGTAGCGCAGGGGCGGGCAAAGTAGGCGTACAGTCGTGAGAATGAGAAACACGGAGTTTGTCCCCGTACTATTATGTACTTCTCGTACTATTCTTCAGATGAACAGCTGCAAACCTACTCTGGCCCGCCCTTGGATTTGCCCTTTCTACTTTGGAGGCTGCACCCAGACACTGAACAGAAGGTCCCTTTCCAGGTAGGTCTACCCATTTTTCATCATTCCATAAAACATAAACTTAATTCCTATGCCACCAATAATCCTCAAAAATTCTGAGGACAATTATTGTGTTTTCTCTTTCCAGCAAAATCATCAGACAAAAGACCCCTCCATCCTGGTTGTTTTCCTCTGGCCACATGCCAGCTGATTTTTACCTTTAAATTCTCCACAAAACAACCACTCCTTCCGTGGTGTGAACACAATAGACGAGGACAGGACTATGGTGCCTCTTTCTGAACAGTCTGTGCCCATTATCACTATTTTCTCAGTGTGGCTGTGTCATGCGGTGGGCCAGCGAAGTGCGTTGCACACCGCAAGTCTGACCCTTGCACAGATGTGCTTGTACAATTGGTCAGGGGCATTCAAGCTGCTTGAGACACCTGATTTCAGACTGAGTCATCCACACATTCGTAAACCTGCCAGACCTGGTGTCTTCTGCTCATTTTGTCAGCATCTACGTCATTTTTGTCTAATCAAGTCATTCGCACAAAAGCCGAACAGGCAGGCTCTACTGGGTGCCACCAGAGCCTTCTTTCCAGATTAATATTTGTCAGGGAATCAGCATTCTTTGGTGCTTTCCCATCTTCCTAGGCTTTAGCATCCGAACTACTCAGTGTGACCTGGCCTTTGCAAAGCTGTTCATCCTCCAATACAAAGGACAATTTGCCTTTCCCCAACCACACCCTACTATCCCTTGCCTCCATGTTTTAACTTCACCTCCTTTGCCTACAGTGCCTTTTTCCTGTCTGTTCACCTGGTGAACTCCTATTCGTTTTCTAAGTCTCAGCTCCAAATTTCATCTGCCCGTGAAGCCATTCTTTGCTCCATTGCAGAATTAGGTGTTCCCAGAGCAACCCCTACGACCTTCCACTGCAGCACCCAACATACCGCATTACAGCCGCCAGTCTGTCTCCCAGAAGCCCAGGGACAGCAGGCAGGTGGTACATCTGCCACGATCTCCTCTCCTACCCCCATGAAAGATTGTGCTAATCAATCACTGAATCCAGGTGAAGCCACAGAATTCTTCCCAACACAACCCTCCAGGTATCAATTAATTGATTAGATCTGACACTTAAGTTAAAATCTGTACTATTTATAATTTTGTTAAAGGCGAAAACCATGCCTTGTTCACCTTTGTATTACAAGACCTTGCAAAGTATCTGGCATGGAATTAACACAACCATGTCTGTTAAATGAATGACTTTGTTTACTGGAGACTCAACACTTAGAAAGTGAATTTCCCATGTACATACATGTAAGATCCCCATAAACAAAATAATTCTGGTAGTGGCAAAAGCTAGCCATTTGTAATCATTGTGATTAATATTAGCGAAAAATAACTGATCACTACTTAAGAACTTTCTCCTCCTTATCCTGAACAGAGTTCCCTGAGAGGGCTGGCCTCATTGGCCTTGGTACTCATAGGCCTCATTTGATACACATATTAGGCCTGGAACCAATTTGATTTCCTTCTCAGCTTTGTGTGCCCCAAATATACAATAGCTGATAGTAATTTTATGGGGTCTGAATGCCAGGGTTGAAAATGGGTCTGCCAAAGTTTCATCTATAAGAAATCTGTATTATGAAGATTGCTTCCCCATGGAGCACTCTTCAGAGACAGCCACTTGAACCAAAAAGAAAAATTCCTACACAGACTCATTTATTATCACACTCCAGTGTTGTTAAATACAGCCCTCGGGACAAGTCTAGGGACCATACTTATGCAGAGGTCAAATCAGGGCCAGCAGCAGCATCACTGGACTATCAATCATTTCGTAATTAGTCCTTCTGTGTGTGTCTCTACCTACAGAGTGGATATCTCAGATCGTACACTTAATCTCATCTCCAATGTCACCCTTGCAGAATCCTGCAGATGAGGAAGGTAAGACAGTTACCCTTGCTTTTCATAAATAGTATTCAGAGGCTTCTTTAGAATTCCTAGTACTATATTCTACTGACATTCTGGGGCTTTGCGAAAGGGCTTTGTAAACTGCAAGTGGTTATTAGTATACTTGCTTAAAGGTGGGTGATCAATAAAAGTTTATTGCTTCGATGGATGGAAGGAAGGAGGGAAGGAAGGAAGGAAGGAAGGAAGGAAGGAAGGAAGGAAGGAAGGAAGGAAGGAAGGGCAGGTGCTATGTAACTCTGTGTATGGAGTAGCTAGAAAACCAAACATCCCATCTCTCGCTTCCACTTCCTAGAAACCAAAAAGAACCTGCCATAATCAACAAGAGTTTACACCTTAAACAAAACCCAAATTCAGTCGTACGTGACTCTAATAAATTCAAATTCTCTTACAGGGAAGGTATCTTTTAAAGAAATATTAATAATAGTCAATGTGTACTGGGTTCCACTTTGAACCGGGAACTGTTCTCAGCATTGTACAAGCACCGTCGCATTCGACCCTTGGAAGAGCCCTTGCAATCATTACTGTCATTACCCTCATTCCGCAGGGCAGAAACCGGGCATCAAGAGGTTAGGCAACTTCCTGTGTCGCTCAGGAGACATGGCGGAATCTCACTTCACACCCAGCAACCTGTCTTCCTAATAATCAGAGTCCTCTATGGAATAAGTGTGGTCTACACCATCTGCATAAAGGGAAGACCCTCACTCCCCTAACCTGTGAGTACTGGACACCCCCACCCCACCCCACTACTGCCATTACAATGGTGTGGTGACTGCAGGGGGGATGGGGATGTGAGGGGGGTAAATGGTAATGGGAAAATTACAATAAATTTTGTTTATTTCAACTTTCTTCTCAACGAAGTACATAAAGCTACCTTGATCTCATATGCTGAGCTCATAGTCTTTCTCCCCGCAACTACTAAGTTAACATTTTCCCAGATCTGTTCTGAGGGCAGCTCTGTGGTAAATTAAGTTTAGAAAGTGGTGGATTAAACCACAAATACTTCTTAGCGATAAGAATTCTCAAGGTCTTTATTTGTGGATGTGCACCATACATCCTCAAGAGCAGGCCAGCACGTCCTGTGCCGCGTTCTATAAATGCATCTGAGTATGAAACCCTCTTTGTCCCCACAGAACACCGTGAGGTCCCACAGACCACCCCGAAGGAATGCTGCCGGAGAGGGACATGGTCCCCACGGCCATGGCCTTGGCCCTCATCTCAGACCACACATCATCTACCTAGTTGTCTGAAGTTCTCTCTAAATTACACACAGGCTTAAATTTCTACCTCAGAGTCTCACTCCCTCTCACAAAACCTGTCCCCACGGTAAAACCACTATCCAGGATGGAAGGAAAAGTTAGTTTTTTTCTTTTTTCCCCTTTTATGTGTTCATAATTTTCAGGGCAAATTTAATGCCAGGAAATAGTTACCACTCCAGATGAGCTTCCTTTCACCAGATAATAAGATCTATATAATCTCACTGTGTTTTCTTTTTTGCCTTTCTTATCACCAAGAAGAACAAATAAATATATAATACAAACAGGTAAGCTTATGTTCCTGCTCAACTCTAAGACCTGACTCACTTCAAAGTCATGTGGCTTCTATTTCTTCCTCTGATGATTTATTTCCTTTTAAATTAAATGGTCCTTTCAATATAAGTTTTAATAGTTTAGGTTGTCAACCCCTTTAGAGAATTAATGAATGAATCACAAATGAAGTCACTGAACGAATGAACATGGAGGACCTGAGACGTTTCCCTTACAGCGGTGACGGAACAGACTACGCTCTCCACCCTCACGGAGTTCACAGTCTTGTGGGGGAGGCTGAAAGAGAGAAATACAGTACTAACTGACTGTGAGGGATGCTTAATAGTGCTTATAGAGAGAGAGGACAGGGTGCGAGACAATGGAGATGGGGTGGGGGGGGTGGAGGGCTCCACCTTTAGATGAGGCTTTCTGGAAAGGTGAATGGTGAAGGATGCAGAACGCCAGTGCTACGGAGCGACGTGGGTGGAGGCCAGGCCCGCAGAGTCCCATCAGCCAGTCACAGTGAGGATTAGCCTATCAGCAAATGGCAGCCATTAAAGGGTTTTAAACAGCTAAGGCTCCTGATCAGATTTCTGGTTTTGGAGGGAAAAAAATCATTCCAGCTACAATGTGGAGAATAGATTAGGAGACAGCAAAAATGTACAGATTGTGTCATGAGGATGCCACAAACTGCAAGGCTTGAAACTGTTACATAAATAACAATTAGGTCTATTTCCAATCAGTTCTTCATTGCCAAGGAATGACAGTAGTGTTTTCGAAGCAAAAAGGAAACACAGGAACATAGGAAGCTAGAGAATGCAAAGGTATGTTTGGAAATCATGCATTTGTGAGCATGCCACGAGTCCTGTAAAGATAAGGTCCTACCAGATCCCTTCCTCTCCCTGGTTCCCCACAGGGAGACCCTGCTACACATTCCACGTTGGCAGGGAAGGGCAGAGGGAGTCTCTGAGGTCACACCACGGGCCCACCCTCTCTCTGTTCTGTGCCAAAGCAGGATAAGAAAGCAAACGCAAGGGAGAAAAGGATGGCATGGAATTTAGCGAGATGCCAGAGAGGTCCAGGGAGGCAAGCACACAACTCGGGAGGGAAGTTTCTGTGATGAGAATCCAGACTCCGGGGTAAGAAAGGCTTTACGCTCACCCAAAAGCAGCCTGCGAAGCCACACCTGTACGCAGACCTCCTGCATCTCAACAAGGAGAGTCTGTCTTTTAACTAAACTCATCAGTTTATAAATTTTGATGGCACGTATCAGAGAGTCCCACTCTCATTCTTTTAATGTTTCCCCACCCCCACAAAATTTCTTATAAATTATTTCTCCTAATTATAGATGCTGATAAATCTTCCTCTTTATATTGGAAGTCAAAATCTTCCCTAAAAATAAATATCCTCTGAGTTTTCTCCAGAAATAGCAAAGACAAATACAGTGGTCTCCTCTGGCCTGCAGTAAGAAGAAACGCTATTTACTGAGTCTCCAGCATGCTGGATAGGAATTCTGTCGTCTTCTGCACACTCGCACCCACCTTTCTGCATCATGCTCTTCACCCTACTCCCCCCCAAGGCCAGTTCTCTCAGCATAACTTCACAAATGAAGGAAGAATAAAAATTGCAAATTACCATGTCGTTTACTCTTTCCATGCACCAGATTCCACACCCCTGTCTTATATGACATCACTAAATCACGACAGTTGACATCAGGTGGTGTGCCTTTTTACCCCCATCCTACAGATGAAGAAACCCAGACTTAGATTAAGCAATCTGCCCAATTCACATGCTGAGTGGCAGAGCCAGAATTCGAATCCACGTTGATCTGGTTCCAGAGGCCAATTTTCAACCACTGTGGCTTTCTACCCAGAGGAATTTCACCATCCCCCCTGAAGAATTTTCTCTGAACTCTGAACAAACCTATTTATTTACTCTTTGGGTCACGGTGGCTGAATAAGAACAGAACTGGAGGCCATTGCTCCTTCCACTACATCAAGCACCCAAAGCAAAATGATCCTGCTTCACCAAAAAAAATCAAAAGCTGATGGATGTCTAAACTGGAGAAGTCAGCACTAATCCATGCATGCTCTCATTTTAAAAGAAACTTTTTTCAGAAGGAAAAAAAGTGCTATTTCATTAAAAAAAAAAAAAAAAGAAAGAAAGAAAGTCTCTGCTTTCTTAGCCAAAGCTAGCTAGCTGTTTTCTGGCAGCCTCACTGACAAGTCAGAGCGCAGCACACAAACTCGCACTGCGTGAGCTGCGCCTTTCCGTTTAAAGGCGGAGGCTGTGCAACACGACCTCATTTTCGTACAGCCAACCTAAAATAATGCCTTGAGACTTCAAACAGGAGGAAGAAAGGAAAAGAGAAAGAAAAAGGAAAGAAAGAGCTGACATAAACACATGTCTGTTCCTCCCCACCCTTCTCTCTCATGGAAACAGTTTCCAATTTGTTGCGTAATTGCATTGAGTCATCTGGGCTGACACTCAGATGGTTTCTCAAGTTCACCATCCCCCTTACATGCAGGAAAATGAGGCATTTAAGAAAATTTTCCTCCTCCCCACGTAATCTCTTTCTCTTCGGGTAGTTAAATGGAGGGGGCTTGAGACAGGAGGGGCAGAAATTTTGGAAATCACACGTGATGAACTGCAAACGTGTGCAAGTGACGCACGGGGCGGGAGGGAGTGAAAAATGAAATTCCTCTGTGAAAATAATGCACATGTCCCAGGGAAATGAGCCACACATTTCTGATAAATCAAGAGACCAGTGCTCTCTTTATATGCGCGCCAAACAGCATTCCTGGGTAACAGTCCCATATCTCATGAGGTGTAAGCCACTTCACTCCGTCTTATTAGAAACATTCAAAACAAGGCAAGTATTTTGAAACCCATAAAATTTATGGAATTCTAAGCACACCAAAGCCAGAATAGACGAGGGACTCCTCTGTTTAACTGGTTTTAATTTATATTCACTTTAGCAGTTTAACCCACCTGCAAAACCCAACCAATATTTGAAAACATTAATAACTATAAACCATTTTTTTAAAAACAGAATCCCACTTTCTCAACAACCTTAAAACTCGCTTAAAGCTTCTAGAATGCAAGAAAAATGAATCCCAGAGTTTCTAGAAAATTGGCTATAACCTTTGTCACTCACCTGATTACTTACCACCGTTTGAAAGGGACGACAGGCCTCCAGCTGGTGGGCAGTGCAGTTACCGGCCTAAACATCCCCTAGAGACTCTAGACAGCAATTGATGAGGAGAGAAGCGATCAAGCGAGCATGTGTATCAAGTGGACGCCCACGTAAACAAGAGCACGGTGACACGTCCAATACATTCTTCAGAACGACCAGGCCAAATACCACGACACACTTGTGAGCACACAGTTTTAAACGGCTTAGAAGAACTTCATTTTCCCACTTACCTAAGGTAAGACCCAAAGGGAAATCTCAAGTTAAATATTTACTCTTTTAATTTAGCACTGCTTGTACATATGGCATACCAGGTAGTGTTAAAGAAAAAAAATCAAAACAACATAAAGCAAGGCCACACCTCTGCCCTCCAGAATCTTAATCAGGGCTCAGGAATTCAAATAATAATATTAGCAAGTATTTCCAGAGCACTTTACAACGTGCCAAACACTACGCGTATTATCTCATTTAATTTTTCCAACAACCGGATCAAGGAGATACTATTTTTATTCTTCCATGCCCTGTGTGCAGTGAGGAAACAGAAGCTTAGAAAGGTGAAGCCACTTGCTCACAAAAGCTAGGATTCAACATAGCCTGTCTCGTTAAAGCCTCATTGAGAAAGTTAACGGCACTGCGGACAGTAGGACCTGCAGGCTTTCCACCGTAAGTTCAATAAAAGCCAACGCAGAGAGCTTATGTTGTTCTCGGCACAGTTATAACCACTTGGCATTGATTAATTCCTTTGCTGTTTATACTAACCTATAAAGTAAGTACTTTGATTATCCCCAACTAGCTAGGTGAGGAAACTGAGGCATGGAGAGGCTAAGCAACTTGCCCAGGGTCATACCTTTTATAAGCAAGTGGAGTCTGAATTCAAACCCTGGCCGTCGGCTCCAGGCCTTATCTTTGCCACTCCACCATCCATCTAGCCTGGTGACCCCAAGATACCCAATAAATTCTGGTTCCAATAGTAGGATAATAACAGAGTTCAGAACCACAAGAGAAATGCTCCACGGTACTTTGTGCTCATCTGACTGTACCTGGGGCATTGTGTTCAGGTATTTTTAAAACATTTTAAGAAAAACATTGATAAATTGAAACTTGCCCAGCAAAGAGCAAGAAGAGGAGGAAACGGGAACAATGTCCTTAGCCTATGAAGAAACTGGGCTGTTTGGCCTGAAAAGGAAACTGCAAGAACACACATGTACCTAAAATGTCCAGAGGACCCCAACCACCCTAGGAAGATGTGACAAGCAGCCCTAGGACCTCACTGATTCATTGTTCACTGACTCACCAAGTTTTACTGAGTAGTCAGATGTGCCAAACGGAAGAGACGCTCCCTAGCTGAGTGACGCTTGCACTTCAGCATAGGAAGGTCTGCTCACTCCTCGGTGAGGCCCACCAGAGGTGAGAAGAACAGGTAGCAGAGATGACTCCTGTGCAGGGTGGCACAGTGGACATGTGACCTCTGCGACTCTGCTATGGTCCATTTATACTGCACTGCCACTATTAAAAACATGCCATAAAAGTCACAAATGCCACAAATTATAAAACTTAATCATCTTTTTTAAGAGGCCAACAGAAGCATCCCTCCTCAGGAAAAAAAAGAAGAAAAATGTTTTCAGTGGGCTTTACGCGGAGAATTGGACAAGTTGTATTCTAAAATAAGAGTAATTATGAAAGAAAAATTCAAATTTTCTTCTCCACTTCCTTCACCACTTTGTTTTATTAATGAATTGATTAGCATACCTCATTAACAAGTATCTTGTTCTTAGGGTCTTGTCAGTTTTGTTTTGTTTTTTAAATGTCTTTACCCTGAGCAAGAAACTGTAGCATTAGCATCCTGGAATTCCTTGGACCACAGGACCAGCTCCTCACACATCATCCCCTGGGCCTAGTTTACAGCAGCAGCCGGCACTCGCTGTTGGCCCCTGTAGCAAAATGTTTTCCGATTTCTGAGTCAGGAGAAGTATCTGATGTCATTTATAAACACATTCCAGAATATAAGCACTTCCAAGTGAAAAAAAAACAATCAAAACCACTGCAATGATTTTAAATATAAGACAATACTTCCCATGAACTATTGCGTTCTTTGTTAAAATGAAGATGCATATGTATTTTCAGTATTACTATCAGTAGGATTTTTAAAGTTTTTTCCTTTTCTTTTGAACAATGCGTTATTTCGTAAAAGACAACAAAAATCTTATGCTATTTCAAAGCATTCTTCTAGGTAGAATAAGGACTTTTCCCATAGTGAGAGCATATTTTTCCTGAACCATTCTGAGTTTTTGATACTTTTTAAAAAATTTTTTATCCTGACCTGATGACATTTTTTTCATTACTTTTTTAGAAAGAGAAGAAGGGAGAGAGAGAAACATTGACACAAGAGAGAAGCACCATTCGGTTACCTCCTATACACACCTAGACCAGGAATCCCACCCACAACCTTTCGGTTACTAGACGACACTCCAACCAACAGAGTCACACTGGTCAGGAAATGATGCTTTTCTTTTTGTCTCTATCGATAGGACTGAGAGATTTGCAGGAATCAGTCTAACACGGTTTAAAGTGGCCAACTAAAAGGATAATAACAGGATTCTGCCGTGTAGCAGGAAAAGGCTTTGACCCAGGTTTGCTCACTTCCTCTGGATGCTTTCTCAACACACGTGCTCTGTTTGCTTCATTTTGTTTTTTAAAGAATGGATTTGAGCAAGAGTGAGGAGATAGACTAAGAAGAGAAACAAGATCTCCCAACAAAAAAAATCTTTACTCTACAGTTTACAATACCATATGGAACAGTATCATCACTTAGCAGTTGCTGGAATCACTCGGAGGCATCCAAACTCCACCCTGAATCTAGGAGCAAACGAACATGTGGAGAACAAGAGTCTCCATGCAGTTTTAATGATTTCAGAACTAACTGCAAAGAGCAATGCCAGCGCCGTTGGTAACGGCAGCTCAGAGAGTGTCTTTCCCATCACCTACCATATCCGATTCCCCCTGAGAGAGAATACTGCTCTGTAGGAACACTGTCTCCACAAACACAAAGCCATAAATATACCCTGATCATCTAGGGAATGCAAGTGACCTCTCAGATCATCTCCTATCCTCTCACTGGCTTTCTTTGGGTTTGGGAAGCCAAAAAAGATATAAAAACACAACAAACTGTTACTATTGCAGGATGTGAAGAGGCCAAGAGATTATGATTAATAAAGTAAGAAGATAATTATGTCTCCGTTCACACTACTAATGAAGGGAAGAAGTGAAAGACAAACAATGGACAATCCAAAAACCATTTGTATTTGATTCTGCAGCAAGATAGATGGGTGTTCTTCCAGCAGGGTTTGCCTTCTTAATTATTTCCCTCCCTCCAAACCAATGATAAAAATCTGATTGTCTTCAAGAACAAGCATGAACTGATAATGGGAGAGAAGGCCAAGAAAGGCAGGGTGGCCTTGGACAAACCTGGGAAGAATGTGATTGGGTAATAATGTGTGTGTGTCTTTAAATATACCCTTAAGTGAGTATCAACTATATGTAAGGCACTACATTATCCACGTGTATTATCTCCACTAAACCTTTCAACAGCATTGTTCTATAACTATCACTATCCTCATGTTTCGGATGAGAAAAATTGAAGTGAAAGGAGGTTAAGGAACTTACCAGGCCAAGCATCTGGACAAGGGGGAGCCGGGACTTGGGCCTAGATGTGTGTGGCTGTGGCACCTATATTCTTTCCACTTTGCCTTGTTTGTTCCCTTTGTTGGGGACAATTCTATAGTGGATAACCCTCGGACAAGACCATCATCCACTGATGTGTGCATCACTTCACACCAACACATAAACACACGAAATTACCAGGGAAGGGCCATAGTAAGCTGCTTATTGATAGGGCCCACTATAGACCACCCTGGTATAATATAAAGCATACTTACCACGAATTTCTTCCCAGATGTGTATGTTGACAGTTTCTGTTGAAACCAGGCAGTGTGTTTGTTTCTATTTCTCCACCAAGTTTAATACAGAGGATTTTGCAAAGCCACATTTCAGGTTAGATCTCACACTTTGCCAAATACAGTGTAAGACTGGTGTTTAATCTTGACAGCATCTCATTAGTGTAAATTAGTGACTCAATGTTAAAACTAGAAAACAAGCGGCTAAGAGACCCCAGCTAAGGCAAGTTTCATTAAAACAGTGACTTAATGTGCACTGTGCCCAGTTTCAGAAAGCTTCAAGCTCCCTAATCATTTTCTGGATGGTTTCCATTCCAACCAGTTTCCATGTTGGTGTAAACCCATCCATCTCCAATGAGGATGTGCATGGGAAAATGAACATAATGTTAAGTCCACAGAGACCTTGTTGCAATGTCAAAACCAAGTGATGTCAGTTTAAATTATAGCTAAAGGGGGTGGGGGCACATCATAAAGACACATGTCTCCTGGAGCCTGTCTGCTTGCCTAGAGCAAAATGCTCTACCAAGTTGGGTAGAGAAACCGGTTTCCATTTGCGTTCCTAGCTTCCAAGACACTTGGAGATAAGTTTGCTCAAGGAGCCAGTGAACAGGACACTGGGGACTCCAGAGTGCCTCAACTCCCAGTGTTCTGCAGGGACTGATCACTTGTACCAATCAGTCAAGTCCTGTGCTCATATCATCCTCTATTTATTCCCATTAGTACTAGAAACCCACAACCTTTCATTAAAGACTTTGCTAACTTCCTGAGTCTGAAGCCCCAACTTTTTCAACAACAAGGACCCCTTCTGTTATTCTCCCCCATGGGTACCACGTGTCAAGACTCTGCCACGTGCTTACCACAATGACCAGAACTGTCTACTTAGAGTTTGAAATACTAAAAGTAGTTTATCCCCCGTTACTACCTCAGTACAAGGATACCAGTATGGAAAGCGATCAGATTATAACGTGAAACAAGAAAAAACCATAATAGTAATAATGTTTCACATTTACTGAGTGCTTACAGTTTATGCCAGGCATTGTGCTGAGTGCATTATTTACGTTATCCAATTTAATCCTCACCACACCCTCATGCGATGGGATCTATAATTATCTTCCTCATAGAAATATGAAGTAATTTGCCCAAGGCCAGCAAACTAGCACCAGAGCAAAGATTTGAACCTCCAGCTGTCTAACTTCAAAGCCACTGTTCTTCTCCACTCTACTGGCTTCCTTGCCTCTCACTCCTGGCTGCATTTCTCATTCCTTCCCACTCCCTTTGGAAAATATGCATTGTGCCTACTTTGGAAACTTTGGGAAAGCTTCAAGTTATCGTCTCACTACTTCAACACCCCCATCCGCAGTCTGCACAGTGATACTGCTCATTCCTATGGGAGGGAGGGAGGAAGGGAGAGAGAAAGAGATCCTAAGGCATCAGAAGTATTCAAACCCAAGCTCAAAAGCATTCCCAAATAAACCAAGGTGCTAGTTCTTTTAGTCACTACTTACCTGCACCTAACTACTTCCACTCAAAGCAATAACGTAGGGGTCTATCTCCTAGATGCCCCAGAGTCCCTCAAATATTCAGTCTAAATTCTCTCCTTTGAATGTGAAAGGCAAGGAGGTTTCAGTCTGATAGACAATGTCTTTAATGTTTCTGATGAAAGCACCAAAGGCAGCCCTGGACAATGAACCCTGGGCACTTCTCTCTCGCTACCAGCCCTCCTCTCTCCCCTCACTGTGAAGAGAAAATACCTGGGTAAGGTGAGAGTGGCAGCTCCCTCTAGATGCTCAAGTTTAAACCACAAGTTCCATAAAAATAACTAAACATCTACATGCAGATACAATCAGTTTTAGAAATATACGTGAATGATCTAATGATGTGTAGAAAGGGGGGAAACTAGAAGAGCGGAATATCAAATGATATCAACAGTACGGCTCAACTGTGCCATTACGGATCCATGCACAAGGACGATTAGTGTGTAAGAAAAACATAAAAGGTTTAATTTGTACAAATGGTAAGCCCACACACATTTTTCCTTGTGTTTTGAGTTCGTTTGTTATAATATTTGTGAAATAAGTAATAATTTCAAAAGCATACTATATACAGACTGTGTAATTATGTGACACCAGGATAAACAAACTAGCTGTATAACATGTCAGCCAAGCATTAACCATTCAGAAAATTCTGTAGGATGCCTATCAGGGGTTACTAACTTATCTCTCTCTCCCTCGGAAGGAACGACAACCAGTTGCAAGATTCCTTTTGATCATGCTCTATGCCTCCAGGCCCACATCTTCTGGACAAAACACTATGTATTACTCTAGAACATTCTAGAACAAATGTTCTAGAGTAATACAATGAGCTCTTCTACAAGTGCTGCTTTCCTACTCAGAGACAGACCAGCAAAAGTATAGCTACAGTGAATTCAAGCTGGGTTCCAAACAACCCAACACCGAAAAGCTAAGTTCCATACTCAGGGGGGAAAAAAGGTGGGGCAAACGAGATTCAGGCCAGAGAGCGCCAAGAGGAGACAGCAGGGTGAGTCTGGGTTGTGGTGAGAGCCTCCTACTTATACTTGTCTGTAGCCCACAGTCCCCTTCTTAGCAGGCCTGACAGGCAATACGGTAAGGAGCCCCTTATCGCAAGGACCTGGCAGGTTGGCACAGAGGCACACAGGCTGGGCACAGGGGCCAAAGTCAGCCCAGGCCAAATGAGCTGCAGGCCAGCATGGAAGGACACTGGGTAGATGCCAACATTTTCAGATTCAGAGGGGCTTTTGACAAATGAAAATTCTGGATGATTAGAAATTCCAGATAAGCAATAATAATCACAACCACCTAAACAATCCTAGTCGAGGGCTCGCCGTGCACAAGCCCACAGGCTGTGGTCCTGCTATGACATGTCTGGGCTCTCACTGTTCTGAGAAACGACTAGAACTGAGCACTCGGCACCTTTTCCAACACATCTGCGGCGGTACAGTGGCTTCAGGGGGACCCCCCACTACTGCAGATCTCACGAGCCTCTGCGATCATTCGGTTGATGCTGTTTATAGACGGCCGTGGGGATGACAAGAGAAAACATATCCTTGGCAGTGGGGTTTATGCCAAGGTTTAGGTACAGTGATAAATTGGGCTCACATACTGCAAATAAAAATGATGTGAAATGACTACCCATTTGCTCAAAGGTGTGCAAAAACATATAACGAGTCTTGAATATAGTTCCTTCTTTGTTCCTAACACCACATTCCCAAATTGTACTCATCTTCCCAAGCTCAGCTCAGATGTGTGTCCCTCAGGAAACTGCGGGTTCCCTCTCTGACACTTTCACTTCTGTCCCCACCTCACACTGGAGTTTATCTGTAGCTGGCCGACTACGACACGATCTGCCGCTTATCAAGCGCCTATCCATCCGCCAGGCCCTTTCCACTGCCTTTTCAAATCTTAAAGCAACCCTTCAGGAATGGAATGTATTACCCACAACTTAAAGATTTAGAAGGCAAACTTGAATGAGAATGAGTAACTTGCCCAAATCTCAAAAAGCTAGTAAGTGGCAGAACCTGAATTTGAACCCAAGTATATCAGATCCCAAAGCCCCTTCCTTTGTATCATGCTGTCTCCCTCAGACCTGTCGCTTTCTGCTTGATATTTATCAATTACTAGGTGACAAGTTCCTTGAAGGGCACACCCACATCTGAGTCATCACATGTTCATTTATAAGCTGTCTTAAGTCATCCATGAAGTATACGGTGAATAGAACACAGAGTAGATATTTAATAAATACTTGTTGAATGAGTGATAAAATGACATGGGAAGAGATAGAAAGGGCAATTGTCACTGTGTTGGCAACAAAAGATAGCACGAATGTTTTCCCGGGCCTTTAATTATAGGACGTCCTCCTTTTCACTCAGCCCAAGTTGACTCATCCGACGCCAAGGCTACTTTTTCATCAGCAGCCTCCCTCAGCCCGGCCTGGGCCCTCCAGGCGATGAGAGCAACAGCTTGTGTTTCTACAGAGAACTGTCTTACCGTTCTCTGCGGCAACCTTCACTCCACCGGCTTCGATGTCCCTCAAAAGGCTAGAATCACCCAAGGATGAGAGGCAAACCAGAAAGGTGAGTATTTGGCCCCTGCCAGCCATTTACATGGTCCAACAGTGACCCACGAATCTTAATCTAGATTTATTTTTTTCTTTTAGAGCATAAAGGACAAGTGAGGAGCAGGACCATAAATTTGCTCTTTTATTAGATGGGGAATATTTCACCTGAGAGGTCAGCATAACTTGGAGGGGGGAAAAAAACCCTCTCTGAAAGTGGCCACCACATTACCCTGACATAACACAGGACTGCCTGCCAGCTACCGACAAGTGAGCCGCTGGCACTCGCATGCTGTCAGAACTCCTTAAAAGGCATCAAAATAGGATAATTTTTCCTGTTCAGCGTTATCACTTCACATATTTCACATCTATACAGAGTCCACGGGGAAAGAAGCATGGTGGGACTATTAAGTAATGTAGCTGAATTCCTTAATGACGGAAGGAAACTGGACTCCCTACATAAACCATCTCATAGAAGGAACCACAGCACAGACGGAAGCTGGAGAAGAGGTTGTAAGCACGAGAGGGCGTCCAGTAAACCAACTGGTGCTTCAGTTTGTGAAACCGCCTGGTCTAACATTCAACTGTTATAAAAATGCCTTATTCATCCATTCACTTTTTAACCATTAATTGTGGGTCTAATGTGGTGCTATGAACTAGGAGCACTATGATGAATAAGGCTTTGTGCCCGTTCTCCAGAAGTTCACGGTCTAGCAGAGGTGAGACTGTCTGAGGAAAGAGTTACCATGCAGTGTGGTAAGTGCAGTAGCAGAACAGTGTGCCAGCTACGAAGCCATATCCTATAATTGGCTGCACGACACAGTGTAACTAAAATTAATTGAAATAATGCTTTTCACTATGCATACCCAGCGATTTCACCTACGTTATCTGATTTCATCCTCGATTAATTCATCAAAGGAAAATATCCTTCTTAGGGAAAGAAAAACCTGAATTTCAAACCTATTCCTTTAAAGTCTATGTAAAAGAACACCTGGAATTTCACAGAAAATAAATTTTGGTGCAGAAAGGAAACAGTTTATGACAAACTCAGATATTTCATGAGATAAACCATACCTTCTCCATAAAGGTTTCTTAATAAAATAGTTTCCAGCCACTGAACAGGCCCAGTCTACAACAGTCGACTCCATAGCTAATGGGAAAAAAAAAAAAAAAAAAAAAAAACCTTTCTGATTTTGGAAAGAAATTTATCAGGAAAGGAATAGAAAACAAAAAAACAAAGACAAAACTGATGTCTCCAGGCCCTCAAGGGAAGGGGTTTGTTCCCTGTCCTAAATTTGCCTGACAAGAGGAAATTCGGCCATTTCTCATCCACACTTGATGTAGGAAAAGTGGAGAGCTCACTTTCAAAAGAAACCACTTATTCAAGATGATCAAGTGGAAGTAACATTCTCAGTCATTTGGGGAGATGTCGTAGACACCTTGGTGGGTTAGGCATGGAGCAGCCACATTCTCCTTGCCCATATTTCTTCATGTTTGATACTTGGATTACCCCAGCAGGAAACGAGCAGTCTTTGAATGGAGGGTTTTGTTCAGAATTCTAATAGCTTCCAGCATGCGCCCCAGACCACAATGAGCACACCAAATTTACTTAGACACCCAGGCCAGACGTGAAGAATTTCTCTGTCAGATCTAGTAAGCTCCACCAATTTAACATTTTGGCTTCTCGTGGGCAAAGAGAAGACAGCCAAACAGCACTGGTGCCGGGGGGCAATCTGGTGACATGTGGCAGTTCTTGAAAGAAAATTAATGAACACGACCAGTAACCTTTCTGCCCCTCTTTACTCTCCTCATTCAAGGGAAAGAAGCAGAATTTCAGCAATTGGGGTAACTGCTGCTCCTTAAAACAGCTTCAAGGCTGTTTTTTTCACTCCACCAGACTTGCCACATTTCATTGTTTGCTTTCAAGATTACCTCGCTATGACGCCTGCTGACTTGAAAGTACAGCCATCGTTTGTTCCATTCAACAATTTCATCCTTGTTAATCTAATAAACAAAAGGTACCACTGGCAACCTCTGATTCAGTCACAAAAGCTAACTACGTCCAGTCAAACCCAATAAAATATTTGCTTGGTGCGCGGTACGCGCCAGACTCAGTGCCAGACATACTGCACATATTAATGGAACGATGACGACGATGGCAGCAATCAATAATAATATATTTAATAAATTATTCTAATAAAACTAGCAATAGTAATAACAATCCATCAACACCAATCATTTAGCAAGTGCTTACTGTGTGAGAAAGCCTACAGTAAATACATAAACATGCCCGGTATCACTCCTCACAGCCCATTCAGCAACGTATAATTATTACCCTTTTATAGGTGAGCGAAAGAGGATTGCAAGAGATTAAACCAACCAGCCCAAAGTCACGCAGCTTGTAAATGACAGCTGGGGTCTGGACCCAAGGCCATGCCTTAACATCTTTAAAGGAGATCCCACCGAAATGATATTCAGAGTTTATCATGGTGCAAAGGGATGAGAGAGATGGCAAAGTTTTCCAGATTACAGAAGAAGCAGCAGGCCGGTTACATCAGCCATCTGAACCAAAAGCATAACAAAGACACTTTACAGTAGAATTTTGCCATCTCTCCAATATCTAGACCAGCATAATACGTGACCCATGTTCATCCCTAAAAGAACTACCTAGAGTAATCGACTGTAACCAAGACGAGGACAGAATAGGTGATACAAAACAACACAGCCGTCAAAGTGATAACACCCTTACAGTGTCTTCCCAGCAGGTAAACCCCATTTCTGTGAGCGGAAGGGAGATTGCCTGTGGGGGGAGGGTGTACGCGCATGCATGTGCGTGCTTCCTGTTGGATTTTCTAGTTTTACCACTATGTTCGTATGTGGTAAAAAATTCTTTACAAGGTTTTGAAAGGACCCATCTTAACAAAGAAAACCTTCATAAAAGTTCAATGGGAAAGTGAAATCATGGATTGGATGAGTAATAAAAAGCTTATGAACAGCTGATTTCTGAACAAAACCAGTTAGAAAGAGGTAACACAAAGCAAAACACAAACCCTCAAAATCTTGAGGTTCTAAAATTTTGAGAGGGAAAAAAGATTGAAATTTTTGGTAAGCTTCAAGGGAAGAAGAGGCATGTTCTAACGGTACCTCAGCACAAAGTTCTGAGAAGTGAAGGGACACTGGGCAAGTCTGGTTCTTCTAGGTTCCCACAGCCACTAAACTGCTCAATGGGGACTTATGCCCCAACTTCCAGTCCCAGAACCGCAACCCAGACTAGGCTGATGGGGAGAGGGCCCCTCTGATAACACGCAGGGAACCATCGAGCAGCCTGCATCCACTCACACCCAAACACACATGGACGTAGAAATACAATTGGCGCGCAATCTCCAAGGGTTCATTAGTCTCCTGAGACATGGAAGCCAGACTGAGACCCTTGCACACAGTAGGAACCCTTACACTCGAGGATCTGGCAAGTTTAGAGCCACATGTAAAATGATTGAACTGCTTTTTTATTTTGCAGCCTCATCACAGGCAAATCCATCCAGTTTCTCAGACGTGAGCCGAGAGCAGCTTTCATTTAGTCAATGGTCCACCCACAAAAAGTGTGGCTTCCAAGGGATGCCTGCCCATGTTCCAATCCTGCTTCTGTCTCTCAGTAGCTGTGTGATCTTTAAAAGTTTTATTTATTCGTCTGTGCCTCTGTTTCCTTACGTCTGAGAAAGGGACTGATAATAACACCTACTTTGAAAATGTTGTAAAGATTAAATGAATCTTTATATGGAAAGCACTTAGAACACCTGCCTAGTACATAAGCAAATAAATGTTAGCCTTTATTATCTATGGCCCTTTTTAGGGAAAAGGGAAATATAATAAATGTTCATACCAGAAAAGCACTATGGGACTGCACAGCATGGTAGTTAATGATGTCCACTTCTGTTATCTTTACAAAGTTGACTATCTGGTTAACCAAACAAGTATCACCCATCTGTGTTTCCAATTGGGATGTAGAAACTATAACTAACCTGTGAAATTGACCACACAGAATGATTAAGAAAAATGTGTCAGCAGATTAATAGCTTTCCTTCGTTTCAGCTTGTGAAGGCTTAGCCACAACCCATTGACGACGACAAATTAGGGGAGACCCGAGTGACTGTGACCCTGAATATCCAATCCAGTCCTTCCACTGGGCAGCTGGGAAGCTTAAACCCAGAGGTGTGCATGGTTTGCCCAGACAGACCCTGTGAGTGAGTAGCAGAGCCGAGAACTCAAGGTTCTCAGAATCTGTTTGCTTATCTGCCTCCTTCTACTAGACTGTCAACCCCTGAAGGCCAGAAATTAGTCATGTATGTCTTCCTACCTTCATCCCAGCCCAGCACGTATGGACACAGAAGGCAACAACAAATCAGCGTTAAAAAGAACCAAAGCAATGAGTGTTCTTTATTTCTTCTAAGGTACCATTCTGACCCTAACAAGGAGATCGCTATCTTATTCACCAAAAAGAAGACACATAGGACAGTAAAGCGGACATGAAACCCAAGCGTTCTGGCGGTCTGTGAGTCAGGAGACCTGAGCTTCTGTCCTGCTTCCAACTTGCTTTGTGACATTGGGCAGCATTTACCTTTTCTAAAAGAAGATGATGGGACAAGATGATGTCCTCAATAGAGCAAAAAGGAGTCAAACTGTATGAGGTCACAAAATGGAATTAAGTAACAAATGCTATAGTTAATTGTATGTTGCTTTGTGTTTCTATTACACTTGATAATTTCGCAAAGGCTTCTTTGTACATTATCACTTAATCCTCATGGTACCCTTGAACCAGGTCGGGAAACAAAGCCCATTGTACAGATTGATGACACTGAGGCACAGAGGGACCACATGTTTACGTCAGAGTTAAATGACACATAGCACCTGCAGCAAAGGGCAGGATTCACACTAAGAAAAAGACAGAGATGCTCAATGGCAGATCAAGGGGCCAAAAAGAGGCAGCACGTAACTTCAGACGGCATTAACAAGAAGCCGTGGAGCCCGGCATGACTCCCCAACTGCCAGCTTTCTTTACTCAAAATTCTACCTTCAAAGAGCCCCTCCCACAGCCACAGGACGATCAGAGGGGTGACGGCAGATATGAGGTCAGGACATTTGGCAGATGGATCAGACACAGAGGAGCAAGGAAGCCTCTTGAAATACATCCTGCCTACTGTAAAGCAAAATGTATTTCCAAGCATGGAAAATCCTGAAATACAAAAAAAAGATAATAAACAAAAATTATGCAATACCATTATTTACTTCTTAAACTGAATTTAAATGCCACTGATATTCACTTTATAGAATATGCCATTTAAAAATTTTATTTTAATAAACCTCTGCCAATACATAAAATCAGCCCTTGACTTGTCAGGAAGGGCCACTCTACTTCCAAAGCCCTGTATTATTATGACACAAAGCCCAAGACCGGCCGCCTGGCTAACTGGAACCAACATACGTCTTTCAAGATTTGCCCAAGACCCTTTGAACACCTTCTCAACATCCTGAGAGTTTTCTGCTTTATTGAGAGCCACCATCACAAGCAGAATTCCAACCTGTATCTCCCAGGTTTCCTACAACAAGACAATCAAAGCCCCTCTACAAAACACGGACACTAGAAAAAAAAGAGTCAAGTAAAGCAGAAACTACTTTCTAGAAGAGAATCCTCTAGCAAGCCTAATGGTGAAGGGGGCTCGGGTGGGGCATCTGGTGTCTTCTTCCTGAGCACAGGTTCAATGTGCAGGACGGCGGTATACTGTTATTTTCTCTACGGCCGTCTCATGGCGTAACTGCCTTTGCTTTAGCATGTTCTTGGCTATGTAACACCCAAGCCTGGCTTTCTGGACCTCCTGAAGATTCAATACTCATGCAGGCTGCAAATGAGCAATATCCAAAGGCAGAGAAAAAGGCAGGAAATCCAAAAGAAAAATGAAGGACCAATTATTAGCTAAATGGAAAACGTTACTCTCAATTTGCATATGCAGCATTTAATTATTTCTCCCCCAAACTCAACAGAACCATTAAGATAAAACTTCTGGCAGCCACCTCTCAGGTTGCAGCTTTGTTTCATCATCACAAAGTTTTAATAACATCCTTATTCTGCTGGTGCAACACTGGGGGAAGGAATAGGGAGGATGGGAACTTCTGGTCTCAACAGTCCCAGATTCCTCCTGGACAGCAGTGCACGTCCCCGCAGGGAAGCTCCTTTCCAGGTAAAGACAATCTTTTGTCCTCTAGTATAGCCACTTTCAAGACAATCTAACTTAATTCACTCAAAACTTCATCAGGCAGCAGAGAATCTTTGGTCATGACGGACTTTGGTCAATGTAGGGGAAGCGACAGTACAAGGACAAATTCTTCTTTGAACTTTAAAGATTGCACACCCTCCTCTCTGTTCATCATTATGGGTCCCATGTAACTGAGTAACTTGTCATCTCTATTTCTTTTGCTCAAAAATGCTATCTGCTGAACGAACTATTTTCAAACGTTGCCATCCTCCAGATCGTACCCTTCAATTCTTTTTAACTTCCTTCCAACTTTCCAATACAGAATCTCATTAACTAGCTTGCCTCCTTGGTGCTGTTTTATATTATAACTTCCCCCCCATTTTAAGATGTTATGCTATTAAGCATTTCCCTTTAGAGACAGCAACGTTATCAACCTTGCCACACACAAAATCCATAACCAAGAAATCCAATAAAGTTTTATTGAACCACTTTAATGTGTAAGATCTGTCCAGAAAAAATCCAGCCATTGTTAATATAACGAGAACAGTTTGTATGACATAAATGTAACCTGGCAGCCAAGGAGAGTGGACTACAATGCACATGTGTGAACAATGATGACTTCACTGTACTAGTCAGTGGGGGCAACAGACATCATTGAGTGAGCATGTGTACTGTGTGGCCATCACATTCAAAATGACTGAGTAAAGCAATGAATCTGCATCAGATTCTGCGTTAAGCTTGAACATTCCTCTTTGGAAACTATTTGGATGATTCAGAAGACCACAGCTATAGGCAACTGGTGATTGGCAGCTTCATCACGACAATGCACCAACTCATACATCACATCTCACGCAGAGTTTTTTGGAGAAAATCACCCAGGTGACTCAGGCCCCCTACAACCCAGATTTGGCACCCTGTGACTTCTGGCTTTTCCCAAAACTAAAATCACCTTTGAAAGGGAAGAGATTTCAGACCATCAATGAGATTCAGGAAAATATGACAGGACAGCCAATGACAACTGAGAGAACTGTGTGACGTCCCAAGGTGCCTACTTGGAACAGGACTGAGGCGTCATTGTCCTATGTACAATGTTTCTTGTATCATCTTCAGTAAATGTCTTCCTGGCTGGTATGGCTCAGAGGGTGGAGCGCCAGCCTGAGAACCAAAAGGATACTAATTCAATTCTCAGTCAGGGCACGTTCCTGGGGGGTGCAGGCCAGATCCTAGTTGGGGGCGTGTGGGAGGCAACCAAGTGATGTTTCTCTCCTCTCTTTCTCCCTCCCTTCCCCCTTCCCCCTCTCTAAAAATAAATAAATAAAATCTCATTTATTATTAGTGTGATGACAAAAGCCTGAACAACAATAGTAATAATAATGATAGCCATTTACTCTGACCTTATGTGCTAGGGATCTTAACATGTGTGCACACATAGCATGATACTGCATGATGAGGAGAAACGTGACTTCTGCCCTCTGACATGCCTGGGTTCAGCTCGAAGCTCTACCACTGAGGCTATCTTCTTAACCCTTCTGTGCCCTGAACCCCTCACATCTTACACAGCTCTGAATCCCCAGACCTGGCACAGCACCTGCAGAGGGGACATTTGTTTGTTGAATGAATGAATGACTGAAGTGATTCGAATAAATAGCAGCTAAGGACTCTGAGTACTGAGCATGAACTATGGGCTGGACACCATTCTAAGGAATTGACATTAATTATATATTTAACATTTAACAAATCAAATAGGCTTTGTTGAATAATTCAAGAGGCTGAGGGGGAGTGAATGGCAGGCACAACCTTAATGAAATGCAGCTACTTAAGGTTAAGGTGGGCTTTAAAGAACAGAAAGACTTCTACAGGATTTGTAGAGGCAGTGGGGGGCATCTGGACAAAGGGAGCCACATGGGCAATGGCCAAGAGGGATGAGGATGAGCCCACTGTCATCAGTGGCCTGAGGTTCAGAAGAGCAAGACCAGGTCAGGGGGTACTTGTGGGGAATAGAAAGAAATGAGATTAGATAGCTAGAGTAAGGCCAGTACAAGTGGCACCTCAAACTCCAAGACCGGTAATTGGCCTGGGCTTCTCCAAAATGGGAGAAGCTAATGAAGCTGCTGGTAGCAGTGAGGCACACAGCATTCTGCTCCATGTCTTCAACAAAACAGACAAATGTCGCAGAGGAAATGAAGGTGAAGTTGGGAAGGCAGACAAAAGCATCAAAAAAGAGTCTTGATGGTAGCAAGGGAGGGATCCTCATCTTCATGGAGACTGCTCTTCAGGAAACACCGACTAGCATAAGGGCAGTTGCCCTCCTTAACTCCACTAGACACCAAAACCCTCAGCCCGTCAGAGAACAAGTCCTCACCCCGTGTGCTGGCTGTGTCCTGCAGAAGTTGCAGCCAACGCAGCGAGCAAGTAAAAACACAGCTCCATCCAGGAATCCTCCCGCCAGTCTGAGCACCGTGGCGTAGGATGGCAGACATGAAGTGGAAGGGGCACCTTTTCTAATTTGTACAAAGGCACCATAAGGCTGTCGGCTATCCTAACAAACACAGTCTAATTTCTCATGCAATTATCCCATTTTACATCCCAAGACTGAATACACGTAGACCAGCGATTTTCAACCTCTTTCATCTCATGACACACATAAACTCAAATTCTGCAGCACACCAAAACACTAAAATTCTGTGACACACCAAAAAACATACATTTTTGTCAGTCTGACAAAAAATAGGTATAATTTTTATTCACTCACACCAGGCAGCTATTATTGCATTGGCCGTTGTCATTTTTTTATTTGACAATCTAAGGGAAAAGAGGTCAGTGCCCCTGACTAAATAGTCAGGTAGTGCATGTTTGAAAAATTCTTGTGACACACGAGTTGAAATCATTGATTTAGACCAGTCACCTGGAGAGTTTTAAACCAGTAACTCCATAAATATAAGTAGATTTATTCACTCAGACACTCACACACTCATACGTACATTTCTTTATGTACAGAGTGCTGCATTCATTACGGTGGGAGATAACAGAGCTTACCATCTAACAGACATAATCACGAGTATCATAAACAGTATGGCAAAAGAGAATAAAAATCTTAATTAGCATTCTCGACAGTCAGGGCAGCTCCACTAGACCAGCAAAGAAAGAAGTTCAATACCATCATCTAAATGAGACAAAAGGAAAAACAACACCATCATTAGGTTTAAATACAAAGTACACTTGAAAGTTACACTCAACTAGTAGTTGTGGAGGCAACACAGTTTACCCTTTAAAGCAAAAAGTCCGATTTTAGAAGTAGCAAGGTCTAATCTTGCTTTAGCCACAGGATCGCTGTGCCATTCTGAGAAACTATGCAAAATATAACCAATCTTCATCTGTTTATCAGGAAGAGGTTTAATCAATAACTGAGAGGTGGAATGAGAAATAGCTTAGCTAATGCACAGTGCTCCTGTTAATTAAAGCCACCCCCTGCCTTGGCCGTGGATTAGAAGGAGGAAGGACAGAGATGGCTTTAAACAACGAGAGCACCAGGCAAGAGTAGTAAAAACAATGAAAAGCAGAAGACTGTAGTTTAAGTCAAGAGAACACCATCTCGGGGAAATAAGCATTTGGCCTACATTAAACCTTAAAGGAAAAGCTGATAAGTGAGAGATAACAGATCTGGTAACTCCACATGTCTGTATATTGGTAGCCAGTCAGTGCAGTTCAACCTCAGAGGCAGAGAGCTACCTTTTAGACTCGGGTGGGGAAGAAGGGGAGAGGATTCCCGTGTGCCAAAGTTACTTTAGATCTCACTATCCCTAATGCATAGGGGGGAAAAAAACCAACACTGAATCTAGAACACAAGCCTCAAGCCACTCCCATTCTGGCAACTGCGCAAAGGGGGTGGGGTGGGAGTAGGGAGAGACACCAGAGGCACCTTTGGCAACCAAGAGCTGCTGAGGAAACAGAACAAGATAGTCTTAAGAGGCTTACCAAATATGGTCCACTCTACCAACTCTAAAAGACCCAAATATAGTATGAACTTGCACTTGACCGTGGCCCCCAGGACACATATCCACTGTCAATTGTCTCCAGTTGATAAGAATGCACAGACTCACAGCTATTTGCAGACCAGCTACAGTCTACTTAGATAACAGATAACCAAGTACATCCAACATGGAAAAGACACTTGAGATAAGAACAGCGCCTCAGCAAATTTCAGACGTGGGATATACCACACCTGAGGCTCAATCATAAAGTGAGTCGCTTAAAGTTAGTCTTCGTTTTGTTTATCTTTACCATGATTACTCTATTCCAGTTCCTTTACTTTCACATTTTATTTCAAACATTAATTAGGTGGCTTTTATTAACCACCTTCAAATGAGAAGCTATAAAAAAAACCCCGATAAGAACCAGGTATAAGCCATCAAAAACAATTGATTATCTAGAAATTTAAAAGAGACTTCAACTACATATATAAAAACAGTTACTCTTCTGTTAAAAAAAAAAAAGGATCCTGAAAGTTGTTCATAAACTGATACTTGGAAAATTGAATCCAATTCTTTATTCATTCAGTCAACAAATGCTTACTGAACAACTGTTAAAAGCCTGGGACTATTTTAGGTGTTGGAAACCCAAGGACAAGAGACATTCCCTGCCCTGGAGGATAGAGATCTCACGGGGAAGAGGGGGAAAGGGAGCTGCAGTAACACTGCAGGGAGGTGAGCGCTGCGCTAAGGCCTGCAGGTGTGAAGGAAAGACGGCGGAAGCGCTCCTCACCCAGTCTCCTGGAGAGTCATGGATGGCGAGGTTTGGAAATTGGGGTTGGAGGATAATTCCAGAGAGAAATAATAAAATGGATCACTTTCACTTCTGGCCAAGATGGAACAACAGGGGCGGTTGTAAAGACCTGGAGAAGAGGCAAAGATAGACAGTGATCTCTAAGAGAAGGATAAGAACACAGAGTTCTGCAAGTCCCTAAGCTTAGTGCCTGAGAGACGTCCACGTCAAGGTGTGTAGGAGCAGGGGGAACTTGAGTGGACTTCCTGCATTGAATAAATGGAATCAACAGTCCAGGCAGACCAAGGCCGCTAGAGGTTGCCCGACAGAGCACCTGAGCCAAACATTTAGAGACTGTATAGATTTGAGAGACCTGGATTTTTATATTTTATCAATAATGAAAGTGTTAATTGGGTTTTTCTTGTTTTGTTTTTTAAAGACAGAATACCAAGAAGGTAGAGCTTCACGGAGACCCACAGGAAGGCCTCCTCAATATTGGGTGGAATACTGACCAGTTCACGTGTGCAAGGCAACCACCCGCAGCCGCAGAAAAAACGTCCTGACTCCCCCAGCACCGGGTAGAGCACGTGGAAGGGACAGGCTCCGTCATGGGGAGTAATTAGCCCTGGACTGAGCACGGTACCAGTGCTGTCTAAAACATCTTAAAAGCAAGACCCAAAAGAATCTAACTGCTTCAAACAACTTAACTACATCCTAGAACAAAGACTATTTACAGAGATACAAAAATATCCAGCAGCCAACATGGTAAAATTCACAACATCTGGCATACAAACAAAAATTACTAGGTGTGCAAAAAGCAGGAATAATATGACCCCTGATGAGGAGAAAAGAAATCAACCGATCAAAACTGACCCAGAACTGACACAAGGTGTTAGAATTAGCAGACAAGGACATTAAAACAGTTCTTATAACTACATGCCATATGTTCAAAAGTAGGTGGAGACATTGAAAATATAAAAAAAGACCCAAATCAAACTTCTCAAGGTGAAATCTACAACATCTGAGATGAAAAATACCCTGGATTAGATTAACATCAGATTAGACATTGTAAAAGATAAAGATTACTCAACTTGAAAATGCAAAATTCAAAACTAGCCAAAATAAAACAGAGAAAATAGAATTAAAAATAAAGTATTAATATTTAATTGTTGTTATTAAATTATCATATTAATAAATATTGGTATTTATCCCTGTCCTCAAAGAATTTACAACCTTTCTGTGGACACAAATTATAATAAAAATATAAGGTCATAAAATACTTAAAAACCAGAAAAAAAAAAGAAAAAAACAGAAAAAAATTATTATAAAACAGAAAAAAATGGTATGAGGCACTATTTAACTAATAACCTCGAAAATCGCATACAGAACTGTTTAGAGAAGAGGAAAGGATTATTTTGGGCTGGGGAGATAAGGTTAAGAATGGTCAAAGAGGAAACACCTCAACAAATGGAGATTTTCATACAATTTAAAGCAGTGTTCATTAGCATATATTTAGAAATGTCATTTTTTCCTCTTTATTCATTCATTCAGCATTCAGCATTTATGAGAGGCATCTACCTGGTAGATGCTAACTAAGCACAGCATTTTCTGTCTCTACCCCTGATGGGTTTATAATCCAAAGAAGGCAAAGCAGAGAAATGGCTGTTAGCTACCCTGCAAGACACACGCTAAAGGATGTGTATTCAAGTGTTGTGAGAAGGGGCAGCTAACCCTGCTAAGGAAAGCAAACAGAGAAGAAATTCACAAGACACACAACTGTCCCCTATCTGTAAAGTCTCCATCCTGTTCTGCTTCCAGATTTGGCTGCCACAAAGAGCTGCTGAAAAATAAATGAAAAGTCCACCAAGGAGAGAAGCAGGAAGCCAGGCAGTTTTTCACTGGATTTTAATTCATTAATCCAAGTGAAGAATTCAGGAACCACCTCTGCCTACCGGGCAATCAGCCACGCCTAAGCAGTGAGAAGACTTCGATAATCCCTGAAAGTTCGTAGGAGAAGCTTCGCTGGGACAGTGATATGTCATATGTTCTTAGAATAAAGCCTCGGTAAGTAAAAATTCAAAGCAAAGGACTGGCGGGAGGTTGGTTATCTGATATTGTCACAGAAGAACAAAGACATTGTATTTTTCCTGAACTAAGCAGTCATTGCGCATTATGCAAAGCTAGGAGGAAGTTTCATAATGGCAGAGTGTGACACTTCACGGATGGGAACACTGAGAGGGCAAAGGGCTGGACCAGGCCCACAGGGGAGGGTTAGGGGCAGGGCTCTTCAAAATTCCTGTCACCGTGCTCGCTCCGACGGCATTTCATATCATCTAACACGAAGTTCGCAATCTCTACATTAAATCATATTGCCTTCATCGATTCCTTAGAGTAAAGTAATTTCTGCTGTGATTTCAATAGAGAATTATGCTAACAGAGGAAAGGTATAATTGGATGTGGAAATGGATACCTTATCAATACACCTTGGTTTAATATTCTTTACTAAGAATGAAAGTCTCACCAAGAAAACCTCACACTGGGAAAATTTTCATTTGTGTTCCATTGGCAATGAAATATTCCTTAATGGGTCCCCAGTGCATTGTTTAATGTTCAATTTATAGTCGATTTTGCTGAGAAAAGGAACAAGGTAGAGGAGCAAAGCCTGACCTCGTACTCTGGCTCTGCCACTCACAAGGTGTATGACCTTGACAGGACACAACTTCTGGGTTCCGCATCTGTAAAATGAAGGTCACAACAGCACCCACTTCCTAAGTTTTGACAATCCAGTGAGATGGCTGAGCGCAAATGTACATTGCCAGGCATGTGATAGGAGGTTCAAAAACCACTAGAAGTAGTTGTTGCTACAGCTGGTGACTGTGATGGTGGGGGTAAGGGGTATTACTATTATTAATACCTTTTTTCATCCTCACCCAAGGATAAGTTTATTGATTTGAGAGAGAGAGAAAGAGACAGGGAGAGGGAGAGGGAGGGGGAGGGAGAAAGAGAGACAGAGAGAGAGACAGAGACAGAGAGAGAGAAACATCAATGTGAGAAACATAGATCGGTTGCCTCTCACATGTGCCCGGACTGGGGATCAAACCCACAACCTTTTGCTGTATGGGACAACACTCAACCAAATGAGCCAGATGGCCAGGGCCCTATTATTAATATCTTGAGGTTAATCCACACTGGACATCTTCCTCCACTCTGTCTCTCGAAGAGAACTCAGGCGTATATATATGCCAGGCACTAACAACTTTACCACATTTTTATTATTCTTAGATTTCTCTCCTTAAAAGTTTGCACTTTCCCATATATTAAAACTTACTCAACATTGTCACAATGATTTATCTTATAATAATAATAGTTACCCTTCCAAGTCTCAGAGGATCTGATTTCTTTGCCATCTTTTGCTGTAAACACTGGGCCATAGAGCGTGGTAATAAAACGTAAGAGCATCACACGTTCTCCATCACATAAAAGCTGGGTTCCATTACCAGTGTCAGCCTGAGTTTCCCCTGGTCAGAGTATGAATGTGGTAACACCAAACTGTCACGCTCCAGATTTGTCCTAAAAGTAGCATGTGAATTCCACAACTACACTCGCCCTGTGAAAACGATCTGGCTCATTTTTGAATTTTTTCCCTTCCATCAATACCCAAAGGAACTGGTTTGCATTAGTGAGTAAGTGCCTACAAAGGTTTCTTCCTCTTCTGGACAATTAATTTATATCATATAAGACAAATATTGGCACATCTGGACAAACTCAGCATGAGTCTACAAACCATGAAATTTCCTAAGGCATCTGTGAATAAAAACACCTCTTCAAGCTTTTCAGAAATGACAGACTGAGGTAGGGGGTTGGAGGGGGGCTCGGGGTGCGGCGCGGAGGGGAGGGGAGGGGGGTGGTAGGAAAATGAACAAGATAACCCTCTTCAATGGTCTGAAGGGCTGTCATGTGAAAGAGGGAGCAGACTGCTGATGCTGAGCGCCCAGGAGGGCAGAATGAGAACAAGTGTGTGGAAAAGCTGCAGGGGTTGGGGCGCAGCTTTGAGCTCTATATAAGGAGAGCTTCCTTGGGGAAGGGTGCGCACACACGCATGTCTCAGAGGAGTGAAACAGACAAGGGGGGATCCAGCCAGCCCCATAGATTAGCTCTTCACGTGGGGCAAGTTTCTTAGCCTATCTAAACCCTCAGCTATCACTCAGAATAGTTATTCCTACGTTCCATGGTTACCCCAGCATTGAGAGACAGCAGAGGTATTTGACGTTCAATGTGGTAGGCGTTACAACTATTTCTACTCTTCTGTTTACCTCTGACAAACAGTAAGCATTTGTCAGATGCTTTTACAACAGGATAAATAGTTAAAATCCCTCTAGTTCTGTTTTCCACCTCCCCCTTCAGTATTAAAACCTACTGGGAGCTCAAGGTGCTGTACACTCAGCTCTGCCACCGGTTGCGTGTAAGATGCTGGGCTAGTTGTTTGCCATCTTCCCTGGACCTTTCCAACAGCAACACATAGAGAGACTTACCACCCACCAAAACTTTAACTCAGGAAAGGATTAGAGGAATTACCTAAGAAATTATCACAAATCATTTTTCATGTACAGGTGTTCCCCCCTTTGCCCAACACGTGTTTTTTGTAAATCACATTCTTTTTTCCTACCAAATGAGCTTATAATTGTTTGCATATGTTTATTATTTTATTCCAAGAATATTACTATGTGACCATTAAGGAAAGTTTGAACAACAGGAAAATGAGGCAATGAGAAGGATAATCACTCACTGTCTATACATTATTGTTTCTTCCCTATTTTCTGTTTGCCTGAGAGATGGTGATCTTTTTCTACATCATTTTAATTTAGATTGCAATTTCAAAGGCATTTTTAACTGTTCTTCAGTGAGTGAGGACTGCTGAGTTAAGTTTCTCTGTTCTCAAGTTGAATCGAGTACTAGTGATTCAAAAACATTGTACAGTGCCAAAGGATGTAACTATTTACAGACATGAAATTTTGAAAAACAAAATCAGCACTTGAAGAAAAAAATGAGTAAGGCAACCCCTCATTTTATGGATGAGGACGCTAAAGCCCAAGGGACAAGCTGTGGCAGCAGTCTCTGCTACAGCAGAGACCCAGGTCTGTTACACTGAAGCCACTCTAAGTCAGGCCAGGGTGCCACTGCTACCCACTCCCAGCATAGGTCCTATGGTTTTGGATTTTGTACCTTCACTTTCCTTAGAAAGGTGCATAAAAATATGGTCTGTGTACAACAGATACACTGTAGCAGACTAAGGCCACAGTAGGCTTTCATGAAGAAGACCCTACCCAACCAGAAACTCACACCTGCCCCACACTATAGCTAGACCAGGAGGAAAAGGAAAAATCTCCAATCTTTGCTCAACACCTTTACGCAACTTTTGACATATCTTTACACATCCAAATCATGATAGTTTATTTCATACTCATCAAATAAGCAAAAACTTAAAATATTTTCAATACCAAGAACTAGAAAAAGTAAGGAGCGACAGGAACTCCAGATACTGCAGACAGGAGTTCACACTGGCACAAGGCATTTGGAGTGCAACTCAGCAACATACAGGTGAGCCAAAGAAAGGCACACTTCCATCGTAGTTCTAGAAATATCTAGAAAATTTCCCAGATGTTCACAAAAAGACAGGTCGAAGTTTTCCATGGCAGCATTGTTTATAATACAGAAGAAATGAAAACATGAGAATGAATATATTCATTGAGAAGTGGTCACATCATAGAATAGTTACTGGACAGCCGCTAAAATAACTTCCTCAATTAACATGCAGTTCTTAAATTAACAGGGTTAAATATCAAAAGCAAGCTGGGAAAGGTCAGGTATAGTAAGTTATCACTTGCATAAAGCTTAAAAATCAGCAAAGCTATACCATAGCAATAAATACATGGCAAAAATAGAAAAGCATGCATGGGAATGAAAGACACTAAATGTAGCTGAGAGATTATCTCTGGAGAAGAAAAGAAACAGAATTTTGAAAGGGTGCACTGGGAGCTTCAATAGTTAAAAAAAAAAAAAGAAAGAAAGAAAAGAAAAAGAAAAAGAACCAAAATAAGATGCATGACACAATCACCCAAACCTAGCAATTAAATCCAAAAAAGCAGTTTGCAATAGTGTGAGCAAAGAGAATCATTTTAGAAAGTACCAGAGACCTCCACTATCAGAAATGAGGTGGGTGTTTTTATACTTTCTTCTTTGTTATTAAAATATTAATTTAGTTTAAAATATAATCCTAGAGCTTCCTTCAAAATACCCTCTCCACGAAGAGGCGGGGGTGGGGGGCATGCAGGGTATATATTTATAGTGTCCTTTTAAAGTTTAACAAAAGAAGGATTCAAGCAGAGTTACCTTCACTCTGCAAAAGTCTTTTTTCGAATGTGTAACAGGATCTTACGGCAGCCACCAGGTCTGCTCTCCACACAAAGAGAGGCTGGAAAGCATTTGTGTTGTGCTTCTGGAGTTAAAAATGAAGACGCCTTTTCCTTTCCATCAGTTCCTTTTTATTAATAAGGTGGCCACACTAGGCCAGAAATTATAACCATCTGCTTTAACCATTAAATGCAGATTCAAAGGCCTAATGATAAAGTGACCTCTTTATTAATAACAGAAAGCGACAAGTGGCATTTTCTCAGAGCATTCAAGGAAATAAATCAATCCATAAGTTCAAGTAGATGGTCCATCTCAGCAATACTGCCTCTTAAGTTTTCTCTTCTACTTGGCCTTCATGGTTTTAACGGCTAGAGAAACAAAATGGGAGATCCAGAAGTAGCTTTTCCATGAGTTTTGTTTACCTCTGATATGGATGAGATGCCACTTACCACCTCATACCATTCGAAGACACTAGCTCTTATTTCTCCCCATCACAAAAGCATCATCACATACATTGTCTGACCAATGAGGAGACACATGGGACTTATTTCCTGCAGTGATTATGTCTGAATCAGGGTCTGAAACAAAAAAGGCGCGTGGAAAGCCGCAGATCTGTATGAAGGAACAGTAGGATCACCGCGGCTGTATTTTAATATTTCAATAATGTAGCTCCATGTTTTCTTTAATTCATAGATTCGAATTTTAATTATCCAGTCACTAAATTATGGTGACTTTCAGTTGAAGTGGGTCCCCCGCCCCCAGCCTCGTAGGGCAGACAGAAGCTCTTTGTTGAGCTGCAGACACTCCCGAGATGCCGGTGTGGCAGCATCCGCATCCCCTGCCTCAGATCCTTCTGGCAGGAAGCCTCCACCACCACCCAGAGCTCAGCAATCCCTGGGAGATGAATCTCCCTGGCCCTCGTCCAAGCGGCTTTAGTACTGGAAGGACCAGAAAGACTATTTACAGTCCTCGTCTTTCTCCTAACTCAATCAATAGGTTTGAACCCTGAAAAGCAAAGCAAAAGAGTGAATCAGTATAACTGAGCTAGGTCATGAAGGATTAGTAGGAGCTCTTGGGTGGAATACTTTCTAAAGGATGTGGAATCACTTGTCTCCCACCAGAGGGGATTCTGCAAGCACCACTGTCTTCCCTGCAAGGCTGAAATCCCCTGAAGATGCAGGCACGCAGCACGTCTTCCCCACCAGGACCTCTTGCCCGCTCCCTTGAAGTCCATCTGCCAAGAGAGAGAAAACTTCTTGAGGGCTGAGGCATCAGAGGCAAGTACACTGGACTGAGGGTTCAACCAGGGACCCTTGAAATAACCTTGAAGGGGAGATTAGGGTACTCCACCCATCTATACCCTCCTGAAAAAAACTTCCTTCTCTCCAACCAGAAATAAACTGCACTACAGCACCAGGAGTGTGAGAGGCCACTCCTGTACCGGCCACATCCCACAGATACGCCCCGGAGATGGATGGTCACAGGCTCATCTTCGGGCCATCTCCAGGCCATCCCCCCTCCCGGGGCCTGAGGTCAGGTATCCAGT
Source organism: Desmodus rotundus (assembly GCF_022682495.2). Taxonomy (NCBI): domain Eukaryota; kingdom Metazoa; phylum Chordata; class Mammalia; order Chiroptera; family Phyllostomidae; genus Desmodus; species Desmodus rotundus. The sequence goes on along the minus strand of NC_071389.1, from coordinate 44,409,455 downwards.
AGAGTCCTCACTCTGCAGTGACAAGCTGTGTGGCATTAGGAGTTGTCACTCCACTTCTCGAGGCCTCACTATTCTTCCCCATAAAATAAGAGAAGAGCTAGGTTGGGTCAAAAGTCCCTCACAGACTTGACATTCTGTAAGTTTCAATCACTCCCTTTATCTATCACCTCAGTTTCACTAAGTATAAAATCATGCAGTCTCAGTAGATGGTTTTAAGGTCTTTCCAACACTGAGGCACTATGATTCAGCTGATGAATCTGGATCACAAGCAAGGATTATCCTATTAATCTCCGTGGTCATTTCCTTGCCAAATAATGATAGGAATGTGCTTCAGCTGAATGCCCCCATCCCAGCTACCAGTACATCTGGTTGGGAAACATACAACTACTTCTATCCACCCGCCTGCCAACACGGAAATCTTCAAACAAAGACGGCATGATTAATAGCATCTTTAATAGGGCCTTCACCTTGACATTAAATCTTGAGCTAAGGTTATCAAAAGCAGCAAACACACAAAGAACTTACTCACAGCCTGAGAGTAAGGCAGAGAGAGAGCCAGAGACTGTGCAGGTGGCTGGAAGGAAAACTGACATGAATTACAAAGAAAAGGTGCATTGAGTTAATAGAATATAACTCTGGTATTGAGGGTGGGGGTTGAAAACAGATGTGAGGGGCAGTCCACCTCAGCATCATGAGGAATGAAAGCAAGAGCCACAACTTTTCTCAAACACACACACACTGAAGCAAAGCATGTGAAAGTCACTATGTTAGTCCAGGGCTGTGGGTTGTGGTGGCATTACAGGGACATCGTAGAGCCAAAAGCTGATTAGACATGGCCCCTAAAAGCCAGTATTCCAGGAGTTTGAAGCTAAGTAAGTAGTGTGAAGGTGGGGAGAGGGTGTTGGGCATAAAGACTACACAATTGAACTATACGATCGAGTTCCACCTTACTGACCTTTCACAGTTACTAAATCTCCAGACTAAATTCCTCATCTATAAAATAAACATTCCAAATATTCAGGACATTTCAAATAATCATAAAACAGATTTTTAAAGTGTGTAAAACATACACAAGTATTTGGGATACAGAAGACACTCCAAAAAAACTGGAACTTGTTATTATCAAGATGTGGGCAGGTATCAAAGATCAGAACACAACAGTGGGCCAGTGCAGACAGACAGACAGAAATCGAGCAAGGATGGGTAGTGACAAACATGATAACACATGGGCAAAGGGCTGAAATCGCAGACGACAGAAATTCTTCAGCACCATCACTTTTAATAGTGTCTATTAACGTTAAGGAGGAAAAAAAGCATTGCAGGTAAGTGGTAAACTATGATCCCTTTATGTTGAAAGAGAAAGAAGAGAGAGAAGCAATAAAATGAAGTAAAGAGAGACGAGACATACTCTAAACAATAAAACTAGTTTTCACTAGGTTTAGATACCAGGTTATTTCAGGGTTTTCTGTCTGTTTATCGATATTTTCTAAATAGCTTTTAATATATAGAGAAACTTCTTAGAAGTTTTGCTTATTTCAAAAGTAATAAAATTTGTAGACTAAACATTTAACAACATGCATTGAGAAGCTGCTATAGTGGGGAAACTGAAGTCCGAGAGCTCATAGGAATTCTGAGATTAGAGCTGTGTTCTAATTATTGCAAAAATTGTTATCACATATATGGAGAATCCCAGATCAGTCAGTAAAAGTATGTGGAAGGCTTTCTTAATTCAGAAGCACAACATTAACCATTCCAGGAAAAAATATAAATTCCCAAAGAGCCTCAATCTCATTAGGGAACTAGACGTGCTCACATAAAATTATAACTCACAATGCACGGTGCACTGTGGGATAGTAAATTCAAGGAGGGTGATTTGAGCCAGGCCTTGGAGACCTGGGGGACTTCAGAAAGGATAAAGTCACTTTCTGTTGCAGAGACGATTTAATTAAAAAGAAGTTCCATTCTAACCACTCGACCAGGTAACAGAGAATCCATTGTATTCTGAGGAATTGAAAATCTTACAAGAAGGCAGATCGCGTGACCTTTCATTTGCAATAGCTTCTTTTAGGAAAGGGAATAATTAGAATCACATAGAAGGGGCTGCTTGCTTTCATTCAATAGATAACTTTAAACAGACTTCCAGACTACATGAACCCCGGTGAGCAAGCACGGTCTCTGCGCTGGACTCCTATAGGGCCTAATTTTCACCTCAGCCCCACACTTACTCAGATTCCCTTCACTGTTATCAAGCTACTTAACTGCCTTGCATCCCTGGTGCCCAGCTTCCAAATACCCCAGCAGGCTGTAAACTCCTTTTATTCTTTCATGTATTTATCCATCAACATTTTTTCAACACATGCTATGTGCCCGCAACACAAAGATAAACAAGACAGCCCCCCTCTCGCAGAGTTCACAGTCTAGCAGCAATTACTGACTCATTAACAGATACCAGCTCACGACTGAGTCACACACAGTGTGTCCAAGAGCGAGGGAGAGGGGATGTGTGTAAACAGCCTGAACCCAGGCAGTGGGGAACGGCACCCAGAAGGGGCAAAGGCACTACCTGTGGTAAAAAAGCAACGCAGACAGAGCAGAAAACCATGGGGCCAGACCTTAAAGCATGAGGCGGAGCGGAAAGACACAACCAGAAGAGGCAACACTGACTGAGGACTTAGAATGTGTGAGGTGGATTTAATCTTCACAATGACCCGATGAGGTGGGTTCCATCATCTTAATGTTACGAATGAGGAAACTGAGGTCACATAGGCTAAGTAACTTGGGTAGTAAAGGGGATAACCACTCTGATAGGCTGCCGCTCCCTGAGGCTAGAAGGGCGAGCAGGGGCTGCTCTGAGAACTCCGTGTAGTGCCATGCTAAGGAGCTTGGGTTTTTTCCACAGACAATGAGGCGACAGTGAAGGGTTTTAAACAGGAGGGTGACACAGTCAGAGCTGCCTCAGGAGTCTACTCCAGCAAGGTGTGAAAGACTGATCTGAAGAGTTAGAGAGACCAGCTAAGAGGCTGTTGCAATATTCCAGTGAGCGATGGGGTTGCCTGATCTGATGATGGAAGGAAGGAACACAGGGAATAAATACAAGGCATTTGTTGGGAGATAATTCTCTGCGGACTCTTGAGTTTCTGTACATGTTCTGAGCAAAGCACCAGCTGCCCTTGGTTCCAGATTATCTTTCCAAAGACGTGTATATAATGACAGCCTTGGAAGATACGGTTTTCCTCTGGAGCAAAGGGAAAGCGTGCTTAATGTCCAGCATACTGGGTTCGAGTTTCCGAAACTCAGGGTCCTTTCCTGTAACACAATGCACTGCATGTACAGGTGTCACCTGGCCCCCTTCATGACACTGTAAGGGGACTGGTGCAAGAAAATGCTGACACTTTGGCTACTGCCATTGCTATGAGTATAAATTCCTTTGTCTCTAACCCAGCATCCATGAAACTGGCAGGATGACTAATTTATTTGCAAGTAGAGTAAAATCTCAAATCCCTCGCAGTGGTGAAGGAGAGGACAGTGGTGTCACCAACTGAGATAAAATATATAAAAGGTACAAGCCTGGGCATAGGAGGTCCTGGGGAATCGATGATACATTCAGTTTGGAGGCCTCTGAGACATGCATGTGGGCAAACCCAGCAAAGAGCTGAATAACTGAGTCAAAAGGAGAGGGTTAAAAATATAGCTATAGGGGTTATTAGCATCAAGGGGTAGCTGAAACTATGAGAGGACATAAAAGCCTCTATTTAACATATAAAAAGACTGCTGGATGCTCAGTGAGGTAAGGGAAGAACATTCAAAGGAACCATATATTCATCCTTAAACCCTGACTGCCCAGCAGAGGGCTTCACACAATGTATGTGCTACATAAATGTCTTGTTAAACAAATGCCCCAAACCAGACTTGGAATTAGATACAGCCTTTGTTTAAAGTTGCTTTAATTTACCTATGTAATACTTATCTAGATTTTCTCAAATTAGGATCTCAAATACACAGCGTCTAAATTTGTTTCACATTAAATACAACCAGTTTCATATGTAAATAATTATAAATCTATCCTTCTCTCCTGTGCAACATTCTGTTCAGAAGCAGAACACATTCTAAGACTCATAATTTCATGGTCACTAAAAAGTAGTCCTGTCGGTTTTCCTATTGGACAAAAGGTCTAAGTTTTCTCAAGGGATCAGTTCTTCATTCATTCATTCATTTAAAAAAACACTTACTGAAGACCTATTATGTTCCAGGAACTGTACTAAAAGCTGTAGGAGATCTGAAAAGAATAACGCCCCCCCCCCGACCCCCACAAAGGAATTTACAAAAGCAGAGTGGTAGAAATTGAGCCAGACCAGAATTCAGTTCCTAGATCCACTTTAGCAATTTTGTGACCTTGAGCAAGTTACTTAACCTTTAGAACCTTTAGTTCCCTCAACTGTGAAAGGAGGAGAATAAAAACAATGTGTATCTCATAAATGGTGGTGAGAATTACATTTTATAACACATGTAGGGTACCAGACATATAGTTCTCCCTTAGCAAGTGGTAGCTAGTATTATTACCATTATCACGAGCCAGTTGGGGAAAAAGTACTCAGAGAAAAGTCACTGGCTGAGGGACAGTGAAGAATGCTAGGAATACCACTGGGATGACCTGAAGCACTAGCAACGCAGAACTTCAGGAGCCTGGCGAAAACAATAATATGTGCCACTACTGAGTCTCTACTGTGTTTTAATTTATTTAAACCATCCTAACAAACTATGAGTGAGTAATATTATTCCCATTTTCTGGATGAGAAAACTGACCCCTAGACAAGTCAAATAATTTGCCCAAGGTCCCCAGCAGAAAGTGATGGAGCAGGAAGTAAACCCAGGCTGTTTGGCTCCAGAGTTGATGCCAAATTGCCTCCTCAGGGAGAAAAAGAATGCAATTTTTATGACATTTTTAAAGGAAAAGAATGAGATCTTTGGCAGCATTTACCTTCAACCTACAACTATTTTTCTACTCAGTATTGAAAGATTATCCATAAATATCTAAACAGACAAGCAGACTTTTCTAGGTTGGCTGGGATCCTATTTCCTGGATTCTGCAAATTGAGTAAGGAAGATTTACTGTCTCATACTGAACACCATGTAAGGCAAAATCACAGTGCATAGTAGGCTGACTCATGAAATCCACACTAACTCAAAATTGAGGGGTGTGGAGCTCAAAGCTCTGAGGACCTTTATGAAATAAAATAACTTCATTTACCAACCCTCATTTCTTACTGATCTGTTGGCTGTTCATAAACACTTCCTTAATTAGAGTTTAATATACAGTCCTCTCAGATGCTGAGGGTTTTTCCTCCCCATTTCCGTATGAACAATATACCAGACTGCTAAGATATATGGCCACTGTGTTGGATCATCTTGGACTTCAACCAGGTTTTTTGTTGTTACTGCTTCCTTTTCAAAGATAGTGGAAGTAAAATACCCTAACCGTCCAACCACTGAGCAATGGCTAAATAAACTCCGTAGGCTGTGCCCACTTGTGTAATATCACAGACATAAAACACAGTATTTATAAAGACAAAAAAAATAGTTTTATGTTTTTTCAAAAATTTTATTTATGTATTTTTAGAGAGGGGAAAGGGGAGAAAAAGGAGAGAAACATCATTGTGTGGTTGCCTCTTAAATGCCCCTCACTGAGGACCTGGCCCGCAGCCCAGGCATGTGTCCTGACTAGGAATTGAACCAATAACCCTTTGGTTTGCAGGCTGGCACTCAAACCACTGAGCCACACCAGCCAGGGTGTTTTATGTTAAGTGAAAAAAGTTTGATGTGAAATAGTATACAAGTATACAAGATGATTGCACTTATGTACTTTTTAAAAATGTATGGGGCATTTTTAAAAAGTACATAAGTGCAATCATCTTGTATACTTGTATACTATTATGTACTTTTTAAAAATGTATGGGGCAACTGTGGAAAACAATATGGAATTTCCTCATAAAACTAAAAATGGAACTGCCCTTTGACCCAGCAATTCCGCTGCTGGGATTATACCCTAAGAACCCTGAAACACCAATCCAAAAGAACCCGTGCACCCCAATGTTCATAGCAGCACAATTTACAATAGCCAAGTACTGGAAGCAACCTAAGTGCCCATCAGCAAACGAGTGGATCCAAAAACTATGGTATATTTACACAATGGAATTCTACGCAGCAGAGAGAAAGAAGGAGCTTATACCCTTTGCAACAGCATGGATGAAACTGGAGAGCATTATGCTAAGTGAAATAAGCCAGGCGGTGAGGGACAAATACCATATGATCTCACCTTTAACTGGAACATAATCAACAAAAGAAAAAAGCAAACAAAATATAACCAGAGACATTGAAGTTAAGAACAATGTAACAATAGCCAGGGCGGGGACAGTGGGAAGAGGGGATTACAGGAACTACTATAAAGGACACATGGACAAAACCAAGGGGGAGGGTGGAGGTGGGGGAGGGAGGTGGGTTCAGCTGGGGTGGGGTGGAGGGATGGGGATAAAAGGCATACAACTGTAACTGAATAACAATAAAAATTTAAAAAAAAATGTATGGGGCAAAAGAGGCTGGAAGGAAATACACCAAAATGTTGGAAGTGATTAGTTATGTTTGTATGTGAGCCTAAAGGAGCTTTTCACTTTCTCAATATTCCCCTATTTTCTTTGATGAAAGTATATATTATACATACATTTTTATTGCAGCAAACTAATTTAAAAACAAAGGGAGGAAATGGAAAGATGGAGGAGACCAGAGGAACGGCTTAATAATATTCTGCCTCTACCTGACGCTTTCAGAACTCTTTGCTGAAAGTATTAATCTCTTTCTTATATTTCTTATATTTCTCAGATATTTGGAATATTAGAAAGATAGATGGATGGATAGGTGGGTAGACAGATGATATATAGACAAACATTTTTTTACCAAAAACATTCCAGAATAGCTCCTCTTAGACATACAGTCAAGACCTGGCTTCCCAATCCACTCTGCCATCTCTCTCTTCTCTAAACTAATCAACTGGGGGTGTTTTGGGCAATGATAACTTAATCACAAGCATCCCAGATATATAGGCTTGACCTTTGACACTCTGAATAGATGGCACAGGTAACCGATTAACATATGAAGTAGTCACCATGCAAACGTGACAGGAAGAGTAATTAGCACACGCATGGTTAGATACCGTACATATTATACTTTCTTCTGGGAGCCACACACAATTAACTATTAACAAAAATATCAATATGATAAAACTAATTCTGCTTTCCAGAAAAGCTTATCCAAATTTAACTTTGTTGAAGAAAATAAACCTATCCTGCTGGCCGGAAATTACTGAGCAGAGTCTGGTGAAATGAGTAGTACAGCTACACAAACTATATAATGAACCTTCGTGGCTATTTACATCTGGGCATCACGTACACATTACCCCATAAGCAACCAGTAACCCTCTAACCACTTCCAAAATACCAGTCATAACACAACCCAAAAAAGAATAATAGTAGGCACATTTTTTTAAAGAGCACAATTATCAGAAGTGCTTTGGGAAATTAACGCAGCCCTACTCTGGCAGTCAAATTCATATGTAGTTCAAAAGGAAAACAGATCTGACATACTGAACATTTGTCATATGGCCCTCACTGACAGGGCAAGCAGCATTTCAAAGCAGAATGGAAATTGGAGTTCAGTGGGAAGTACAGATGCTTGACTACCTCTCTTTCAGGGGAGCAGAAACATTCCATTAGTTCCCTGCTGCTTCGGCCAAGTGAAGCCTAGGCTCCCCTGCCACTCATCCGGGACAGAGCTCCAGTGTCTGGACGCTGGCTAACAGAAATTCAAACGTGCTCACGAGTCTGTTGCTGTACGAAGTTCCTCGACGTGGTTGTCAGCCTTCAGCAATATCAGCTCAACAGGCCCGTAAGCTCTTTACAAAACAAACATGAATTAATTGGGAAACAAAGGGGAGGAAGTGGAGGGAGGCATTCTAAAAGGTGAAAAGTCAATTGCATTAGTGGTCACAAAGGAACCAGGGGGTGTTTTTGTTTGGCTGTGCAGCAGCCACCTTCAGAATTTTAAGCACTTTAAATAAGTCATCAGTGAGTTTTAAGAAATTAACTTCAGGTTTGATCTGTGCCAAGTGTAGAAATTCTGCAGGAAGACACCGCAAAGCTGGGGAAAATCTACAATGCCTACTCTTCCTTCCTTTTATGCTCTCCGGACTTGGGTATCACCTCTGGGAATATCTGCAGACGTCTTTTATGTTCATTTGCTCAAACTGCCCTTCTACTTATGAAATATTAAGAAACTGGGTATAGAACTTTTTTGATCACACCTTATTTCCCTACTCATATCTTGATTCATATGCCATTCTAACACCTATAGACTCAATTATTGTTCATAAATTGGCTTTCCCACTGGTTCAGATAAGAGGGCCCTAAAAATCATTCATGACATTTATCCTTTCTACAAACCATCTCAAAAACTTACAATAGCCTTCAGATACTACAATGAGGATGAATCCTGGATGGGGTATTATGGGGTATGCTATAGATAGAGACTAAGGGCTTGGACCCAAATAAGACAGACCTGAGTTCAAATCCTGACTCTGTAAAGTTTCATGACCTCGAGGAAGCTCCGAAAGCCCATCGTGGTTCCAATCCCGAGGGAGTTGCTGGAAGGATGGAATGTGATAGTTGACAAAGTGCACAGCAGATCTGCCAATGATGACAACGGAATCAAGAAGAAACCAAGAGTGTTTTTAACTTCAGTCACTCACACACATGGGGTTAGTATCGGCTTTGCATTTACATAAAGTATGTGCTGTATTGCCCACCTAGGCTCTGTTCCCTCAGCTGCAAAATGGGAGCACTACCTCAGTGAAACCCGAAGTTTCAAGATTTGAATGTGTACTTAGAAAAATGCAATCTGCATTTCCGCATGCAGTCTGTGATCCTAAGCAAAGCAGGTGCCCTTTCACAACCAAGTCATATTCTCTTCCCATCTACTTTTCTCACCTTTAGGTATATTTTTATTGCACTGTGAGCTTCTCAAAGAGGGAACTGTCTTACGTGCTTTCTACACATAGTGCTCATAACGATACCTGGCACACAACACATGACCTACAAACGTGGAATGCGTTAGTGACTGAGCCATCTTAGTATACTCGCCATAGGCACAGGGCTTCTGTACAATATAATTATCAAAATATGTTTGAGTAAATGGATTTGAGTAAAACTGAGAGTGCACTCATAGGCAGGGACTTCCTCTTACTCATCTCTAAGCCCCTGGTCCTAGGACAGAGCCTGGCCCAAAGAAGAAATCGGATCAACTAATCTTGCTCCGGAGACAGGACAATGGGGATTAAAACAATTGGCCTAATTCCCCCCCCCCCCTCAAAAAAAGGAATTGGTAAATTTGTGCATATCCCAGCTCCGGAAGGCCTTGTTTGTTGTGGCTGGCACCGAAATAGTCATTTTACATGATGTTTTCTCAACGCCTTGGTAGTTAGAGATGATTGACATCATTTTTAAAATAAATAAGCAAAGGCTCAGAGAGATTAAGTCATTTGCCCAATTACAAAGCCAGTAAATATCAGAGTTGGGAATCAAACCCAGACTCAGGGAAAAGCACAAAAATAGATGGGACCCCCTTATTTGAAGTTTTATAGCTTTAGGGAAGAAAGGAGGTGAAATCAACTGTTGGGTCAGGCTGATGGAAGGAGACGAACCAGTTGGGGCTACTGCTTCAATGATTGACCCATGTGCTCGCCACGGCTGCAACCGTGGCCACCAGAACTAGAAGGAAAGAAACCCTGATTCAAGTTGCGTTCCAAACAGGACAGTCCATCTAGGCCAGTGAGTGGGGAAAATGGCAATGCCAGCTCGATTCCTTCTCGGCATTACCTGCAAGTTCAGGCCAGCCCATCGTTGGCCTTGGCCTTTGAGCTCAGAGGCAGCAGTCCATCTCCTACATGCTATTATAGCCAATACACACAGCTTACAGACTCCCACGTAGAAAACACCATCCACAGTTTCCAGAGAGCTAGAAGGAAAGGAGAACAGATCTCGAAGGAAGAAATGTAATGACCTTTGGTTTTGGAAAAATCAATTTAAGAGCAAGCTTCAATCACGTGTGCTCTTCATAGAAACAAACAAAAGTAACTAACCTTTATTTTAAAGCATCAGAACAAGATAATTGCCAGATAAATATGCCATTCTAAATTTTTGTATAGTTTTGTTAAGATTTGGTATGTCAACAGTAGTACCCCTTCTATGATTAGAGGAAAAACTAATTTGATGAAGTCAAATATTTGAAACACCTTCTATTCTTAATGGTAACATCAAATAGGAACCTAGAATCTTATGCGTCAGTATGCTAGGGTAACAGCCTACCCAGATGAAGAGGACAAAAGCTATACAGAATATTAAACATGAATTAAAGCCAAATCAGCAACCAGCTAAGCCTTCTCCCTGAATTGGGGGGAAAAAATCCCACAAAGTCCTGAAAGGAAAATCAACTAAAAAAAAAAACAACCCCTGCAAAAAAGGAAAAAAACGTCTGCATGGAAAGCCCTGATGTGATTCCACAATTCCTAAGCATACCAGAAATCATAAATATTTATAGAGCACAGTCTCTGTATTTCCAGTGTTCAAGGGCATAACTAAAGAAATCAGCATGTAAATATGTACATGTGTGAGCTATTCTTTCAGATGACTAAGAAAGAGGCAAGTGAAGTCCAAGCACGGCTGGAAAACTATGGGTTGTTTCTGTGTGAGACTCACTCTGGTCAGCCCTGGGTTACCTGTCTGCGCACACTACCTTTAGAAAAGGTCGGGGGGAGACTTTAAAGGTAGAACCGCCAAACTCATGCCTGACTCCTCTTTGCCCTCGCCCGATCCAGGGTAGTCAGCCGATCCAGGGTAGTCAGCCGGAGCTTGGAGACCCCCTGAGGACCACTCTGAGTCTTTTCCTCTGTCAAGAGCAGAACCCTGGGCCCTGGGGGCTTCTGTTCACAGGCCCTGGGAGCCCACAAAACAAAACAATCCTTCCCCAAGGCAGTCCTCCAAATTGTTTAGAGACCATTCTTGCGCCTTCTCTCTCTCCAGTTTGCCCCTTACTAGACATATCTGGTCTGTCACTGATAAAACCCCCAGAGTGGGCTAAGCATCACGAACTCTAAAAGACAGCAGCACCAAAATCCTTCCACTCACGCATTCCTTTCACTTATGCTCACAATCACAGCAATTAATTGCTTTAACTGGCTATCCCTGCCCCAATCCAAACCCATATTGAGTGGATTAATCTTAATAAAGCAACTACCTTTTACTAAGGGCCTCTTGTCTGCCAAGAGTTGTGTTAGGTGCTTTAAATACAGTCCATTTTGCTCTAACAGAAAATACAAGTCCCTAAAAAATCACTATGCTATGCAAAATCATGCAGTAAAAACCACAGGGCTCATGAGAAAACAGGATCGGAGCACACCACTCAAAAACTTCATTAGTGACACAAAATGAAAGATAGGAATCTAACAAAAACAGCAGCATGGTCTTACACGTGTTACATGGTTAAGGTATATAAATAATAAATGTGGTGTTTCACCTTGAAAAGGACCTGAAGTTTGCTCACAGAAGTGGGTGTTGGAAGGGTTGCAGTTTGGGGGTTACTGAGAAGGGGCGGAAGGAGGGTTATGGGAAATCAGACAGCAAGTTGTAACAGCTGATGTGGATGGACGTGGCCCCAACACACACACACACACACACACACACACACACACACACGGTGAGCTGTGGTGGCGAGTGATTCTGTGAGGTGTGTGTGTTCTTTGTGCTCCCGCACAGCTCACTTCAGCTGGGTGCAGCTTTCTGAGCTCACCTAGCATTTCTCATGGATAACAAAAATTATAAGCAAATGTGAAATTGGTGTTATCTTCAAATTGTTCCCTAATATGTCAGGTTGGAACAAGTTCGTGTTTTTAAAACAAGTGTTGTAGCAGAAATAACTGTCCTTTATCTCTCTGAATCCTAATGACCCTGAAAGATAGGTGAAATTGACTCCATTTTCCAGAAAAGGAAACTGAGGCTCAGTGACATTAAATGGTCCCCAAAGCCACATCATTCATGGTAAGTTAGTTGCAAAGCTAAGATAGGACCAAGGTCTGCCAGGTGTCTCCTCCATCGCCTTATTCCAGGGGTGTCAAACTCATTTTCACCGGGGGCCACATCAGCCTCGAGGTTGCCTTCAAAGGGCCAAATGTAATTTTAGGACTGTATACATGTAACTACTCCTTAACAGTTAAGTAAGGGCTCAGCGCTGCCTCTGGGTGGAAACAAGGCGCCGGGCAGGATAAAACAAGGTGGAGGGCCGGATGTGGCCCTCGGGCCTTGTGTTTGCCACCCATGCCTTATACTCTATTATCGCCACCCTTTTTTTCATTTGGCAACTAGTGCCAGAAGGGAGGTACCCTCATCTCTCCTGGGTCTAAAAGCAGAGATTCTCTGCCTCCCCCATCTGCCCCCAATTCAGTGGGAACATCTATGTCTGCAGCAGATCCCTTAAGTCGAGCAATGAGCTACGTACCCAAAGATAATTAAGCTTTTTAAGCATCTGGGGGCGGAGGGGAGATCTCTAAACTTACTGTTGTAAATACTCACCAGTCAGATTTAAGAGGAATTCAGTAGACCTCATGGAACTTAAAGGTTCACTCTCCGGAAGCCCCTTTTACTGTTTTAACAATCTCTCTTCTGGGAAGTTTGTTTCAAGTTTCTCATTGAGGGAGAAAAAACTGTCTTAGCCCATAAAATGACTATTGTAATGAAAGTCTGACCAAGTCACGCACTGCCCTTAGGATTCAATCGAAGCTTCGTGGCACGGCCTGCTAAGGCTCTCCCTGATCTGTTCCCCGACTATATCTCAAGCCACACCTCTGACCCCTTCCTACCCCCCAATGGATGCTCCAGACAGACTGAATAACTTTTAGTTCCCCATGGACTCCATGGTTCCTCACTTCCAGACTCTACACGTTATTCTTCCTGCCTAGAATACTCTTCACACCACCCATCAACACCCCTGAGTCCTCTGTTCAATGCCTATTCCACTTCCAAATTTCAGCTTCCGTGTCCCTTCCTCCTCAAAGCCTTCCATGGTCCTCTTTGCACATCTGGATTCGAGTTCCTCACAGGTGCTCCCGTAGCTCCCTGCACCTTCCCTATCACCACTGATAGCCCACTTTACTGTAATTACTCACATATTTGTTCAATTCCCCCTCAAGATTAAGCTTTGTGAAGGCAGGAATGGCATCTAGCTTGTTAAATCAAAGAGTGCATTTGTATAATACAGCATGAGAGAACTTTCATATGAAGTACTTCATGTGACCCCCATATGCCATTTTATGAAATAAACGAGAAATTGAGCCTGAGATCCAAGAGAGCAAAAGCACTAGCCATTGCCACATAATTGGTAAATGGTGGAACATTCGGTGATCCCTCGTGGGGCTCACATTCTAGTGGTGGAATTACAAACAATGAACCAAATAAATAAATAGGATATACAGTATGTCAGTGTGTCAGATGGTGACGATACTATGGGGGGAAAAAAGCAAGGGAAGGAGATGGATAGGGCCTCACTTGAGACGGTATGGTATCCTTTGAAGGCAGACCTGGAGGAGGTGAGCCAGTGGTCCAGGCTGGTATCTGGCCTCCATGCAGAGGGAACAAAAAAATGCCAAGGTCCTGAAGCAGGAGTAGGCCTGGCAAGTTCAAGGAGAAGCACAGAGGATGGTACAGCTGGGAGGAATGAAGTACATCTCCAATCTGGAAGGTGAGACTACTAATAGCTATTATTTCCTGAGCACCTCCTATGAATTAGAAAGACATACCTCCTGTCCCTACATATTTTCCTTTACAATCTGGTCACCTTGACCTATATGCACTAGAATCAAAACATACCCTCTGAAATACAACATCCACAGACAGATCACTTCACTCCTGAGCCTCGCAGAGGGATGCTGATCCCATGAAAACTGCTTTGTCAGACCTTGTACTGAATGAAGAAACAGGTGGTAAAAGTTGTCCCCGTTAGTAATTTGAGTGTTGGCTTCCTAGGGATGAACAAGAAATTCCTGTACATAAACAGTGCCTGCAGCCACATCACAGGGGTTTGTGAGCTGTGGCTTTCTGATCAAATGTGAAATTAACACAAAAAGGGTTTCAAATGTATTATTGCTAGGGAAATTACATAATAAAGACAAAAGCTTCCCTATTACTTAAGGTAATGAAAACAAAAATAAGGATTTACAAGCTTCCCAGCTCTGACCTAAATTTGCGCTGCATTATTTTTCTACATTTCTTTCTACTTTAGAAAAACCACTACTAATTGCATTCACGTTACACAGTATCAACCAAACCTGGATTTGGGTTTCTTCCAAGACCACCAACAGGCTCAAGTTACAGAGTTTATTAAATGGGCTGGGTTTTTTTTTTCTCTTTTTTAAGCAAAACTTAGAATGCCGTTACCTTTTGGAGGGACTAAACATAAATGCTTGATAAATGACATTTTCAGAAAATCCCAAGCATATGAATAAGGGGAAGAAACACATTTTTTAAACTCACAAAATAATAAAGGGCTTTTAAAAGCATACCGTTTATTGGTGGCTGGGAGCCTGGAGCTAATGAAAAAAACGTTTACAAGTTCGATTTGCACAGCTTTTATTTTGTGTTTCCTGGGTACAGATGCTGCTGGCTGTACTCTAGGAAAACCTGGAACTCGGCTGGAAACTGAGAACACAAGGAATCTGAGACCAGTTCAATCTCTCCTTTGGAAGGCAAACATGATGACCTATTATTTTCGTGGCAACATTTCTAAATTCTTGACTCTAATTTCCAACCTCAGTCTTCCTATAATGAGCTCTACACTCTTATTTGGGAGCATAAAACCTAGATAGCTTCCTGGTGATTAATCACCAAAATGGTGCTTCATTCCCCATAACAAGAGCCAAGGCCAAGCAGAATGCTTCCAGTTCACACAGCAGAGCCCACTCAACTCCTTGTCATCATTGCATTGTCTCCTGAGTCTCCTCCAATTTCTTTTCTTGGAAATGATCACTTCGGAAACCTGCACACAGTTCCTACTGACTTCCTACCAGCACAAGAAAGTGCAGAAAGAGGGAAGGTATAGACAGGGAAGTAAGTAATCAGTCACTGGTCTTATACTTCTGGGGAAATCAGTCTTTTTTATTATTATTATTACCACCATGTTTTGTATTCCGTGCCCCTATCCCCCAGGCCCAGCATTTCCTTGTGTCCACTTCTCTCCTACATTCTACAGATGAGAAAACTGAGATCCACCCAGCTGGAGGCAGAGCTGAGACAATACTAGGTTTACTAAGTTCCTTAGTACTGGCATGTTCATTCCACTATATCATTCTTGTTTCAGTCCAGTGGCTCCTATGGAACCTACTGAATACATATTTTGGCTAAAAATGGAATAAACATTGAACATTTCTCCCAAGTCACAGAAAATAAAGAAATGGAATATTCACAAAATGGAATATGACACTATTAAAAATTCAGTTTTCAAAGAATATTTTAATAGTTGTACTGAGATATAAATCATATACATACCATAAACTCCCCCGCTGTAAGGGTGCAGTCTAACGGTCTGTAGCAAATGTGTCCATTTGAGCAATCACCACAACGCTGCACTTTTAGAACCTTTCCATCTCCCCAAACAGTTCTGCTGTTCCTGTTGGCAGTCACTTCTTTCTCCCGCCCCCAGCCCAAGGCAAACACTAACCTACTTTCTATCTAGTTACTTGCCTTTTCTAGAAGTGTCACATAAACAGAATCATATGTGTTCTCTTACGCCTGGCTTCTTTCACTTAGCATAATGTTCTTGACGTTTATCCATGTTGGAGCTTGTATCAGTGTTTTGCTCTACTATGTGCATATACCACATTTTGTTTATCCACTCACCAACTGATAAATATTAGGGAGCTTCCAACTTTTGGCCATTATAAATAATGCTGCTTTGAACATCTGCACACATGTCTTTGTGTAGACATGTTCTCTTGGATGTTAATTTTGGAGTCTTATGAAAATTACAGCCATGCTGTGGGTGTGTAGTGGTATCTTATTATGATTTTAGTTTACATTAGAATATTCAACACACTTCCGGCCAAGATGGAGGCATAGGTAGATACACTGTGCCTCCCTGCACAACCCAAAGAAGGACAACAACAATTTAAAGACAAAAAATAACCAGAACTGCCAGAAAATTGAACTGCATGGAAGTCTGACAACCGAGGAGTTAAAGAAACATTCATCCAGACCAGTGGGAGGGGTGGAGACGGGCAGCTTGGGTGGAGAGGACTCGAGGCAAGGAGGCGACTGGAAGACCAGGTGAGGCCGAGGCTGGCAGAGCAGGCAGTCCCACATTTGCGTGCGGACAAACTGGAAGGAACAACTGGGCAGTGAGACAGACCATGCAACCCAGGGTTCTAGCATGGGGAAGTAAGGCCTCAAAACCTCTGACTGATCATATTTTAAAATAAATTGGGGTCATACTCTTAAAAAAAAAAAAAAAAAAAAAACCTGACTGAAAAAACCTGTGCAAGTTGAGGCACCAGAAGTAACTCCCAGCCTCACAGGAGAGTTCGTTGGAGAGACCCACAGGGCCTAGAACGTACACAAACGCACTCACTCAGGAATCAGCATGAGAAGGGCCCAATTTGCTTGTGGGTAGCAGGGGAAGTGACTGAAAGCCAGCTGAGAGCTGAGCAAGTGGCATTGTTCCCTCTGAGACCCCTTCCCCACATATAGCGTCAAAATGCAGCCACATGGGTTGCCCCACCCTGGCTAATACCTAAGACCCCGCTCCTTACTACATAACAGGCACACTAAGACAAAAAAAATATGGCTCAAATGAAAGAACAGATCAAAGCTCCAGAAAAAATACAACTAAGCGATGAAGAGATAGCCAACCTATCAGATGCACAGTTCAAAACACTGTAATAAGGATGCTCACAGAATTGGTTGAATTTGGTCGCAAAATAGAGGAAAAAGTAAAGGCTAAGCAAAGTGAAATAAAGGAAAATGTACAGGGAACCAACAGTGAAGGGACAGAAACTGGGACTCAAAACAACAATTTGGACCAGAAGAAAGAAACAAATATTCAACCAGAACAGAATGAAGAAATAAGAATTCAAAAAATGAGGAGAGGCTTAGGAACCTCTAAGACAAGTTTACACATTCCAACATCTGAATCATAGGGGTGCCAGAAGGAGAAGAACAAGAGCAAGAAATTGAAAACTTATTTGAAAACATAATGAAAGAGAACTTCCCCAACCTGGCAAAGGAAATAGACTTCCAGGAAGTCCAGGAAGCTCAGAGAGTCCAAGAAGTTGGACCCAAGGAAGCACACACCAAGGCACACCATAATTACATTAGCCAAGATTAAAGGAGAGAATCTTAAAAGCAGCAAGAGAAAAGGAGAGTTACCTACAAATGAGTTCCCATTAAGACAGTTGATTTCTCAAAAGAAACCTTGCAGGCAAGAAGGGGCTGGAAAGAAGTATTCGAAGTCATGAAAGGCAAGGACTTACATCCAAGATTGCTCTATCCAGCAAAGCTATCATTTAGAATGGAAGGGCAGATAAAGTGCTTCCAAGATAAGGTCAAATTAAAGGAGTTCATCATCACCAAGCCCTTATTATATGAAATGTTACAGGGACTTATCAAAGAAAAAGAAGAAGATCAAAAATATCCGATGTAGGATAAGTGCCAATAGCAATTGTGGGTTGGGAGGGACCAAGTAAAAATCAGTGCTCATGAATCTGGTAACTCTCAAAAAATACAAATGACCAAAAACATACAAAATCTTTGACATCACCAGTAAAATTAAAATGATGCAAAGATCAACAATAATAATATTCACTTTTTTTTAACCTAGAAGATAGTCAAGTATTAAAGAAAGAATGACAATATATAGAATCAGTATAGGTAAAGGAAGAAGCCACTTTCAACAGACTTCAGAGAGGGGTATTGCATTTTCCCAGTCTTTATGGTAGGAAATGTACCAAAAGTCTTTGGCTTTTGACCCAGTAATTTGACTTCTAAGAATTATTACCAGGAAAATAATCATGGATATTTGGATAAGTTTAGAGACAATCTCAGCATTGTTTGAGAGAGAGAGAGAGGAAAAAAAGAGGAAAAAAAACTAACATCCAACAATAAACAAAAAGAAAATTGTGAAACAATCACACCTAATATTAAATTGTCAAATTATTTGACAGCTACATATTTTGGTATGGAAAGTTCTTCACAGTAACACTTATAAGGTAGGGGAGGGAAGCAAGTCATAAAATCAACTTGCAAGGAGATGGGCCCATTTTTTAAAAATATTTACATTTATGTAAAAAGTTTTGAAGGATACATAAGCTTAAATGAAAATAATATTATATCTTAGTTATTTTTCTTTTTACTTATCTGCTTTTTTCTCATTTTCTACCACAAGCACATCACTGGCTTAATTTTTTAATTAAATATAAAAGGAATTCAAGATCTAATAAAACTGAGAGCTCTGGATACTCACACAAGTAGAATAAATGAATAAAATCATGATAATGAACATTCATTAATTAATTATAATGCAAACAAACTAGATCGTAAGCTCTTACAGGCAGAGAGGTTCACTCACTCATTCAACAAATATCTATTTAGCATCTACTATGTGCCAGACACTGTTCCAAACATGATGGTTTCGGCGGTAAACAAAACAGGCAAATCCCTGCATCCATGGAGCTTCCTTTCTCATACTGCACGTCCCATATCTCTGTGGCTGCCATATCAGCAAGCACCGTGCTGGACACGCGAAAGTCCTCATTCAGAAATCCAGTGGGGGTTCATTCCCTAACAAAAGGCTTCATCACAGTAAGCTTCCCAGGACATTTACTAAATGCTTTTATGTCCCCCACCCCCCCAAAAGTTTGTTCTAAATACAGTGTTTCACAAAACTGTCTGGTGTGCGAAGTGCAGTAAAGCCACAATGCCAAAACGAGAGCACAGGTTCCTGGAGCAGGTCTGACTCAGTCCCCAGCGGTTTGCGGAGGGAGAAACTGTCAGATATTTCATGCATAGCTAGGCTTAAGTTACTTGAACCAGCTGGGACTTTTCTTAAGCTACATTTTCCTCTGGCCAGAATATCCTCATGGCTGAAGCTGCCTGTTCAGTATCACTCCACAGAGAAATGGGTCTTTCTGTTTTCCTCATAACTGCAGACACTGCTTGCTTTCTCAGGCTAGGGAAACCCGCGGGCCTGGTATTCAGCTTATGTAATAACTGGCTCCCTGCTGAGGTAAGCCACTAAGAGACCTGCACTCAATTTCACAAGACAGATATTTCTCCTTTTGGGCCAGAGTCATTCGTAACGTATTGACTCAAAATAAGTACACACGGGTGCTTCCCGTCTCCCAGAAGTCCTGAATCACTAACACGTCAACTCACTATTATTTTTTTTCCAAATGTAGCAGTGAGAAGTTTCAGCAGTTGCCTATGAATACCAAATATATCCACCACACCATAATTTAAGAAGTCTTTGAAATTAAAGCCACAAACCCCATCATATAATTGTTAGGCAGAGGTCACCAAAAACTGAAGAGGGATGCCAGAGGGTGTGCTCAACGCCGGCACTCAGATCTTAGCAGCATGGTCTTCCTGGAAAAATTGGAGACGAGGCATGTGGTTTTTTGAAGCTCATCAATAAAGTAAGGATAATGATATCCTGGTTCCATGTGAGAATTATGCAATCCACCTTGCTCTGATCCAGGTACAATGAGAGCTCAAGACAGTGAGTGCTGCGTCTCTGCTGGTCATGACCTTGAGCATAAAAAGGCCTATTTGGGTGAAGAGTGAACACAAAGAAGTTCTCTTTTCCCTTCCTCTGCTGCCAGGGGCCCCTTACAGAACACCAGCTAGCACAGCTTGCTATTGGACAGAAGTCTGTAATGGAGAGCGTATTCTACCGTGATTCCAAGGAAGCGCTTGGTGTCAGAGATCTCGGTTCAAGTCCCAGCTACTTCCTAGCTGCATCCCCTCACACGAGTTATTAAGCTTCCCATTTCCTCATCTGTACAACAGCAATAAAAGCAATACCTAGTGAGAAATAAACAATGACTTAATACACATTGAAAAAATACCTCTTTTATAACAAGGGTTGTTCTAAGAATTACATGAAAAAGAAATGCCTGAAGTCCCAATACTATTACTATAAAACCAATCCAAGCAAGTGACTCATCCAGAACCTCCTCTGACCTTTGAATTTTCCTGTTGTGATATGTTTTAAGTTTTTTATCCACACACTCCTCAAGGCCATAAAATAAACTAAGTCCAGCTAAACTTAAAAATCAAACTTTAACCCACACACAGCGGAAATGACTGAAAGATAGGAAAGAAAAAGAAGGCAAAAATCACTCTCTTGCAGTGCTAGGCTATTTCAGTTGTTCTGGGGCAATTTTCCTTCCCTGGACCTTTGAGCTAAAAACTAAAAACAAAATCTAAATGAATAAATAAATAAATAAATAAATAAATAAAATCTTCAACAGCTCAATTACAGTTTCAACTTCCCAAGTCCATCTTACTGAACACTGGTTCTTTGTGCATGAGGTAGTACAGGGGGATGGATATCTTTAAATAACCATACAGGTGTGTAGCAGATTGAAGGAACTGTGGGGAGGTGGGGAGGGGAGAGGCACCAACCTCATAAGGGGCCTTGTAGGGATAGCTAAAACATTAAAACAGCTTCGAACATGTCACCCAGCTTAGCGATTCCACCTCGCCAACCTGAGCTTCAACCAAATGACACCTAACATGTGGACATCTTACCAATGACATTTTGCCAAACAGGTTGGAACATTTGGCTTAGTAAATTAACTACCTTTGCCTTATTAAGAGAAAGAAGAGTTTTGGGATTTCAACCCTGCTTCTTGATGCCTGCATACTATCCTACGGTGATATTTGTGACATACTTTCAGAACTGGGTCACTTCACATATCCAAATCCAACTCAGAGTTCAAGACCTACCTCAATTTTCCCATTTCCTACTTACAAGGGGTATCTTTTATTGCCAGTTTATAGGAACTACCATGTTAGGAACTTATATATGGTCTATAACCTTAATCTTCACAATCATACTATGATGCAGGTATTAGTAAACCCACTTCATGAGGAAAACTTGAGGACTGGAGTGACATCGCTGGGACTCGAACCCAGCTTTAAGTCCCATGTATTCTCTAACCCTCCTCGCACCTATTCCAATCAACAGTCAACTCTCTCATCGCTGCCTTTCTATAGCAATTCCTGTCTCTGCCACATCCTCAGTCTTCAATAGCATCTTCTTCAAGGGTGCATGCCTTCACTTAAATGTTCTGATGGAAGGACCTCCACCTCTCTGTACCTTTTCTCTATCCCTCTGACAATCGTTACTGTTTCAGGGAGGCCTAGAGTTTCAGAGGCTTACATGACTTGCTCAAGGTCACACCCAATCAGCAGGTTCAAGCATAAATATGCCAAAAAGTAACACTTATCTTTCAAGAGTGGTCCCTTACAAAAGACACATACACACTAGTACCTGACCCCAGGAGTCACGCCACCCTCTTCTTCCACAGTAAGACATACTGTCTGCAGGTCTCACCGTGACGACATTAACTGACTGATGACCCAAAGGAACAGGTCTGGATTTTTATTTTTTAAGGTGTAAAAGGGAGATGTGAGTCAGTCCTAAGAAACCCCAAAAGCTACAGAAACCTTCTGAGCCACTCTAGGAAGCGCATAACTTCTGCCCCTGCCCTAGAGAAAGTCTGACAAGGGTCCCTGGGGGGAAGAGGGTCTTGTCCCAGAGAATCTTGGGAAGCTTCCAGGAGATTTTGACTTCTGGGCCTTTCACAATTTTGCCTTATTAGTAACCTTCTAGGACCTCCCATCGAGAGCCTGATTTTCTAAATAATACGACATAGAGGGAAGAAGAAATACAGGGAAGAATAATTTGAGATGCAGAGAAATTACACCATGGTCACCATGCCGCTGTTTCAAATCCCAGCTCTGTGCAACTCACTGGCTAGGAAAGCTCAGGGAGTTAACCTCACTGAGGCTCTGTTTGCACCTCTATAATTGGGAATGTTGGGAGGATAAATGAGATAAGGTTAGTAAAGCAGTTATCATCATGTCTGGCACACAGAAGAAAATAATTGGTTAGAACGTATATATTCACCACCATCAACTTTTCAATATGTTTGACACTTTTCATGATACAATGTATGGGAAAAGTATAGTTCTACACTCA
The DNA here is from genome assembly GCF_022682495.2 of Desmodus rotundus. Lineage (NCBI taxonomy): Eukaryota > Metazoa > Chordata > Mammalia > Chiroptera > Phyllostomidae > Desmodus > Desmodus rotundus. The sequence goes on along the minus strand of NC_071389.1, from coordinate 44,387,108 downwards.
TTTTACCAAGGAACTCACACCGAAGTATCCCTGCTAACAAAAGACAGGGTGAATATCACATGAAGCATCTAGAAATAATTCTCCAAGCTTCATTTTTGGCAAATGTTCAAACTTCTCACCATCCCTCCAAAAACTCCAACGCTTTCTTTCCCCAGAACCCTACCAGAGTATAGACACAGCATATGGAAGGGTAAGAAACTGTCAAAGAGACAGAAGTGGGTTCAAGCCCCAGCTCAGCTACTCACTGCCTGCTGAGAACTATGCAAGAGCCTCACCCGCATCAGGGCCTCAAGAAATGCCTTCTTTACGGCATTTCAGTGATTGGAATGGGCTCTGCGGAGACACTCCATGTTTTTTCTGTGAGCACTCTGAAGGTAGGTGGCTCCCGGGAGCTATACTGTAGAGATGAGGTGGGGAGAGGGAAAGAGGGAGAAAATGAGAGAGAGAGAGAGAGAGGCAGAGAGAGAGAGAAGAGAGAGAAGCACAAGGCCTCAAAGAGAACATTCCACAAACCAGGCCAGCCTCAGCCTCAACAACTCTCCCAGAATCTAGAGAAAAATAACCCAAACAAATGAAATTGAGACAAGAAAACAGAGTTCTTGTCTGCCCTGCTTCTAACCCTTCTCTTGAGTGAGCCCCAGTTACTACACTTTGGTTTTGATTAGAAAGCTCAGTTGTGCTTCCCTGTGCCCTTGCAGCCCCCAAGCCCCATCCTTAACAGGGATGGCCTCTTATTAAAGACAATCATGCTTTAATCTATATACCAGAACATGCTAATGATACCGTACTGGGTTTTGGTCCTTTGCCAAAGAGCGAACAGTGCCAACATTTGTAGACTTCCAACAGGAAATTAAATAACTGCCCTGCTGGAAATATGAACCAATTTATGGTGGTCAAACCTGAGTCTTCCAAAACATTGGCATGTTTATGCGTATCAAGCACTGGGAACATTTGAGGAAGGAGATGGGGAGAAATTCAAGTTAAAACTCAACAAAGTCTTCAAGGGAGACTCTGAAAATGGTCCTTTTCGACTCTGCCCAGGGTATATCCTCCTAGTGCAGGCCCACAGGGCGTTTCCAGCATGCTGCCCTGGGAAATATTAACTGCTGAAACCTCAGGCAGGGCAGCATTACAGCCACAAATTCAAAAGCACAAGCAGGCAGGAAATGCAGAACTCCCGTTTCCTCCCAGAAGACACGTTCCACACTCTACCCACTGCATTATGAAATACACGTTTTTGAAGCCATCCTATTACATTGAAGTTTTCCTCTTTATACACAGAGAAGAGTAATGCTTTTAAAAACTTTCTCTTTGGGGCCTTCTCATTGTTAAGCTCAACAAGGTTCAGCTTTTTCTCCCCATTGTATCCCCAATGCTCAGTGCCTGGCATTCAGTAAAAGGGATATCCTTCTACTGCCACAGCCATCACTGGCTTCACAACTACCAGGAGTGCAGGGCATTAGGCGACCCTTCTAGGATGACGGCTGTACCAAATACATCCCTACCATGCACAGACCCAGAATACAAAGCAGCAAGGAGGATACCTTCCTTCCTTCCTGAGCATCTGCACTGTCCCACGCAGAATGCAAAGTGAATTTCTTACTGGAAATCCGTAGTCCTCGCAACAAGTCCGTAAAGTAACTATTCTTAACCTCACCTTGCAGATGAAGTCATGGATACTCAGAGAGGCTACGTAAGGTTTAATGGAACAGAGGCAGCACCTGCACCTTTATTTCTCCGACTTCTGCCCCAGTCCTGTGAGGTGCATATCATTAGCCCCATACCACCAACAACAATACTGCAGTCAAAGAAACCTATGTTGGGGGAAATCCATTAAATAATTCTCCTGAAATCATACCTCCTGAATCCAGCTGAAGGCCCGTTTTCTCTCAAGGGAAACCAGTCAACACATTTCTCTGGTGATGGAACTGGCTTAAATGGCTACGTGAGACAACGTGTGCAGGGGCCATCTATGGACAGCCAGTGGGCAAAGTGCGAATGTTCCAGGTTAAATTGGTTAGTGAAGTTCTGCCTGTGGTCAGCTTCCAAGAGTGACTGCGTTCTAGGTTCTACACAATCCCCAGATCAGTAATCACTGTCCTTGGGTCCCAGCCACAGAGGGCATGGCCTCCTGCCCAGCCGGATGACTGTAGCCCCTGGAGGCGTCCCCTAGAGGGAGTGGACTGATGCAGTGGTTCTGAATCAGGAGAGCACAATAGAAGCACCTGGAAACGTTTTCCAAACGGGCAGTCACACCTCCATCTGGACTGTCTATCCCTGTGGGTCCTGGGGAGGGTCTCTGACATGTCCTTCACCGGGGCTCCCCAAGTGATTCTGTATTCACCCCTGATGAAGAGCCACTGGGATGAGGCCTCTCCACCTCACCCACTCAGCCAGACAAGCTCCCCCCGTTACTTGGGGAAAGTAACTGAAATCACCTTTCTGGCAGGTAAAATAAGTTCATAAAAGGAGCCATGCTTTGAACATTAAATGGAAGATGGCATTACTATTATTAGTTTCATCTTCATACACAAAGGAGTATATTATAGACCCACACATCCTCCCGGCCTCCTTTCATGAACACTCAGAATGAAAACAAAAGCTGGAAGCCAGCCCTCATTTCCACATCAAGTCAACATAGAAGAGTTAGGCATTTTTCCTTAATACAAAATTACAGGCCACCACCCAAGAAACAAAAAGACAACCAAACTTCAAAAACAACAGAATTGCTTATCCAAAAATGTGTAATATTTGAAGATGTAATGCTCTCAGATTACCATAATTACTGGTATTCCCCTGGCTCTGCTTTCTCCATATCCAGAAAGTCTTCATCACTCGGAGGCTCTCACCGTTGGCAATGAGAGAAATGGGCAAAACTGTTTTTCTCCCACAGAATGACCTGAGAAACCAGAGCTGCTGAGGGTCAGGTGGTCTCAGGCTGGCCAGAAGACCAACCACGAATTATAGTGCATTTGCAAAAACAAACACACAGAGGCCAATAATAATATCCCAGTGCCCTGGTGCTTTTTATTCCCAACGTGATCAAAGCTATAGGTGGAAACAAATTAAGTGAGAGGGAAAAGGCTGGTGGAGAGGGAAATTGGGCAGAGTAGATCCAAACTCCCAGCTGAGGGGAACAGGCAGTCTGACAAAACGCAGAAGTACCAAGAGGCTGCAGAAAGACACCAGCTACTACCCTGATCCCAAGTGAAAAAGCTGAGGAAACTGTTTTCAAGGAGTCACCCCAGGATGAGGTTACGATGCCCGGCTTTGCCTAATTGTCCTATTTGTCAAAGGGCACGAAAGCTGTGGGTGTCGTGCAGAGCTCCTGACCAGCTTCTGCCATGGAGAAAAATGCAGATGAGCACTGCTGACTCTGAGCTAACTAAGCAGGCCCCAGAGCAGCTGCCTGACTCCCAAAAGCTAAAATGTTCACCGCAATCCAAAACAGCATGAAAAATAATAGGTCATTTGTAAAACACACAAAAAGATAAACAACTAATTGGCAACTGAAGAGGTGGGTGGGGGAAAATCCTCATTCAGGGCCACATGTATTATGAGAACTTCAATAAAAAGTTAAGTATATGCATTAAACAGCCCCAGGAACTGGCAACTGAGCAGGAAAAAGAAAAGCAAACTCAATGACCTTTTGTGAATATATTTTCCAGAATAAAGAAACAAATATGCTTTCTAGCCAAAGCAACAAATATGTTTTTCTTTGCTTTTATTGGACTTTTCACCCTCAATATCATTTCAGGTTTAAATCATTCCCCTGACACAGAGAGAAATCCATCTTATCTTCACACTATTTCTGAGATGTCTTTCACTCAGTCCATAAAGCTTTGGGGGCCACAGCCTGTCCCACCACTTTAATGGCACAAACGTTTATGAAGCAGTTACTTGGTGCCAGGCACTGTGGTAGGTAGGCTCTGTAGGCGGTACAAAGATACGGGGAGGGTACCGGTGCTTATTCTGAAATATTCTGGGTAAGAGCACACACACTCAATTATACTGGAAAGCACTATTAGGAAGGGCTAGAAGACATTCATTCATGCTCTCATTCACATCTGCTATGTGCTGGGCACACAGTTCTCAGCGAGGCCCTTTCAATTGGCAGTGAAGGTTTCTGGAGCAAGGTAGCTTTTAAAGGCATATTACTGTTATATGCGATATTACAGAACAACTGAAAATTTTCCAGCTCCCAAAAACTTACTACAATTTGTTTTTCCAAGGGAACAACATGGTCTCTGATTCAGCTTTCCCATAAAACATAACTGAGGTGAATTTTAAGGAGGAGAGTTTTCTGAAGTGTGCTTTTAATGATGAATAACCTCATGGCTTTCTAAATTAATTAAATGGTTAAAATTTTGAAAGCCAACCTTTTACTTTTTCCTTTTACTCTTCCGTATCTTGAGACCTCCCCAAGACCAATATCTGCCTCTCTTATTTGCAAAGGGGGAGGGGATCACTTACCAGCACTCAGAGGCAGGAGCCCGATGGAAAGGCTTCAGAGCCAGACACCCTGGAGCTGGACTCCAGCTCAGTCCCTTACCGGCTGTATGACCCTGGCAAGTGACTTAGCCTCTTTGGGTTCAGCTCCTTCTTCTATAAATTGGGGTCAATAATTCCTCCCTCACAGTGAGTGGTCATGAGGATTAAATGAGGTAATAAAAATGAAGGCCTTAATAGAGTGCTTGACACATATAAAGCTTAATAGATGGTAGTTATATTTTAATAGCATTTAAACACTTGAAATTATATTATGGGAAATAATCCTAAGTACTGCCTATTTTATAAGCACTACTGTCCTTATTTTATTTAAAGGAAAATTGGGACCTGAAATGTGTCACAAAAGGTTGACTATCAGGTTATATATTTATTTCATAAATTCAGGTTTTTCTGTCCATTCATCCATCCATTCATTCATTTAACAAAAACTTATTGAGCACCTGCCATAGGAATTAGTAAAATGCTTCAGTAAAAAGCCAGATAGTAAATACTTTAACCCCTACAGGCCATGTAGTCTCTGATGCAGCTATTCAGCTCTGGCACAGCAGCACAGAAGCCCTCACAGACAATGTGTAAATGAATTTGTATGAGTGTAAAGTTTCCAATAAAACTTTATTTACAAAACCAGGCCAGACTCAGCCTGGAGGCCTTGGTTTGCCAGCGCATAATTTAAAGAGTCTGGTTTTATTTCCCGAAAGCCTTCTTTATTTACTGAAATTGATTCCAAGGAACCTGAGGAGGCAGAGCCAAAGGTAGGGCAGTTTTTCTTTGCCCACCAGCTGCCTGAGTCACCCAACTCCTTCTAGATCATGTCCCTCAGTGAGTACAGAAGAGGGAACCCAAAACAGTCCTGGAAGGCAGGCTGAACCTTAGGTTGTCAGAGTCATAAAAAGCCATGAGCCTCCAACGCCCTCACCTCCCAAGTGGAGAGACTGAGGCCCCCAGAGAGTGGAAGTGCTGTAGAATGTCCGGAATCATGAGGTCACCAACAGCTAGAGTTAGAATTAAGCCTGCAGTCCTGAAATTCAGGGTCCTTCCTGCTACAGCTCAGTGTCCCTTTCCAGAAGGAATGCAGAAAGACGGAGGGAGGGGTTCCCCTGTACAGTTACCACAAGCAGCTGCTCGCAGAAGCCTGCACGGTTTGGGTAATGAGGGACAGGCCACAAGGCTCTCCTGGGCCAAATGGGCCTTCCGACAACTCATTCTCTGAGGACATACAAAATCTTAATTTAAAAAGTAGCCTAAACACCTGGACCAGTTTCTAACACTTGATTGCTTACCTGACAGTTCTAGGAGCACTGATCATGAACTTCTGCCCATTCAGGGGGTCTCCAGCCACAGGCAGCTCAGCCCCTGGCCGCTCCCACCCTGGGTTTTCCAGGCGCTGCCCTGACCGTGCGAAGGGATGTCCGTTTCTTCCCATGCCCGGCCCACATTAAAGGAAAAGGGGCTCCGAGCACGCAATTGTAATCAGATGAGCATGCCCCTATCTTCTTGGCCGTCTCCCTAAACTGCACTCACCCAAATTAAAGCAAACTATATACTAACCTCAATCCCACAGTTTTGTACCGTCGGTTGGTTCTGCAGCCTGTCAACACTTCCTGTCTCCCTGAGGGTCAGTTTTCAGACACAATTCATATTTCTGACACCCCCATTGGAACCAAGAAGAGACCAGATGCTACATGTGAGCCCCCAGAGGTCCACACTCAGAAATTCTGGGGGTTTTGACAAACATAATGTATTTCTCTAACTATCATTCACAGTTATTGTCTGACGGAGAAGTCATTCACTTCCTGAACAACTGTTTAGATTCCCTCGGCTAGGCTATCCAGCCACTCGCAGTCTGGCATTATTTCCCAAATCACCCTCCATGGGCCTCCCAAACCCTCGCTTCAGCTAAATGAACTGCCAGCCACTCTCCCAGGGGCGCCATCTGCTTCACACCTCTATGCCTTCTCACGTGCTGCTCCCTGCACCTGGTCGACCCTTCTTTCCTCCTTTCCCTGGCAATCCCCTTCAAGACCCTTCAATAACCTCCTCAAATTCCATCTTTTCTGTGATGCCATCTCGGATGTCCTCAGGACAACTAATCATTTCTTCTCCAAAACCAAAACACTTTACACCATTTATTACATTACATTACATTATTGAGATTATATGTGTTTCCCCATCCCATCTCTGAGTTCTTTAAGGGCTGGAACTGTGTCTCTATCTCCAGAATTCAGCACTGTGTCTGGACATGTGGTCACATAAAGAAATGAAGGGTGCCTTCTAGTTCTCTGTGATTTCTTATTGAGCGTAAGGGAGTCGGTGCTAGATAGCCAGGAAGACACAAACAACAAGGAGGAAAGGAGGAATGCTTTAGAATGTTCCCAAAACATCTCTTGACAACTCTGGCCACTGCCCAAGAAGCAACATTCTTCCCCCAATCCACCCATGGGCTTTATGACCAAATCCATACACCTGCTGATAATTTCCCAACACGCCTATAAAATGAACACAGGCACTAAATTCTCAAAATGGGTTTCTCTTTTCTTAATTGAATACATTTTTCCTAAATACATTTTGAATGCTTTTCCTCCCCCTACACAAACACCTGGCCTTTAAAATCAATTGAACCCGGGCAAGTTGCCTTCATCCAGCCTGCCTGTCGCATTGGAATCCAAGAGATGGTGAGTTAAACCACTGGTAAGTTTTCTTTGTTTGATGAATTTTCCCTGGTAAAATGAGTTAACCAGAATTGAACTCTGTATCTTTTTAATCAGTATCTCAGAGCACCTTCTTTGATCTTATATGCCTTGCTTTAAGAAAATCCAAAATCTAAAAAGTTAAATGTCCAGTGTATTCTTGGGCTTTGGAAAGGTAAAGCAGATGGTTTTAGTTGACCAAGATTGTCTCACGCAAATATTTTCAGGATTTCACACCCACTGCCTGAACTTTCTTTAATCAAAAGGAGAAAACTCATTCGATGCACGTTGGCCTCCCCTGGTCCCCCTGCTCGGGCATCACAGTGGAAGTGGACTTCGGTTTTCTGCATTCCCTGCCTAGATACAGAAGAGGACGGTACCTCCATTTTACACTCCTTTGAAACTCTACACTCCCCCGAGTAACAAGTGCAATGCCTGTGTGACACACGCAGCATACTAATTTAAACAATTTGGAAGCAGACCAGGTATTTCAGATCCAGTTTTCTAGTCTCTTTGTGCTAAAATAGAGAGATTTCAATTTCAGGCACCTCTTGCTGCTCTCCCTGGAAGACTGTCTTATTTTCCCCTTTGCTTCCAATACTCATCATGGACACTCTACAAGGCATTCACTACACTGTGGAGAACTCATGGGTTTGCCGCCCCACCTCCTTCTTGATGGCAGAGAACTTATTTCCGAATACCCAGTACCTAATGAGGCTGGTACACACAAGTGCTTAATAAGTCCCTGACTACCTGGACACTCCCTTTTCCAGCTCGCCTGCAGACTCTGGGGTAGCCATCCCTTACCTTGGACTAGCTATGGCCCCAAAGAAAGTATTTAAGGCACTGAATGCAGCAGGTGGCCTCAGCATCAGTGTCCCTTTGTAGTCAGTTCCAGGTGGCCATGAATCAAGCTGTATGACAAGAGGGCTACTTCAAGCCCCAGGGTCACTACTGAAAATTATCTGTACTCTTTTAAAGACATCTTATCTTCCCAGAATCTGGTTCATCTGGGTGAGGAACTATATCTCTTCTTGGCAATACTCAAATTTGGTGGCTTATATTCTTTTGATTTAAAAAAATTGAAAGCCTTGTAATTCTAAACAATGTAAGTCAAAGGTAATTTTTCCTTATAATAGGCACCTGAGGTTGGTTCATTCACTCCTCCCCTTTCCTACCCCTTTTCCACCGTTGTCAACTAGAGACTAGAAAATGAAACTCCAACTCACAGCTTCCTCTGCAGGTGGAGAAACACATCTGATAGAGTCCTGGCCAATGCCCTGTAGGTGAAGGACACTTGAGAGATTTTCCTTCCAAATATAAATGTTTTCACTGGCTGCTGCTAAAACAGTAAGATGATAAGGTAAGGCAGATATTCATTTACTATCCATTCAACAGACATTTACTAAACACTAATTAGTGACTCAATTAGAATGTACATTAGGACGCTGCAACAAGGAACCCAAAGTTACAAAGACTTAAACACTATAGGAGTTTGCTTGTCTCTCCTGTATACATCATTTTCCAGATAACAATTCCAGATAGGCAGTCCAGGGCTAGGATGACAGCTCAGTGCTGAGAGGACCCAGGATCCCTCCATCTCATTGCTCTGCCATTTGAAAGTGTTACCTTCATTCACATAGTTGAAGATGGCCTGCGTGCTTTCCAGCCCAAGGAGAAAAAAGGGAAAGAAACAGCCCACTCCTTCCTTCTAAGAGCACAGCTTGGAAGTTGAACATATTACTTCTGTTCGCATCCCTTTGGTCTGGCAACAAGACCATATTCAGCTGTAAGAAAGACTGGGAAATGCGCCCATTGAAAGCTCCTATTACTATAGAAGGAGGAGGAGGAGGACAATGAGGAAGAGAAGGGGACAGTAACAACAAACAGTGAGAGGAACGAGCAGCAGCTGTGCCACACTTCCACATGCCAGACTCTGTGCTGGGTACTGGGGATAGAAAGAAAGAACTCTCAGTCCTTCCCTTAACAAGCTCAGAGTTACCAATACAAACTCAAAAGAGTCCATGCACCTTTACATCACCAGAGACCAGTTCAGAGTCCTGCACTCTACTGATGTCTAGCAACTATTTATTGGTTCCCCCTGGGACAAATATGTGACCAGCACTGAACTGGGGCTTGGGAAACAAACGTGGATATGGCTTCATCTGCCCTCAGGAGGGCCCAGTCTAGTTTAGGAGACAAGAGGGAACATACATATGGGAAGATGATGCAGTAGGGCATTGCAAAGCCCACTGCCAAATGAGAAAAGCTCTCTGAAGCTGGCAACAGCCAGAAATGGCTCTGGATGAGGAAGGATGGCATCAGCTGACTCAGCAGAACAGGCATTGGATGAGATGCTGGGATGGGTGAGGGGAGGGTAACCAGATGCCCAATACTGATGTCAGCTCAGCACATAAGAGAGCCCTGCTAAGCCCATTTGGGTGAAGATACTGGCCTCTTCTTTCATCAAGCAGAAATTGTCTTAGGTAAGCCCAGCACACCCCTGCTGCTCCCCCTAGAAAGACAGGAATTGAATCTCCATGTTCCAAACACCAGCCACCCAAACCCCCTCCTTGCCCATCAATGATTTCATGGTCTCGGTTAAAACAGCATTTCCAGAAAGCAATTTTCCCACAGGTGGCAGAAGGGCAGAGATTAGCTGCAGGGGTTGCCATGGAGAGCTTCGGAAGACCATCTGCCCTGGATGGTTTAGACTTTCGTCTCCCTAAGGTTATTTCTTAAGGTCAGATGCTCTCAAAAGTCCCTCCCACTTGTAAGAATCTGAGAGGCTAAATTGGAATCCTGTGATCTGAAACCTCCTAGGATAAAAGTGAGGAACACCTTGATCAAATGAAGAAGAAATCATTTGTGCAAAGGACATAGAACAGTACCTGACAAATAGCAGTCCCTCAGTAAAGACTTGTTATTGTCATTTTAGGTTATTTATATAATTATGACTTTGCTATTTTTGTATCTATATTCATAACCCAGCTCAGCCCAGAGAGAATTTAAAGTGGCTTATGATACAATGAACAACATAACAAATATTTTAAAGTCAGAGACAGTAAACCTATCAATAACACAAGGAAGAAAACTGGAAAAACATCTTATAAAAATAGGAAGGACTCAATATTCTAAAATGGAAGCTAGCCTGAGTTACAAATTTTCTCTGAGTTTCCTTGAAGCCAAAGCTAAAAAAGAAAAACTATTTATGGAACTTATACCGTATGAAAGGCACAAACAAGCTAACAACAAAATTCCCAAGAACTCAGTTCAAAGATTTGCTGAAGCTATATGCTAGGTCCAGGGAACTTAACCTGGGTACTTACATGCTTGAGAGAAGGTCGGGGGCAGGAGAGAGATCCATGGATAACAAACTGCGGAATTACTGACCAAACAAAGTCAAACTAATTTCTTTGTTGCAGGGCTTTGCAGAAACTTTAATATGCTTGTTATAAATCTCCAAAGGGCAGTACAATGTGCCTTCCTTATGAGTATATAGTCAAGGAGCAGTTGTTTTAATGGAGTGTCTCACATTTTGGGAAATGCCCCTACAGATGAATGGACAATCAGCAGTATAATTTTATTACCATCATTATAAGACAAGTCAGACCACTACTCTTTACCAAGAGGTCATCTCTCTTGCTTTTCTTTAAAGAAACAAGAACTAGGTTCTGCATCTTCCCATGTTTCCCCTGTTAACCTGGGCTGCTGGTTTCACTCTAAGTAATGCATTCATGGCGATCACCGAAGTGCATGGTAGGGCACTGTAAGACTTTGCAATGGACTCCCCCTTCCTCTTTCCGTTATCTACACATTTCTGGAGCTGCGGGATACAGACAGGATCTATATTCCATTTTAAAAGAATGAATAAATGAAGCCCACAGAAACTGAGCTTCAAGGTCACACTTAGTCAATGACGAGGCTGGTCCCGGAGCACAGGCTTCCCAGCTCTGGGTTACATCGGAGGCAAAGCTCCTCAGGCTCCTCCTGGCTCCTTCCCCTCCCTGATCCGGCGCTGCTTTTATCTTGCTGTGTGTCTGCAGGTGGCAATCCTGCTGACTCCTTTCTGGCTCAGTTTGGGCCTTTTTCTTTCATCCATTAATTAAATCATGCACTTTTCTTATAGGGGAGCAGATCTTCAAAAGAGGAAGAGGAACACTCCCTTTCAGAGCATTCAGAGATTAAAGTTCATCTGGTTATGGAATGCTCACCAGGGACTAAACGCATTGCTGAGAAACAAGTGCTGAAAGCCAGTGACACATTAATATGAAAACGTGAAGGGTGCGCTCAGCTGAGACTGACGAGACCTCAGGCTGCCAAAAGACGGTCTCTCCAGCGTTCCCATGATGAGGTCAAACAGCAGAATAGCACCTCAGGGGACATTCAAGTTCAGGGACTTGGTCAGGGGGCCTTACGATTACCACTCAGTGGTAGCACTGCCCACTGCAGTGACCTCAAGGGACAGCCAGAACAAAAGTGCCCTTGGGGGCGATCACATAGGGGGCCTCCTTACATGGGGAGAGTGTGCAGCTAGGCCATGACCACTGCCCCTGCACTGAGGTGAGGCCAGGCCCAAGCAGATAGAAAAGTCCTGAACAAAGGTCTGTGGACTTCATCTTGGTCATTCAGCTTCTCTAGGGTACTTCACTGCGAGCTGCAGGCAGGAGACTTTCCAAGTAATAGAACCTCCATTCAAGCACCAACTTTAAAAAAAAAAAAAAAAGATTCAAAGAAAGTTGTTGCAGAAACAGTAGAGAGAGATCTCCTACACCCTTCCTCCACTTTCCTCAGTGATGACATCTTACGTACCGATAACACAACAGTAAGTCGGGAAATTCCCCTGGTACACCCACCCATAAGCCGCCTCAGACTCCACCCACGTTATGCGCATTCGCTTGTGCGTGTGCGTATATAGTCCATGCACTTCCATCACATGGAGGGTCCTGTAACCACCACCACGACCGACCTGCACAACTGCTCCATCCCAAGGTCCCCCATGCTGCTACCACTTTGTAGTCACAGTCCCACCCAGTACCCCCGCCGAGGCCCTAACACCTAGCAACCGTTTCTCTGTTCTCCATGTCCATCATTTTCTTATTTTGAGGTTATAGAAATGTATTTTTTCAGATTAGTTTTTGTTCATTCAGCGCAATGCCCTTGCCGTCCCTCCAAGTCACTGCACGTAACAGGCATCGTTTCCTCCTTCTGCTGCGGAGCACTGCAGGGCACGGGTGCGCCACACCTGCTGAACTGCTCCTCCGCTAAAGGACACTTGGATCGTTTCCAATTTTGGGCCGTCACAAATAAAGCTGCCATAAACTATCACGTACAGATATTTGTACGAACGTAAGTTGTCACATCTCTGGGACAGGAGTACAACTGCTGGGTCATATGTTGAACCTTATTTTCAAAATATGTTTGATGGAGTTTTCTAAAAATATGTATTTCATGTACTACACTGCTCTCTTAATTACAGTGCAATATAACATTTAATCTCATTTTTAATTATTTGAGGCCATGATTAGGAACCACTGAAATCTACGGGACTATTTGCCTCTAAATGAAATGGCCTCAAAGTATGAAAGGGTGTGATCTCAAAGGGCTCCCATTCCTGCATTTGTCACAGTTATTTCCCTCAAAGCGCAGAGCTGTGCCGCTTGTGTGTGTGGCTACTGAGCGCCTGAGACGTGGCCAGTCCAAACTGAGCTGCGCCGTAAATGCAGAATACACACCTGCTTTCAAAGCCATAGTACAAAAACAATGCAATGTACCTCATTAATAATTTTTATATTGATTACATACTAAAATGATGATATTTTGGACATACTGAGTTAAAGAACATATATTATAAAACTAATTTCATATGGATATTTTTCACTTTTTCAATGTGGCTTCCAGAAATTTAAAATTATGTGTGGCTCAACTTATAATTTTATTGGCTAGCACTGGTCCGGGGGGGTTTTCTTTGTCTATTTTTTGTATCTAGGTTGCTAGAGGCAATCAATTATTGCCTAATATTGCACGTGTGGTATGTTACTATTACTTAGAAGCCCTATAGAATAATGCTGTTAAGAAAATGGTAATTATCTGAACAAAGACAAAGTCTCATCACTGCTTTCAAAACATCATGAAAAGAGGCAACTGACAAGCATAGATAGGGATGTGGCACACAACTCCAAAAAACCAGAGTTCTATTCCCAATTCATCCTCAATGCAATTATTTACGTTCATACAATCCAACTTGTATGAGCGCCCATTTTCTTACCTCTAAATTCTTGCCTTGCTATCTCAGAAGAGTGTTGTGACAACCAATGGGGTAATCCAGTGGAAACTGCTTCCGTAACTGTAAAGTGGCACGAACATAGTAGCGATGTAGAAGTTCTTTAACCAACCTCCACAACACGGCTCGCTGCATCAGTCAGCACTCCTCGTGCCCTCTAGAAAGTGCCTGCCCTTTTCCACGGACGCTTCGGGATGATCCACACACCTCTGTTCCCACCTCTTGGGTTTTATTCTAACATGAATCAACAGAGCGTGGCCCCAAAGCTCCTTCGTTACACAGTTTTAGTTTTTATGACTTTAACAAAATGTAAACTGATAAAACAAGAGTATAAAAAGAGGGTTGTGACTTTTATGAAAACTAAGTCCAGTTTTTTGGAAAGGTGAAATAAAAATTGCCCCCCAAAATAAAATTTGCCGCTGTATTAACTGTGAGATAAGGATAAAAGTTGGAAAGGTGAAAATATCTAAAAGAACTCTGCATTTGAATGGCTTTGCATCTGTCTTCCAACGTCTAGTCCACTTTAGAGAAACCCAGACGGGGTATCACAGAAGATGCATGATCAGTAAGGTACGGACGTGAAAGAAGACGAGGGCCCCCAAACATCCGGCCCAGGCTCAAAGGAAAAGCCTTGGCCCTAAATAATGAGATTAAATGAATGGACATCTAGGCACTCAAAGTTAAATAAAATGTTTGATTTTACTTCACTGTGTCTTCACTCCCTGCTGTAACTGAACTTCTTCATTAACTGTCTACTGTGGGATATGAAGGCTTCTGCTTGATCATTATCAGTGAAGGAGGAAAAGAACCCTCAAGAAGAAAACACTAGTGAATCCGACATCTTTAAAAAATAGATGGTGACCATAAATAGAGCTATATAACATTTACATTCACATTAAGAGTAGAAAACTTTTTTAAAAACAGGTAAAAACGAGGAGGGTTCAGACGCTATTGATACTTTAAGGCCACTTACTGATTCATACACCAAGGACATAAAGTTAATGCAAAATTACAACATTTTAGTAAAATTACAACAGCAATTCTCCTACCGTAATACGTAGTTTAACTGTCTGCACAAAGGCTCAGATAAAATAATACTAGCAACAAGTTTCATTCATTAAGTTAGTACTATATGCTAAGAGAATTATTATTTCATGTAATACACTCATACACACAACCATCAAAACACACACACATATTTTATAGATGAAAAGTCTAAGATTAAAAAGTGTCAAGTAATGCCTCCGTGGTGGCAGTTCTGGGGTCAAGGGTCACGCTCCACCCTAGAATTACAAAAATCCAGACTAATCAAACTGAAGATGAGAAAGACTTCCTCATCCGACCAGCGCTTCTCAGATGTTACCGTGCACATGCGTCAGCTAAGAATCCCGGTAGAACGCAGTTTGACTCGGTAAGTCTGGAGGGCATCTGAAATTGCGCACTTCTAACAGGCTCTGCTGCCGCTGCTGATCCTCAGACCACACGCTGGGCAGCAGGGTCCGTCCTGGAGCGCATCCACTCATTGTCCTGCTCAGAGGGCCCACTTTCCTCTGGGGGGCAGAGGTCATCCGGAGCATCACTGCCCTCTCCACGTCTCCAGCTCCTGGTCCTCACCAGCTTCCTACACCCTGCTGTGTGGGTAAAAGGTATCCCATTTCCTAAGGGGCAGGGACAGGAGAACCAAGAAGAACAAGGAAGAGAGACCCACACCTCTTAAGGCTTTTCACCTCAAATTCAGAACCTACTCCTGAAAATATGCCATTACAGTAAGTTCACAAACAAGTGGTAATTTTATAGGTAACAGAGCAAAATATCTTAAGAGTTGTCAGTGTCGTTGAAATATCTTAAAGTTGTGAACCCTTTTCATATTTTCCACATCCACGAGGAGAACCACTGAAGCAAAAACGGACACAGGGTCACCCCAGGATGCAGTCCTCCTAATGGCGAACCTTCTTATCTGTCTGCACAGCATCCCTGTTTCCAAGGCTGGCTCCCTGCCCATCTCCTGGTCCGAGGAAAGGAAAACATTCATGATCCTGCCTTCATTACAAGGGGAAATGTGAGCTTCTGCTTTTAATTAAGCATTTTATACTCATTTTCTTTTTTGACCATAAAAGACATCCAACTGCATAGTTTCTAAATGATCCATACAGATCTAATAAACAATGTTCCTCCAGTATAAAGGCAGCTCCCACTGTCTCCCTGGTCTGCCATAAAAGTTTGATTTTTTCCAAGACTCGTTGATTTGACTAACATTTAATGAAGGCCTTTTATATTTGTGCCAGGCTCACTACGCTGGGCACTGAAAAGATGCAGGCGAATCAGACACTGTGACTCCCCGCCCAGAGCTGCCGATCCGGAGGGGGACAAACGCGTAAACAACAACCCTCACAGAGAGTGACAGGCGGAGAGTGACAGGCGCAGGTTTTCTTTGCTTTGTTTTGTTTTTCTTTTTTTTAAAGAGGAGAGGAAAGATGAATGCTTTTTCCTCCTGATTCAAATGCAAAACAATAATCCATTTCCAATCTGAAGGAGCTCAGAGGTAAAAAAAAACAAATGCAAAATGAGCAAAGTTGCACCATATTCCTGAAATATGTGTGGTTGGCAGTCAACAACCTCCCTGTATACCGGGCACTCTCCTGAGTGGGTGCTCAAGGGGTGACATGGAATTCCACTGCCAAGGAATCCCTAATGCCCGTGGGAGACAAGACACGGAAAGAGAGGAAACCACCACCCCAACTAGCATTCTAGAAGTTTGTAAACACTGGTGGGAGAGGTTTCGCAGTGCAGACTGTGGCTGTATAGTGAAGAGCTTGACCCTCCGTGGCCATGGACATTGGGGAGCCACTGAAGATATTTCTGAGGGGAGGAAATGACATGGTGAAAGCTGTTTATATGTCATTCATATGTATATACATGTAAACATTTACATGTATGTATGGAATCCTATCATTTAAGAAGAAAAACTATTCTTTATTGACCACCTATGATGTACCAGTCACTATCGTACCCAGGACCTCTCGTGTATTATCTCAAATTTTCCTAACAGCCCTTTAAGAAAGACAGACCATCCCCTTTCTAGAGATGAGGCAACTGAGACTCAGAAACACTAAATGTGTCTAAGGTCCTGCGGGTAATAAGTGATGGATCTGGGAAAGCTAATTCAGCTGGCTAGATTAATAGAAGGACCTACTACGTGCTGGGTACTATGTGCATTTGGGGCTAGGGATGCGAGGAAGACATGCAGAGTGATGAGTGACACGTCTATAATCACAGGGCAGTGATGGGGCAATGAGAGATCCGTCCTGCTCTCCCTCCAGTCTATGGCAGCCAGCTAATCGCATGCATTGGTCTCAGGCCCACACACAATACTGGAAACCACCACAAGGGGTCAGGCCTGTGGCCTCCTCATCCCCCAAAAGGTGACAGTCCCCACGGCTAGCCCCCTCAGGGCTCTTGGTCCTAATTCTGAATTATTCTAACCAAAACCAGCTACATAATTTGCAGGGCCCAGCGAAAAATAAACATGCAGGTCCCCTGGTTCAAAATACTATTAAGAATTTCAGGACAGCAACAGCGGAGCATTAAACATACTACAGGTCCCAAGGGTGGGGGCCCTGTTCAGTTGCCCCATGCAGCCGGCCCTGATTCTAACCAGGCTTCTCCTTCCCTAGATGAGTAACAATTGTACTGGCAGAGAAAGGCAGCTGACTCCTTCCTGGAAATTGATTCTTATTTTCTGAGGATCAGGAAACCTACACCATCTAGGAAAACAGCTTTTCACCTCAGTTAGAGTCAGGAAGCTGTGGACTCACGAGGCTCAGAAGACGGATGAAGCTGCCCAACAGCCAACACTCCTCCTTTCTATTATATGGTTCCTGATGATTATGTGGTTCCGTGTTCTACAAAAAGGGGATTTTTGTAGTCTGCTGTCTCAAGGGTTACCTTTAAGAAAGAGAGTGTGGGGGCTAAAAAAATGTTAATACTTTTCTTTCCACCTTCTAAGTTCCTCTGGCTGGGCTAGTAACCAAATTAACAGAGATAGATTTAGAGGGGAAAATCAAAGTTTTAATAGATGCACACAGGGAATTCACATAGGCATGAAAATTCCAAAGACAGTGAGGCAACACTGGGTATATAAGACATTTGGGCCCTGGCTGGTGTGGCTCAGTGGATTGAGTCTGGCCTGTAGATGGAAAGGTCATCGGTTCGATTCCCAGTCAGGGCACATGCCTCGGTTGCCTCTCACATGCCCCCCAGTTGTTTGCTGTTTCTCTCACATTAATGTTTTTCTCCCTATCTTTCTTCCTCCTTCCCCTCTCTCTAAAAATAAATAAATAAAATATTTACTTTAAAAAATGACATTTGGGACAAAGCAGAAAGGGGGTGGGGGGACTGAGTATTAGATTTCAGAAGTGAGAGTGGGAGATTTACAGGCAGTTGAAGAAGAGGGGAACACACGTGGCAGGAAGACCCTTGCTAGGGACTCAGGAACAACAGGACACAGGAGGTACGAAGCTAACAGGTCCCTGCCTGCAGCCCTCTTGTTTACCACGCTCAATTCAAATGAGGCCAAGGGGGACCACAAACTCTCCCTTCCTGCAGCAGGTTTCCCTGAATTTGGGGGCTAAAAAGGTGGAAGGGTCAAAGGTTGTTTCTAAGTCTTTTGTTTCTTAAAGAACAGCTTAATGTCAAATCCCAAAAAGCAGCTTTAGGGAGGCAGAATTTGGGTCCCTTCAAGAGCACGGAGGAAAGTCAAGGCTGCAATCAGTCCCACTTTAAAAAACCAAAACAAAACACACACACAAATCCTGCTCCTCAATGTCATATGGAAAGCTCAGTAAATAACAACAACAACAAACAAAATATTACTTGTAATCTGAGTGCTTCTAATTACCAGTGACTATGCTAAGCCCTTTATAAGTTACATAAATCTTCACAAAAACCTGATACGCAATATTAAAAACCACGTTCATTTGCTTTCATGGAAGAGCATGTTTCACTCATCCACTTCTCTTGGAAAAAAGTGTATCTCCAAAGAG
Organism: Desmodus rotundus; assembly: GCF_022682495.2. NCBI lineage: Eukaryota > Metazoa > Chordata > Mammalia > Chiroptera > Phyllostomidae > Desmodus > Desmodus rotundus. The sequence continues at coordinate 44,368,587 of NC_071389.1, read as the reverse complement.
CTGAATTTCAGGTAGAGAAAGACCAAAATAAACAAACAAACCCAACTAACTTTTTGACTTTGGATGAGTCCCTGTCCCTTAGTGGGCCAGGTGTGCTCACCTGTAAGCACAGTGAATGGCCCAGATCGATGCTCATGAGCTCCTCCGGCTCTGACAGTCTGACTTCCACAGCAGGAATCCAGGATAGCTGCTCCCCTCCATGGAACATTCTGCATGTGCTCCCCCAGAGCACCGGACGGACAAAGCAGAGAATCTGGCACAGCAGATATGAAACTGGCCAACAGCCAGAACACCTGAGTTCTAGTCTGGGGCCCACCGATCATTCCCTCAAGGTGTAAGGCAGAGAAAGGCACTTCACTGCGCTGAGCCTCAGTTTCCTCATCCACACATTGATTAGCAGGCCTAAGCACCTTCCTTGTAAGGCACAGTACCTGGTATCTCTCAAAGTTCTCAGTATTTGTTAGTTATTATCAATATCATTAATTACTATCCCCTATTCCAATGGTTCCCAACTGCTTCAAGTAAACAATGTAATGCAAACATATAAACTAGAGTTAATTTTGCATAAAATAATTAGCAAAATATAGAATGATGAAAAAGTCACTATGAATTTTTACCTAGTTCATAAATACTAAAAAAAAATGTGAAACAGACCTGGCTCATGTGGCTCAGTGGAGTGAGTGCCAGCCCGTGAACCAAAAGGTCGCCCATTCAATTCCCTTTCAAGGCACATGCCTGGGTTGCGGGCCAGGTCCCCAGGTAGGGGTGTGCGAGAGGCAACCAACTGATGTTTCTCTCTCACACTGATGCTTCTCTCCCTCTCTTTTCCTCTTCCTCCCCCTCTCTCTGAAAATAAATAAAGTATTTTAAAAATATATTTTTAAAAAATATGAAACATTATTTTGCAATCACTGATGGTGCTTGATCCTCAGAACCCTTGTGATGATTCTGAGGACTTGGGCTCTGCCACCTGCCAGCTCAGAAGTCCCAGTTCATTGCCATCCCCAACTTCCGCACCTTGACTTCCCAACCCCTCCCTCCTCTCACACAGTTGCTTCTACCATACTGCAAAAGACCCAGAACACATGGCAGAAAGCAGAAGTATGTACATTTGGAACTGAATGTATAACTATTTATTCATGTTTATGCCTTTAAATCTTCTTTCTCACAGTACAAACTGTTGAAGGGGAAGACTGGCCCAGTCTTGAATAAATTCTTCATAACTGGATTTTATTATATATTCAGAAAAAACACAAACTACTGGGTTATTACAACAGGAATCATTCTTTAAAGCAATGTTTATTCAACTTAATTTGCATGCAAAGCACCTGGGGATCTTGTTAAAATGCAGATTCTGATCCAAAGAGTCTGGAGAGGCACCTTAGACTCTGCATTTCTGACAAGCTACCAGGTGATGTTGATGCTGCTGGTCCACCACCGAGCCAAGTCCAGCCCCTCTGCACTGCTGCAGAAGAGAACTTGAGGATCAGAAAAGGCAATTATGTTGTCTGGGGTCACACAGCTCACCAGAGGCAGGGTTAGGAGAGAAATCTGTTTGTTAACCTTCAGTCGAGAGTTTTTCTATGCCATCCTTTCTCCCAGGGAAAAAAAACGTTTCTGAAGAAAAAAATCTCATTTTCTTTTCCCAAAGACAATACACACACATATAAATAGATACACTCACACAAACCCAGGGGCTAAATCATAGTCTTTCCCTCAGCTTCTAGAACAGAGTCTTGCAAACAAAATCTACACAAAATAATGTGTCAATGGAGTGACCTGATGGGGGGGGAAGAGTATTCTAATTAAAGTCATGTCTTTACCTTTGGCCCCCCTTTTCCATCTCAGGGGAGAGGCCCACCTGATCGTCCACCCCACGACTCCAGAACTTTCCCTAGAGGTACTTTTAATTAAAAATTAATGAGAGTTCTAAACAAGCTATTATTCTAAATCAATATTTAGGGAAGAGATAAGGGGTTTTTTTATCCCGGGATCAGCAGGAGTTTCTGTTCCTGAATGTCCTTTGCGTGAGACCTTTCAAGGCGCGGAAGTGCTTGGAGAGTCGCACTTAGCGGCCTCAGTGTTCAAGCAGGGCGCTTCAAAGCCTCCCCCGCTGCCCACCCTTCACATCGCTCCCAAAGGCTTCTGTGGCTTTGAACTGTACTTTAACAGTCTTGAGAGTTCAAGAAAGCGTGCTCTACATAGTGACTAGCTCAGGCCCAACTACAGAGTAGGACCACAGTATGTTCCTGACCAAGTGTCCCATTCACCATCGAGAGTCACTGGTTTGCCAGGTTTTCAATGGCACTTTCTTTAAAAGGTCAGAAAACATAACCACCAAGGGAAGAAAAATTGGCAGCATTTCAGCTGTTTGCCATTCTTATTCTATTCCACCACTTTATTAAAATTAACAAGTTTGGCGCAAATACTTTGGGTTGGGATCTTGCCACACTTAGGAAACCAAAAGAACAGAAAGGTAACACTGAAAGGCAAACCTAATTTTTTCCCTTGCAAGAGGAAACACCAGCAAAGCTCCAAAGCCACAGGAGCCCTCTCTCAGTGGGGTTTCTGATGGTTTAGAACTGGAGGAATGTAATCCATCAGCCCCCTGGAGCACCAGCCTGGCGGCCAACCCTCCCTCTGGAACCTTCCCGAACCTGCCCTTTCAACCACAAAGTCCCCTTCCTCAGGACACAGGAAGGACTCTGGCTTCCCTTCACTGTACACCATTCAGGGATCCTTCCATGGGTGCTAACGGCTCTGCACGCACAGGCAGCCTGGCAACACCGAAGGACAGCCTCATCCGGGGCTGCAACTCACCCTTTCTCCTAGGGCACACATCAAAATGAATTCTGATTCCTCTGGTTTTCATCTCTCCCCATCCCCACTGACCACCCCGACCCCAACAGTTCCAATACTCCAGGAGCCCCTGGAAAGCAGGGACAATATTCTGGTCCCAGTGTGCCCTGGAGTCCAGCACAGTCCCTGGCATACAGTCAGGATGTACCAAATGCTAGCAATTTTTATTACATAATATTGCAATGTTCCCTCCACTTCTCCCTTATAGCTCCCTGCTTCCTCCAATAGGCTTATTTAAAAATTTAGGGCTAGAAGGGGCAGTCAAGTCATTTCTTATTACACATGAGGAAATTAAGTATGAGCTTCAAGTGCTATGCTGGTCCACTTAGCGGGTCCAGCTGGGAAAAGGCTCTCCAGCCTCTGTTGCTGAACCATCCCACGACCCGCTCACTGCCTGTCTCCAGGCCAGGCAACAGGGCACAGTGGGCCATCGCCCATGAGAGAAAGAAGCAGGTTCATTTACAGCCTGGTGCTAGAGGCCAGAGAGCTGAGCTCTACTACAGACACCAACACTGAGGAATTCTGGGTGGTTAATTCCGAACACCACCAGCGTGGGCCTCAGGTTGCTCAGTGAGTGGTGCTTACTGTGTGCACTCAGTACGTGTCATTATCTCAGTTCATCCTCACCCAAAGGTAATGAGCTAGGGTTAGAACCCAAAGTTGTGCAGACGGGGAGAGTGGGGCTTTGAGGTTTGCCCACGGTCACAGTTGGTTGAACAGATTTAGCTGACTCCCAGAGTTAGTATTTTGATTTTTAAAATAATTCTGTTTTCTCAGGGTCTTTTGAGTCTTAAAAAGCAGTGACAGTGAGGAAAAGCCTTCACTGGGGTTTCCCCGTGCCCCGAAATGGCCCTCATCTTTACCTAATCACGTTAGCGGCAGCTCTGCCTAATCCCAGGTGCGCACCAGGAGAGACAGCGTTCTTTCCCCGGGGGCTCCGCTTCTCCAGAGATTAACCACAGTCCCCAGGAGGCTGTTATCCCAACCCCAGGGGAGGACGGCTTCACAGCCAAGATGGAGCTTATCGCAGGAAGCCACTGTCATGCAGGGAAAACAAAACGCAGACTGTGCGACTCGGCTCTGATCACAGGCACCAGAGGTAGTGCCAGCTGGATGGGTGCATGCCTGCCAGTTACCGAATGACAATAAAGCAGCCACCACCTCTGCATTTTCCGGATGTGCCAGGAGGGCAGCAGCACGTGGTCAAATTCAAGAATATATGCTGAGCGTCTTCTGTGGGCATTCCCAGGGGCAAGCACCACCCACCACCATCACACTCCTGGCACCAAGCGGCACTGCGCCTAGCACAGAGTAGATGGATGTTCGATCAGGTGACAAACAAATGAACTTACTGACCCGCTGCCATGGTGATGGAAGCAAAGTATTCCTCGCCACAAATGAGAGTGGGTGCCCAGGCTTGCCATCAATTATTGAGCTTAGGATAAGTCTCTTCACCTCAGTTTTCTCGTTCTGCAGCCTGAAATAGTAACACCCATCTCTCCAAATTCCCTGGCACTTAGTTATTCATCCCACAGGACTCTGGGACAAATGCACAGACTAACTGAAAAGGGTACAATTATTTAGGACTACTTGTTTAAAAGTTACCGAGTACCTTCTATCTACACAACGCAAAGTTAGAGAAAGCTGCCATAAACTTCTAGGTTTGGGGTAGCCTGGTATTATGAATGAGAGTGGACTGGGAATTCTAGGACCTCGAGTGATATCTTCAGAAATGGGAGGAGCCTCACCACCAACTTCTATCTCATAGCTCTTTAATCTTTCAGAAAAATGCTTGCCAATTCAACCGGGTGCTGTAGTTAACTCACCCTCGGAGACATTGGCCCAAAATAAACTTTCAGGGAAAGAAGAAGAAATTACATAAATTGCAAACTTCTTTCTCATTCACTCCCTTCTCATGAGGTGGGGAAGGAGAATTAGTGTAGGAATAGTAGTAAAGCAACATTTTCGTGGTGCTCTGTAGTCTGCAGCCACCCCCCCCATCACTCACCCCATCACAAGTTCCTTCACCCCACTTCATTTTTCTCAACACTTACTGTCACCTGATATAAGATCTATTTCTTTATTTTCAGGCTCCTCCATGAGTAGGGTCTTTGTTTTGCTCACAGCTTCACCCCAACATCAAGAACAATGCCAGCCACATAAATAATTGCTGAGTGACTAAAGGAAGCCTCGTGGGTCCTTTCACCAAGAGATGGGGATACACTGTTGCTTCCTATCTGACCCTTCAATCTCAGATAAGACTTTTACATCCTTCACCTCCTTAAATCTTCCTTAATCTTCAGGGAAGGAGTTACAATCCCACTGCAAAGACAAAGAAACTGAGACCCCAGGCCTCACAGTAGAGCAGCCTGCTGGAGAGGCAGAGGCCAGGGCTGGGCCCCGAACACTGCCCCCACCTCACACTTAGACGTGGGGCCCCTGAGTCCCTGAGCTGCTTCAGCCCTTGTGGGGAAGCTGAGGCTCCCGGAGAAGGGCTGCCTTATAGAGGGGCCTGGGAAACAGGCAGTTTTTTATCACTTAATTGAGCACTAAACATTATAAGCAGCAGATTTTTGTACTCATTTGTCAAGATAAAAGATACCGCATCCATTATAATCAACAGGATAAAAAAATGAATTATGAGTTATTGCTTTAGGGCCTCTGAGTCCCCTTTCCTGATCCTCTCTCTGTCAATCCAAATGGAGCCTGGTTTAGCTGCTCCCAGGACCCGTGCCCCAGCCAATCCTGCACAGCCACCACCTTCCCCAGGCTCCCCACAAGGCCAGCCTTCCAGCTCCAGCACCCAGCCCAGAGCCTGGCACTCAGTGGGCCGCAGTGTGCACGCTGAACAGTTACCCCCACCCCATGGTACCAACAGGGCAAGAAATAAAACTGCCCCAGGCCTTTCTTCTCTCCTACGACCACCTCAGCTCCCAAGACAACCGACCGAAGCTTTGTTAAGCTCCCAAGACAACCGACCAAAGCTTTGTTAAGCTCCCTTTTCTCTCTCTGGCATGAAGGGAAAAGAGACCCAGGCTAAAGCAGATGGTTCATACAGGCCCTTATGGCCAGATTTGCATCCAGCTTGCTTGCAAATTCAAAACTTACTGAATTTTTCCCCTCTCCTTATTAAGAGAAGGAGGGGAGAGTAAGAGCGCCCCAAGGGATGTTTCCCTAGTAAGGAGACCTTTCAAAATTCCTAAACAAGGGAAGGGGACTGGAGAGCAGAAGGACCAGGGGAGGGAGGAGAAAGATGCCTGGGACAGAGAAGAATCACTCACCGCCCCTATTCTCAGTGGGCCCTCACAGCCCTAGCCTGCCCCAGCCTCAGGCACAATGGCCTCTCCCCTGGGGCAGGGTGCCAGAAGAGAAGGAAGAGGGCTGTAAGGGAGAATTTTAATTTGTTGTCAATTAAGGGCAGAGTGACCCTAATTTCCAGCAGCAGGAGCCAGGGTTATCACTGATTTTGCATCTTGGGAAAACAGCCCAGCCCTCCAGCTGCCCACTGTTCCCTGCAAATAAAGCCCACAGGAGGTTTAATTGAGTTGAGGTTGACTTTTAAAGGGGTTGGAGTCCTCATCTGTTAAAAGAGATAGGCTCGGGATTCCCAGTTGTTCAAAGAGCCATTTTCAAGTTGCTAGATAGTAATAGCAAAGCAAACTGAAATTATCCTAGCCTCTAAGAAGTAAAAACGAAGCTTAGAAGCTTAGTAAAAGTAAATAGAGTAGACTTAATTGGCCACCAGGCACTGTGCTGGCTGTGACCCAGATTCGCACCCTACTCTAAAGAGCATCCAATCCAATGACAGAGAAGATATCACAAAAGTTAACAACTGCACAGATAACTATTTGAGAAAGCAAGTAGGTGGGAACCCAATCTACTCGGGCCATCCAGGGAAGTGACATTTAAGCCAGAGCAGAAGGAGCTGATGAGTTGGGGAAGGACATTCCCAGGGAGGGGACAGCCCATGGAAAAGCACCTCGTACAACATGCCAGATGAGACCCGAGAGGCGGCAACAGACGGACTGGGAAGGCCTCCCTGAAAGGCCTGTCGGTGGATCCTCGATAATATTTTGATTGTGCCCCAACCCTCTCACTCCCCCACTTTATTTCTTTAAGCCAGAATCTTAGGTCTTAATTTCTTACTGCCCCAACTGCTGTGAATTTTCCTCTGGACAGCATATAGCTCTTCTTCCGACCCTGTGCCACGCCCACACGAACACACTTTCACTTTGCTCCTTGCATTTTCGTAAAAGCTCAAATAGAAGTCTGGACTGTGCCGGGCCTGACAGCAGAAGTGCTCAGCCGCTCCCGCAGGCGGACTCTGAACACTCAGGACACCGCGTACTACTGGAGGGAAACAAACTAATATTTGTCTCCATCTCAAGTTCCACCCCCTTCAGAAAACCTCCCAGTAACTCCAAAGGATAAACACTTCTCCCCTTTTTGAGCTACAAAACTTACTGTATACACCTTCCTCGTGGCACTTAATTACACAGAATTTAGCATTCGCTCACCAGGTATTTGGTGATTTCCTACTGAGTAAAAGATGCTGGACCAGAGAGTCGTTAACTAACATAAGATGTGGTCCCTGCTCATAAAGCCCACTGGACACTGCAGAAGTTACTTAACATAGCTGAGCCTCAGTTTTCTCTTGGGAATAAGTGTGACTTTCTTTGAGAAATACACATGTATAGAAGACACTATCAGAGGTTATCTCTCAGTGGTAGGCTTCGGGTTATTTTAGTTTTGTATTAACTTTCTGATTAATTTGTATTAACTAATTTTGTTTTTTTGGTTTTTTGAAGGTTGAACAGACTTATTTTTTATTTCTTTTTTTGTTTTTAATGGACATATATTTTCTCATGAGAAAAAAGCATGGAAATCGCTTCCTTTTAAGTTAGAAATAATAATAATGCCACTTCATTTTGTTGTGGGCGTGGTCAGGACACAAAATAACCTCCCCTAACGCAGAGTCGGCGGGCTCGGAGCAGACAATCTCAGAGAGATGCAGGAGAGGTTGGACCAACGCCACTCCTCTCAGCTGTGCCAGCTCTGAATATCAGAGTCCTTCTCTCCTACTCGCCAGCTTCTTTCCAGGGCAAAGACATGGTCAAGGGCAGCTCCCAGATTCTCCACCCCAGAAGGACTGCCCCTAAATCCCCGGGACAAACTATGATTAGCCCGTCATAGTGAGGCTGGGGGTCAGGAGTTATGATTGACAATCTCCTCTTAACAAGCTTGGAGTGCAGGTAAAAGCAGTTTTCCCCAACTGATGAAGAGGCAGAAGGAGGAAGTTGGGGAGGGGGTTGAATTGGGGACAGTAAGTCTAGAGAGACAAAATAATAGGATTCCACTAAAATACTTGCCAAATGTGTGTGGCCCATAGTAGACACTCAATAAATGGGGACTATTAATACAAAGATTAAAAATTTAGGTGTTGAGCGAAATCAGAGTAAGTGAATGTGGCCTGTGTGAGAATACTGGCTGACCATGAAGGCACGAGGGGAGGAAGTGCAGAAGGGTGGATTCCTGAGTATGGGCACACTGGGGAGTGAAGGACAAGATTGGGCTGGGGAGATGGAGAGAGGGAGCAGTGTGAGCCCGATGTACCCGGGCAGGTGCTAGAGTACACAGATTCTAGAGGCTGCAAGACAGAGAAAGGGTCCTAAATCAAGGCCAGGACAGTGAGGTTTGAGCCAGTAAATTATTTTCACAGCATTTAGAGATATCAATCTTGTCTCCTAACTAAACCAGTAAACTTCCTAAGGGAGAGGGTACTGCCATATATTTATCCTGCATCCACCTTAGTAGCTAAATAAACATTTAGTCAAATGGAATCGCCAGTGACTTCTTGTTAGTTTACATAGGACATGTCACTTGGGCAGGTAAAGAAGCTGTGTGACTCCGGGGTCCCTTCTTTCCTTGGCTCTTCTACACCAACACTGAGCAGGCAAAGCAATCTGTTAATTTGACTTTGTGAGTCCAGGGGAAGCCACTTTAACCAACTTCGTGGATTAGTTAAGAAACTTTCTAAGCCTGAGTCCTGAGGCAAAGATGTGGGAGGGTTATTCATAAACATTTTGACTGATATATATATATAGTTTAACCCCAACAAGACCATGAAATCTGGCCATCAAGTTGCAGCCAGTGTAAGGGAGGACTGCTTTACTTGCTATACCCAGTGCTTTCGTCTTTGGGAGGGAAACCAATTACTGTTAAATGCTGGACTCTCTCTGCCCCTTTACTAACTTATCCACTCTGCAAGGGCTGGGGGCCCAGTACCACACACTGACTTACCGATGAACTGGGTAGAACAAATCAGGAATGCTCAGCTCAGCTCCTCCCTTGCTCAGTGAGGAAAAAAAAGTCCCCTTATCAGGTGTCCCTGGAAGCCCCCACAGCAGGTCTGACTCTCTGAATGATTACCTGGCCACAGGCAAAGCACTTGATTCCTTTGCTTAGGGATACTGGACAGTGAGTGACCCAAGTGCTGGGAGCCTCGGAGAGAAAAAGAGGGTAACTCATCAGTAGACTGAGAACAGCATCAAAAATTGTTGCTGGTCATTGTCAGCTAATCTCAGACAGGCCATATTCTGGGACTGGAATTCCTATACAACCCTCAACAATTCTCTGATGGGAGGAGGTGAAGAGCCACCACGGAGCTGTGCACCACTTGCTTAAGACACACCTTTCAGATCCATATGAAGGGCTAACTTTCATCCCACTGAAAGCAGCTGGGGAAATAAAATCCCATACTCTGCAGGGAATGTAAAAATTATGTAAAAACTAAGAAATACCCAAGTAGGAGTGAAATCCAAGAGAAGAAGTTGTCATCTCTCTTATGGAGAGAAAAATAAGTAGCTTTGATGTATGCCTGAACCCATCAGGAAATGGTGCCAATTACCCGTGAAAAATAGATAGGAAACTTTCCAGGGTATCTAAGATTTCAGGTGGGGGATCTGTTTTTTACCTTAGGATGTTTACCTTCAAAAGCATAAGAAAGCCCCTGCCCTTGAGAAATGTTAGTATAATTATAACCTAAAAGTTCTAGGCGCTAGGAAGGTCTGCCCTGGCGATGATTATATTACAAAAAATAAAGGCTAACGAGGTGCTGAGGTTTAGAAATTTTGCCCCATCGTGTCCTGGGAAAAATCTCAGACGACGAGGTGCACACTTGCTGCTCCACATTTAATTCATGGAGTAACTGAGCACACACTGGACACAACCCAGGCACTGTGCAAGCACTTCCCATGATCCTCCCCACCCTGCCTGGGTAGGCCCCAGCAGCTTCCTGTTTAACGTGAGGAAAGCGTGTCTCAGACAGGTCAGGTAATTTGCTGACCTGGCAGGAAAGATGTGAGCCCAGTTTCACACCACGACCTTCTGAGGCCAAAGCCCCTCTATGAATGGCTTGTCTGCCTGCTAGAATCACGAACTGCTTGGTAAACTTGTTTTTAAGTAACTTCTCCAAGTCTATTTGCAAGTGAACTTAATCCTAAATTACAGGAGTCCTAGCTCCAGGTCCCACCTACAAATGCCTCATGACTATTTCTGAAAACAATAGCTGGTTTGAGGAGAGTCAGGCAAATTCATTAGGTGGTGAAACAGCAGTGAAAGTAGACATACATCAGCATCCTAGAGCCATGACTTCCAAACACAGGTGATCTTTCAGAGCCGAAGCACTATGGGCCTCAAAGAGGCCGGGTTTCAGACAGGCTTCACCAGCTAGTGACCTCAGGTGCGCTACCAGCCGTACGTGTGTGATTTTAATAGGGAGAAAGAGAATGAAAGAAATCCTATTTCACTGGGTTATTTGGAAATTAATGATAACATCACACATAAAATAGTTTTGTAAGCTGCAAAGCCCTATACAAATGGAGGATTTAATTATAATTATTTGACTCAGCTATTTGGCTGGGATCTTACAGTGAACTTGAGTCATCAGATGGAATTTAAAAATAAAAAAAAAATTAAGATGCAGTTTGGCATAATGATCAAGCACAAAGCCCTGGACTCACTATACCCAGGTCCAAATCCTGGCTCCTCCACTCTAAAATGGGGGTCATATTAGTGTCTACTGCACAGGGTTACCCTGATGAAAATGGTTCTCGGTACTCAAGATGCTTGATGTGTTAATCATTACTATGCTATTATGATTTTCATCAAGCAGGCAAAAGGTAGACTGGAATTGAGTAGCCTGCACTACAAAACAAAACCGCTGCAGAGGAGGGAATAAGACACAATATGCCTTTGACAAGCAGCCCTGAAATAGACGCGTTTTTGACTCTCTGGGGTACTGTCCTGGAGAGAGAGATAAGTCATCATACTCCCGGTTAAACCCTCCTTCCTCTTCCCCTCCCCCACCCCTTCATATGCAAAAATATAACTGGCACCCCTCAAAGCCTTCTTTCTTCTTCATTGCGGACCAGTTTCATTCCTGGATGGAGGCCCAGTTTAAGAACCCAGGAGAGCTTGGGCAAGTCCATGGACATGAGGGCAGCTGCAGAATTGTTTAGCTCCTCCCTCCTTTCCCATCTCAGTCCTTCCCATCCTTCAAGGCTTGCATCATATCCCACTTCCTCCCAAAAGACCTCTTTCCCTTCTCAGAATTCTACACCTATAATTGCTAACTCTGCACTCATTGGTTGTATAATTACTTTCCAAGTGTGTATTTTATTACCTCTAAAAGGTAAGCCCCTCAAGAGCTAGTTCTAGATACCCCACTGTACTTAGCACAGTGCTGGAGACACTGTATGCGTGCCCTAAACGTGGGAAGTGGGTTAAGTGACTGGAAGGAGCCCAGACTCCATGTGAAGCGGTCAGATGCAAACCAGCCTGAGCCTCTACTCCTCCTCCCCACACCCAGGGCAGATGCTGCCATCAGACCACAGCATTCCTGCCCAGAGGTCCCAGAACAACCGTAGAATCCTTCTCACTGGTGGCCGGTACCAAGTGACTGCAAAAACAAACCCTTCTCACTGAACCACAGGCAGCTGATACCAAATGGCTGGAAAAGTGACCCCATAAGCCATCTCTGCTTTCTAGGCAGTTCCTCAACTGAGTCTCCACGGCATGGGGACTTAACTAGTTCTGTCGTAGCTAACTACCACACTCCCTTGAACAGAGCTGTTAACTTGTCTGCCTCCACTAGAATAGTGGCTTTCAAACTTTTGATTGTGAGAGACCAGTAATACCCCAAATCAGCCTACACGGAACAGAGGCTCAAGTTTCCCAAAACAATATTCCCCTTAATAATGTAGTGCACTCCGGTTTTCCTTATTCCTGTTATATTCTATCTAAAAATGCTGGTCCTGACCCTAGAAAATGACCTGGTGGTACATATATATTTATATGTATATATTTAATTAAGGTAACGTTAGCAGTTGTTAATAACATTAATAGCAGTTGGTCACATGAGCAGTCGTTTCTAACTCATAAAACCCAAAATCTCAGCCTTTACTACAAGAGAAGTTTCTTACTCACATAAAACCAAAACAAGTATGGACTGGCCAGTGGCTTCCACTGTGCAGTGACGGAGGGAGGGTTCCAGGCTGTTTCCATCTTGTGGTATCTTCACGACACGACTTCTCGGAATACCATGTTCAGGACCATATCAATCCTGTCCAGGTAGTTTTTGATGGTTTGAACCTATAAGTGGCACTCATTGCTTCCAATCTCATGCTATTGGCTAATATCTGGTCACATGACCTTACTTAACTGCAAGGGAGCTGGGAAATGTAGTCTAGCCATAGGCCCAGGAAAGAGATGGAAATAGATCTGGTGATCAGTTAGCAATGCCCACCATAGATCTGCCATTTGAAAAACCCTCTAAGGCAAGGACCTAGCCTTTATATCTCCAGTGACTAACAAAATATTGGCTCACAGTAAGTGTGGAGACGATGCATGAACAGTAAATAAATGGGGGACATGGTACATTATGGCCAGAGTTCCAGAAATGTTATGGTTTATGACTAGGCATTGCGATTCTTTCCAAATTCACACCTGCGCAAATCCTCTCCCGCACCCAAAGCAGAGCTGAGTCCAAAAATCTGGATTAGGGCAGGTGGGGAAAATACCAGAAAAACCATCTTGGTGTCCTCCCTTCCATCTGGAGACTGCACAGCCACTTACTCTTCCAACAACCGCATGGCTGTTGAAAAGGAGCACAGCAGAATTATTAAGAGCACATGGCTTTTGAGGCAGGTGAATCCTGAGCAGGCCTCTGACTACATAGCTGCAGCGGAGCACTCGCTGACACCCGTTATGTGTGTTGATGGTACTGAGCATTTTCTCCACATTATCTCATTGCATCTTCACAGTAAGTCTCTGAAAGACATTAATGCTCTCCTTCTGACCCTCTAATTCCCCAGGTGAGAATTCTTGTCTCCCACCTGTGTTCCCATAGTATTTTTTTCACAACCCTTTCCTATAATTTACATGTGAGAGAGCTAGTTGGCAAGTGGAGGTGCATGTCTGTTCATTCTGTCTCCCCAACTGTAATTCAAGGACAGTGAACAGAGCATACCTTTGTGAGTCGAAACACCTGAGTTCAAATGTCCAGGTTCAAATGCCAAACCCTAACTTAACAGTTGTGAGGTTAGCCAAGAAACTTACCTCCCTGAGCCTCGATATCCTTATCTGTAAAATGGGGTTAGAAGTCCAACCTCAAATGACTACTGGGAAATACAAGCCCAACAGCTATAAAGTACTATGACTGGCACATCAGTAGTTTCTTTAAAAAGTAAGAATGCCCCCTCCGTCTCTCCTTTAGGGCAGGGGGGATGCTTTATTTCCGGGCACTAACACCCTATCTTGCACACAATAAACACACAACAAATGTCAGTTGTATATTTGGTTAGTTGTATATTGTTAGTTGAATGACAAGCTTTACTGTTGAAAAATAAAAATAGAAATAACCAAACACAAACCCTGTCGTGGTTTTTAGAAATTCTTTTTATCTCCCCTGTCCCTTCTCACACACTTCATTACTCTTCTCTCTTTGGGAAACATGAACTTTTTTTTGTACTCAGAAATTTTAAATGGCTAACAGACACCTCAGGATTCCTTCCTCCGGCCATTATCCTTCTCTTTCAAGTTGTGCTCGGCAAGATTATTTGGATATTGGAGCTAAAAACGGTCAGATTACAAGTGGAGGTCCCTGAAATGTAACATTCCCCGTTGCGGGATTCTGGAATTACACCAAGCACCAGGGAGAGGCTGCTCTTCCCCAAAGAGCTCGCTGTTCTGAAAAAAGCCTTTGTTTTAGGGCTTTGCATAACTGCACTGTGTAATCTCTTCCCATCCAGGTCCCCAGCACTGGCCTGGGTACTGTTCAGTCCCAGAGTGCCTATATGCTCCCTGTAAAACGAAACACTCGAGAGTCTAAAAATACTGTAAAAATTGCTGCATCTGTGAGTCTTGGTTCATATCTCACGGCATAATGATCATTGTTTTGGAGCCACGCTTTCCAACTTTTCCAGCAAGCCCCTCATAATGACAGTGGCTGACATGTCCATCAGGTCCATGGCGCTGCTAGGTGCGTTATATCCATTATCTCCTTTAATTATCACCCAAACTCTGGAAGTCAGACATCACGGCTATCCCCATTTTGCAGACAAGGAAACTGAGGCCCAGAAGGTCAGAGAACTTTGCCCAAGGTCACACAGCCAGTAAGCAGCAAAGCTCCACTTCAAACCTTCATCTATTAGGTTCAAATCCCATTCTATTCCTGTTACTCCATACTGCTTCTTTAAATGACTGTAAAAAAAAATCCTTTCTGTATACTTGAGAAAACAAACAGTTTGGACTGGTTGCTCTTTTAGGTCCCTTTCCCCTCTTCAAAAAAAAAAAAAATCTATGGTTCTATGGAGAGAAGGGGGAAAGAAGGAAATGTAAGGAGGCCAAACATTACAAGGCTTGGCTTATCAGTATTTAATAACAGCTTTGGGATCAAAACTCTACAGAACTTTATTTATGGACAGACAGTTACTCTTAAGCAGAGCCTTTTATTTTCATCTGAGGATGTTGTAGCCTTCTACTGTCTTTCCATTAGTGAGAGATGGGGTGTGAAATTTGCTGGCCCTGCCAAGATTATCCCATTAAATTATCTGCCCTCTTCCAGTGTAATTCACTCAGGGGCAACTGTCTGAGACTCGGGCCCCGCGGATGGCCATGCCTGGCCCTCTGAGGGGGGAGGTGTGAAGGAAAAAGTTCAGGTGGTGGTAGCATCCCAATGACAATAACATCAATCCACGTTTCACTGCCTTACCAAAATAAAGTGGATGCCACAATTATCCCATTCCTAAACAAACTGAAAACCCCAACCGAGCTTACTGCAACAAAGAGAGAGTCTTTTTACTGCTGTTTATTTTTATTTTGTATTCGTTAGCTTTTTAGATATTCCTGGCATGCAAGTCAGGCTCCATGTAACAAGCAGCTGCATTTAGTTAAGGGTTTCGAAGAGTTCCCCCCACCACTCCCGCCATCCCCTCCCCCTCAACTCCAGAGAACTTTCTCAGACTCCTAGAAGACTCTTTCTTTCTCTTCGTGTGTCTGCAGAACAGTCTCTCCTGTCACCCCACAGGGAATAGGTAAGGCCAAGCTGAGGCCCTTCTGTTGGAGAAAGAAGCCTCGAGACTTGAGCGTTTCCCAGCTGGGGCTGGATTTGCCAGGGTCTGGTCCACATCGGGACTGTGGAGCTGGCAAGCCGGATGTCCCACCAGAGAGCACTCTAATAAATCACCCCTACTCAGTCCACAACCAAGATGGCAAATACAAAGGCACTTCATCAAACCATATCTCATCGCTGGTTAGAAGGAACCACCAGACACACTTTTCAAACCTCATCAAAATTGCAATTCATTACAACAATGTAATTCCTCCTGACCAGAAGTGCAGAGCACTGGAGGCCCTTCAGGTCCATCTCTAAGTTATAGCAACACTGGCTCAGGGAACTCCAGCCCAGGAAGGAAAATTGAAACTGCCGGCCTCCAATCACTTCTTGTAACTCCTAGATATGGCTAAGAAAAAGTCCCTTCGCTGCTCTTGGAAAACTGGGAAAAGGGCACGTTTGGCCCATTCATAAAGAGAATATAAATCCTAAGACTTAACCCAGACTAAGACAGCAGTTAAGATAAAAAGCCATGACCTCTCAGGGTTTGTAAGCCCAACAGAGCCACTTCCCAGCCCTGTGACCTTAAGAAAGTAACTTAACCTCTCTGTGCCCAAATTTAAATAAGCTATTCATACCATCTCCTTCATAGGGTTGTTGTGAGGATTCAGTGAGTTAATACTTGCAAAATGCTAAAAATGGTGACTTGCCCAAACACAAGTGTTTGTTAAATAAATTGTACTAACAGAAGCATCTCAGAATGCTTGGGTTTGGGGAATTACATTCTTAGTGGAGGTCAAAGGACTTGGCACCATTATTCAGCTTCTCCCAGGCCCAAGAGCAGCTGGACTGGTGGGATGGAAACTAGCAAGTGAGGAGAGGTAGAGGTTCCGCAGACTGCGCAGGCCTGGGCTAAGGCCCAGGACACATCACCAACCCTCAACTCCTTGCACCTACCCAGGAAGGCAATTCATTGCTGCAGGCATCAAACACTCCCAAATCAGTGGTTCCTATCTTTGGGGGTTGCAATTTTCTCAGAAAATCAAATTAGAGCTAAAAACATGAAACCGCAAAAATGCACATAAAATTCGGTATATTATTTCTGGAGCTCCACATATCCTCCATTTCAGGTACCCCAAGTAGAAGACTGGGTGCTCTTCTCCAATACTGACATGTGGTTTCATTGAAAACTCATATAATAATCCTGTAAGGCTCAGAAAAACTCATCAACATACCCAGTACATGGCAGAGAAAAGATTCAAACCCAGGTCTATTAAACACCAATGACTGTGCTAATAACCATTAAGCTCTGCTGCATTCCCTTCATACTAGAAAATAGGGCAAGAAAAAGAAAAATCCTTGAAAATGTGCCATGTTACATTTTTACTAGAAAGCAAATAACACCACAATTTTACATGTGACCCAAAAAAGTTATGTTGCATTTGTTCAACAAAAATCTATGGACCACATACTATCGATGTGTGTACACATATGCCATTCATGTGAAGATAAACATTTACATAAATATACATAGAGTCTACAGAGTACTCCATTCTCCATAGGATGCTGAGCAAAATTTTCAAAAGTATTTGAAATGGGGTATGTGGTCACCATCAGACCAGAGCCAAACTGAACACTAATGGATGCAAGTGACATACCATTTACTAACTTTCTAGCTTTCAAGTCCAATTTGAGATCTGTGCTCACCATACAGGACATGGAGAGGAAAATACAGACTAAAGTTGAGTTTGCAAAAGGACTTCTAATATCAGAAAGATAATTTGAGTTTTTAAAAGGACTTCTAATATCAGAAAGATAATATGTGCTACCAGAAGAATATCAGGGTAGCAAAAAACCTACCAAGTATGCAGAAGTGATACTGGAAATTGAATATTTTCCACACACCACCAGACTCAGTTTGAGCACACCCATTGGTTATTGGGCCTCTGTGTGGCTCTGTCTAGGGAGTGTTTGCAGGAGTCTCCAATAAAGGTGGGTGGCTGACTTGGCCCTCAGTGTTATTACCCTCAGGAGACTCCTATTCTAAAGGTAGACAGGACAGACACCTGTTAAAATGGCATTGAAAGGTTTACAAAGTGACAGCGAACACAGTAGCAGGCCAATTCCCTCTGACTCCAAGTAGCCAAACCACAGAATCTACGGGATTCTGAGAAAGGCCCGGGAAGGTTCCCGAGCTCTGGCCTTCAGCTTCTTAGGGAGGTTTAGCTCTGGGTGATGGGTGAGGAAATCAACAATGCACACACCAGAAAAAATAAACATAAAGGTTTTTCTCCTCCTGGCTAACAAGGTAGCAAAGTGATAAAAGAAATGCTAAGATTTTTTTCTTTTGAAATAAATAAATGAAATACATCTCCCCTTTAAGCTGATTTCCTGAGCCACTGAGTTACCTGAGAAATCCTGGATCAGACAAGAAAGTAAATCTGAGACCCACTGGAAGCTTTGTCTCCAGAGAAAAGATCAAATATGCACAAAAATGGAAGAGATTTCAAAGACAACAAAATAAGACAATAATAACAGATTTGAGCACATTATTGAAGACTCTGGAATAAGCAATACTCTTTAAAAAATTGTAAGCCTACAGGAAGTTAAACAAGACAGAATTTGAGTGACTGCTGCTAACAGAATTGTCTTACCCTCAGCAAAATCATAGCATGGACATTTCTTTAAAGGGAGACAACCACAGAAAGGTGCACTCCCCATGCCCCCCCTCCCCCATGATCTAAAAGCAACCATTGTTGAAAGGTACATAGAAGTAAAGGAGTAAAGGAGTGGGGCAAAGGATATAACCAGATTAATCAAGGCCTAAAACTAGGAGCCCTGCCTTAGCTAGAATCACCTGGTCATCTCCACCTGAATTTGCTGGGCAGCCTGACATCGGCAGGATGTTTACACGATTTTGCAGCCTGGCCCATTTTTCACTTTTCACCCAGGTGTTGTGGCATGGGGCCAGATGTTCAGCATCAGGGAAGGAAACATCCATGTGACCCAACAGTTTACATTTCATTAGGATTTTCACCACGAAGGTGCACTCTCAGCTGATGTACATCTTAATTGCATTTAGAAGCTGTATTTACCCCAGGAGCCTCCGGATTAGAACGACCTCACTCGAGCATCAGTTTCAGAATCATCCTCAGAAAATGTGGTTCCCACTTCCCCAAAAATATCTCTAAGAAATCAAAATGTACACACACACAACTTCCTTCCAGAGTGTTTCCTACCATGAAAATTATTAGCTAGGCATTAGTAAAAACTAATTCTAAAGCCATAGTGAATAGACCTTTTTCCCTCAACTGCAAAGCAGCCAGAGCCTTTTCTTTTCCTAAACACAGCGCTAACTTAAAAAATGAATGATGCATGATAAAAGAGCAGAAAATACTTATCCGCGTGGGTTTGGGCTGGGAGTGGGGGGAGGAAAGAATCCAGGGGCTCCAGCACCCCCTCAAGGGATGCATGTTAAAAGTGAGGCCTGATACCCTGGAGACTTTAATCAACTTTCCCCCTCCAACCTCCAAAGAATGAATCGGTTGTCTCCACAGGCGCAGCCGGGCTCTTCCCTCTCATTGTGTACCGGCTCAGACGCAGCAAGGATCCGAGCTTCCCGCAGAGAACTAAGACGCTCCGGCTCCCGGTGGAGTCTTTCTCTAACTGTTGCAATTGTCTTTGGAGATTACCAAAATCAAGTATGCATTAGATGGCTTTTCCTCCCCAGTTTGTAACACACACACACACACACACACACACACACACACACACACACACACGTGCACACTCAGAGCACTCAGGAGCAGCAGGCGGCCTCTGACAGCACATTTTGTACAAAGTGGCGGTGGCAGCGGCAGCGCACACGTTGTGGCCTTCCTCGTGACCCTCCATTAGGCTGAGGAGCCGGGGGCCGGTGGAGAGGAGAGGCCGTCCGAGTCCAGGAGGACAGGGCTTTTGTTTGGGTCGGTCTGCGGATAGCCTACGCTCTCGCAGAACCACGGAAAACACAAACTCCCTCCTGGACCGCGCCTTCCGGGATGGCTGCTATTTAGGACAGACTTGCCTGAACACCCACAGGGGTCCAGGTAGAGGTGGGGGTGTGGGGTCGAATAGCACGGAAGTGCCCCATCGCCCCATTAAGCCCACCCCCTCCATACTGTCAGCGCTGCCAACTGCTGGTGGGCGCCCAGTAAAGAGTGCCCGGGCGCACCCCCGGCCCGCAGCTGGGCTCCAAGGCAAATCCTCGCCTGCCTCTCCCGCGCCCCGAGTCGCCTTCGCGAGAACCACGACGGGTTGCGGCCGCCCCCCAGGCGGGAGCGGCTCTTCCTGGTGCCCAGCGCCGGGCGGGCCCACAGGAAGGTGGCCGAGGGCCGGGAGGGCTCGGGCGCTGGCGGACGCCCCTCTTACCTTGGGCAGCGGCCCCGCGCGCCGCCAGCAGCAGCGCGGCCAGCAGCGCCAGGAGCGGCGGGCGCGCCCCGCGGCGGCGCGGCCGGTGCATTCCTCCTCTGGCGGCGGCGGCTCCCGGGCCACGCGCAGAACATCCACGGGCTCTGCCCGGGATCCCAGCCACCTCGTCCCGGATGCTCTCCCCGCAGGATGTCGGGGGCGTCTGCAAAGTTCTTTGTCCTTCTAACCTGCTCCCCAGCCTCCGCCCTGCAGCCTCAGGACCCGGTCAGCGCGGTGCCTGCCGAGTCCCCTTCCCGGCCGGCCGGCCAGTCCCGGACTGCCCGTGTCGCACCAGCGGAGGGCGAGTCTCCCCAGCTCGGACTCAGAAGAGCAAGCCCTGCGCCCGCGGGCTGTGGTCCGGGGCTCCCTCCGTGGCGGCTGCGGCTGCTCCTCCTGCTCCTCGCGCTCCCTCTCTTGCTCTCAGCCTCCCTCAACTTGTCACTTTCCACCAACTCTCGGCCGAAGCCCGAACCAATGGCAGACGCGGGCCCAGGCCGGCGGCCCAGCGCCCTCTGCTGCCGCCTCGCGACACCCACACCCTACGACTTCCCACAAAATTGTCGCTCCAGTGGGTCGCGCACGCCCACCTCCCCTCCCCCACCGCACCTCAATCTGCGATGGGACCCGAGCCCAGCAGGCCCTCGAGGCCTTTTGACCGAAGGGGAAACTGAGGCTCAAGAAAGACTTGTCCTGGGTTGCAAACCAGTTCGTGGCTGAATGGCTTGGTTAAGAGGCCCAGATTCCAGCAATGTCAGTCAGCCCTGCCACTGTTAGCTGTGTGACCGTGGGTAATTGAATATCTGTTGATATCATACGATTTCCTTTTTGATTTCCTCCTTGACGCAAGTGATTTATATTTTCCCATTTTGTCTTTAAATTTTCATTGCCTTGAAATCAATGTCATCTGTATTGCTTCCCTTTGGAGTTTTATCGAGGATTTCCCTGTGGTCAGTTTTTGCCAATGTTCCATAGTCTCCAGAAAGAAAGTACTTTCTGGAAACTCCCATTGACACTTTTTTAAAAGTCCTTAACATGGTATACTACCTTGCACTTTTACATAGCTTATCCCCATATTACAGTTTTAGAAATGGAAATGCAAAAGAAAGTAAGAGACTTGCCCACTGCCATGCAGACCGTGGGTGGCCAAGCCAAGACTCTTTATCATAATGGAGCTAAAAGTTCTTGGCTAGAGCCTGGCGTATAACAAGTGGCAGTTGGTGGCTGTCACTGCGGCAACAATAGCCTCTAATAACTCAGCTTTGGGATTTTATAATGAGCAGTCACCTCATTGAAAGCAAGGACTTGGTAGCCCAAAGTATGTCCCAGCAGGTCGTAATCTCACAGCCCTCTGCCTTCAGGCAGGTGAATGACTAAAGCATATGGGACAAACAGTCGTTTATTCTTCTCCCAGACGCCAGGGCAGGAGCGCCGGTAACTGCCTTGGCAGCTTCCCCTCTTTCTATCACTCTGACCTGAGGTCAAGGAATGATAGACAAAGAGGCCTTGGGTCAACTAGTTCATCGCCCAAACAGGTCTGTCCTCCAAATTTCTCTGCCTGAAACTCATTCGATCCTGTCTAAATTATCTCCGGTTACTTGCCTGAGGAACTTACTGCACAAGGTTCTCTTGTTGGAAAACTGTCTTTGATGGTTGGCTGCAATATGCCCAGAAATGAGAGGAAACTCAGTTACACTGCACATTGCTGAGCAGTCTTCCATCATCTACAGTACAACACACAAGGCTTCCCCTTCCACCCACCATAGCCCCAACCCCCACCCCAGGTATCTTAGGTAACAGTGGCTGCCGGAGCTGAGTATACAGAACTTAATGGCACTTTTATCAGTACTTAAACCTTCCAGGAACTTAATCACAGAATCATAGACGTGAGGAATGTGACAGCTGGACAGGGCCTTGGAAATTAACTAGAATACCCCTCCACATTTTATAGAGGAGAAGCATGGGACTCAGGGAGGTGAAAATTCCTTGTGCAAAGTCACATAGCCGGCCAGAGCCAGAACTGGAACCTACATCAACAAGTCAAGCCCTGGGTAAGCTCTCCCTCAGTCGTCCCAGATCCGATAGCACACGAATTCCTGAAGGATGGGTGAAAAAGGCTCTTCCTGCCTGGTGTGGCTCAGTGGACTGAGTGCTGGCCTGTGAACCAAAGGGTCACCGGTTTGATTTCCAGTCAGGGCACATGCCTGGGTTGCGGGCCAGGTTCCTAGCTGGGGGCCTGTGAGAGGCAACTGATCGATGTATCTCTCACACAGGATGTTTCTCTCCCTCTCTTCTTCCCTTCCTTCCCCTCTCTCTAAAAATAAATAAAATATTTTTTAAAAAGGTTCTTCCTATTTATTTTTTTTAAAAAGACAAAGGAAATACTTATGCAAGTTCAGTAAGTGCCAGTGCTTCCGAGTACAGGCTTAGAATCAGGCTGCCTGGGTTTATAATCCAGCTTCTCTGGTCTCTGCTGAGTGACACCGTGGACAAATATCTTAGTCCCTCTGTGTTTCAGTCTCTCATCTGTAAAATGGTGATGACAGCAATCGCACCTATTGATACTGTTGTGAATGATAAATGAGTTAACTTACATAAAGTGCTGTTATAAGTATCTGGCACAGAGTAAGCACTTTAAAAATGTTAGACATTGTAATACTATCTACATGCATGAGCTTACTTAGGTCAGTCTTGTCACCATTTTTTTACAAAGAAACTAAAGTGAAATGAGTTTAGAAACTTGCCCAAAGTCACAAAGTCAAGGCCAAAAGAGAGGGCTCAAGCCCAGGTTAAATCTCTTTCTACACTATAACCCTACTGCCTCATGTCAGACAAGTGAATGTGTGAAAAGCCACAAGCAATTGAAATTATCCTCTTGCAAGCCTCTTATGGCCCTGCCCTCCCCTTAACCAAACTAGCCGTCAATGCAAATGAATTATGGAATCCAGGAGGAGCTGCTCTCTTCAGAAGGTGCTGGCTCAAGCCCTGAGGTACCCACTGAGGCTCATTTTTGCTGAGGGAGGCAGCCATCCACTCTGGCCTCTCCCCCTAGTACACACGCGGCTCTCTCTATTACCGCTGTGGACACAGAAGGCACAGCCATGGGTAAATCATAGCGGAAAGAAAGAGAAGAAATAGGATGGCGACAGAAATAGGATGGAGTCAGGTTCCTAGGAGAACATTTTTAAAAAGCTACCTTGATTTCAAAAAGTTGTTGGAGCGAGAAACTCATTTGGGCAATGCACTTGATTTACCCAACACATACAGACATTCGTCATTCTCCTTGAAGAGACTATGTAGCAAGATGGTTGTAAGTGAGGGAACCTCAGGAGCCAGATTTTATGCATCCAAATCCACGCCTAGCTTTTAGTAGCTATGAGACTTTGGGTCTCTCTACTTCGGTTTCTTCATCTGTAAAGAGGCATAATAGTAATGCCTACCATCTCTCTTTGTTCTGAAGGTTAAAGCATTTAGCACAGTGCCTGCCCCACAGCAAGCGGCCAATATTCTTTAGTCATTATTAGCAGTGACTAAGAACATGGGCTTTAGCAATAAGCAGACCTGACTAGATGATGAGAGCAAGTTATTTAACTTGTTTATAATAGAACATTCTCAGATAAAAAAGATACAATAATAGAGCCAACTATATAAAGGCATTTTGAGTTTAAAATAATTATACTTTATACCTTGAACATAAAAGTCTCAATACAGTGTCTGGCATAGTACCTTTTCAATGAATTGTTTATTATTCTTTTTTCTATAAACTTCTGCATTATGGGGGCAGATTGGGGCATGCATTTAGAGCTCATACAGTCTGGATTTCCAGCACAGTCTTGGTTTCATGTACTTCGTTTCGTTAGCTTCACAGACCCCTTTGTATAGTGGGTAATGGGGTGACAAAAAGACATTGGCTTCCCGGTGGCACCCCAGTGTTGTGCCCTTCTTGTCCCTCTCTGAGGTGCTGCGTGTGTGTGATGTCTTCTCAGTCCAGTATCATCATCAGAAGTTCACTAACAAGAAATTCAAGGATGGTAAGGGATTGTTGGCAAAACGAATACCAAGATTTTATAGCCTCTAAAACTTCGGAAAGGAAACAAGGAGAAAATCTTAGTGATTTTTAGGTTTGGCAAAGACTTGTGTCTAAAGAAGACACAAAGCCTGAACTATAAAAGAAAAGCTGATAAAATGGACTTCTTCAAAATTAAAAGCTATTGCTTCTAAAAAGACATTATTATGAAAATAAAAAGGCCACAGATGGGGGTATAATATTTACAAAAAATACATCTGATTAGGGACTTCTGTCTAGAATATACAAAGAACCCTTATAACTCAATAAAAAGAAGACAACATAATTTTTAAAACAGGCAAAATATTTGAATAAATGCCATCAAAGAAGATACACAGATGGCAAAGAAATACATGGAAAGCTGTTCAACATCATTAATAATTAGGTACATGCAAACTAAAACTATAATGAGACACTACCACATACCTACTCAAGTGGTTACAATTAAAAAGATGAACGATACCAAGTGTTGGCAATGACGTGGAGCAACTAGAACTTTCAGGTGTTGCTGATGAGAACGTAAAATGGTCCAGTCACTTTGGAAAATAGCTTTGCAGTTGAAAGGTAAACCTACATCTCGCATACAATCCAGCCATTCCACTTTTCAGTGTTTGCCCACGACAAGTGAAAACATTAAGTCTATAGGAAGACTTTCACATGGCAATTTATATCAACTTCATCTGTCATGGATACAAACTGAAACAACCCAAATGTCTACCAACAGGTAAACAGATTAACTCTGTGCATCCATACAATGATATACTTCTCATCAATAACAAAGAATAAGTTATTAATATATATAATAACATGGATGAATATAAACATAATTATGCTGAATGAAATAAGCCAGAATTTTTAAAAGAACATATACTACACGATTCTATTTATATAAAATTCTAGAAAATGCAAACTAATCTATAGTGACAAAAAACATATCATTGTTTACCTGGAGGTAGAAAAATGGAAGGATGGATAACAAATAGGCATAAGGACCTTATGGCAGTAATAGATAGGTTTATCATATTGACTGTGGTGATAGTTTCACAGTTGTATACATATGTCAAAACTCATGATAGCAGGCCCTGGCCAGATAGCTCAGTTGCTTGTAACATTGTCCCAATACACCAAGGTTGCCCACTCAGGGCACATACAAGAGTCCACCAGTGAATATATGAATGGGTAGAATGGCAAATCGATGTCTCTCTCTCTCTCTCTCTCTCAAATCAATAAACAAAAAAATTTTAAACTCACCCTGGCTGATGTGGCCAGTGGATTGAGCCCTGGCCTGTGAACCAAAGGGTCACCAGTACGATTCCCAATCAGGGCACATGACTGGGTTGCAGGCCAGGTCAGGTCCCCAGTAGGGGGCGCATGAGAGGCAACTACACATTGATGTTTCTCTCCCTTTCTCCCTCCCTTCCCCTCTGTCTAAAATAAATAAATAAAATCTTTATTTATTAAAAAATTATACTTATATATTAAAGTTAATATATAAATTAAAAACAAAAGTTTTAATTTATGTATTAAAATAACTCATTGTAGCAGTTTGGATCCAGTCAAGAGATAGAAATCACACCGTAGGCTAAACAGGAGAAGTTTAATAGAAAAAATTATTAACAATGATAAAAGAGTAACTATAAGATACAATGAAATCTACACGGTACCCTAGCGCTGAGGGAGAGAACTCTAACAAGGACACACTTGGGAGGGGTTCAGACCTCATCGGCTCAGGTAAGGTTCAACCCACGGGACAGCAAAGAAGTTTGGAGAGCAAGCAGGGGAAGGCAATTAATGGCATGGGCCTGCAGTGGGAGTGTGGGTGCTGGTGTGGACAGGAGGCCCTCAGAATGTATGAACAGTGGGGGCTTGCAGAGGAAGCGGCAATTCTGTGCCCTCCAATCCCTGGAGTCAAAGTTGAGCTGTAGGGACTTACTCAGTGTGTGACCCTCTGAGACACAGGATGCTGTAGGCAAGCCATACTGGGGCTTTGGTTTTCATGTTGAGAAGGCTGAGAAAAAGATTATCATCAGGGCAAGGCTGGGAGGGGGCAGAGAGATCGGATTCAGGACCTGTGCTGGGGCAGCCCCCACTAATATTCATGCCCTCTCACCACTCAGCCCATGCTGGCAACTACAAGGAGCCTCCTTCTCCTGCAGTGACTCTCCAGAGCCTGCGGCTGAGAAGGCTCACTTGAAGGGAGAAATGCTTGAAGAAACTCCCTTGTTTATCACAGAGCATACATTGAAGGTGCAATCAGAACTGAGCAATAAGCTAACAACTGACATGCTCATCAAATCATACACTGTAAATAATTCCAGTTTAGTGTATGTCAGTTACACCTCAGTCAACTTTCAGTGTAATATTGTACATCCAGACGGCCAAAGCACAGCGTCACAGGAGAGATTCTAAACATCAAAAGACAGAGAGTTAAAAAAGCAATAAATTCCCTGGCTAGTGTGGCTCAGTTGGATGCAGCGTCACTCTGAAAATTGACGAGTCATGGATTCGATTCCTGGTCAGGGCACACACCTCGGCTGTGGGCTTGATGCCCAGTCAGGGCATGTACATGAGGCAACGTATTGATGTTTCTCTCACGTTGATGTTTCTCTTTCTCCTACTCTCTCTCTTCCTCTCCCTCTCTCTCTCTCTTTCTCTGGAATCTATAAATATATCCTTGGGTGAGGATTTAAAAAAATAAACAATAAAAAAAGCAACTTGAAAGGAATAGACTATTTAGGTAAAAGACTTGCACACACACACACACATTCTGTCACTCATACATTCAGAGAGATAAGTGAAGATATTGTTTTTATGAAATAAAGACAGGATGTGGGAGGGCATGGGGAGGGTGAGGAAGATGGAATGAACACCAATAATCCTGGAAATTAGAAATAATTATTATGGTTGGAATGGAAAGCCTTGGAGAAATGCTTTCAAAATTCTGAAGAACATGTATTTTCTACTTAAAATTCCCAACAAAACTATCATTTGGAGTGAGAGAAGAAAATTTTCTGATGTGCAAAGCCTCAGTAGTATCTCCCATATGCCCTGTGTTAGTTTCCTCTGGTCTCTGAACAAATTACTGAAACTTGGCTTTACAATACAGATTTACTCCCTTAGTCTGGTGGGGTGGAAGTCCAAACTCAGTTTCACTAGGCCAAGGTCAAGGTGTCAGCAGGACTGCTTCCTTCTGGAGGCTCCAGGGGAGAATATGTTTTTTCCAGCTTCTAGAGCTGCATTTCTTGTATTCCTTGGCTTATGGCTCCTTCTTCCATTTTCAAAGCTAGTAATGTAGCATCTTCAAATCTCCCTCTGCTTCTATCTTCACATCTCCTTTTCCCTTATAAGGACCCTTGTGATTACTCAAGACCCACTTGGATGATCCAGGATAATGTCATCACAAAATCCTTAACGAAATTGCATCTACAAAGTCCCTTTTGCTGTGTAAAGGAACATATTGGCTCTGGGGATTGGGACTTGGAGCTCTTTGGACAGCCATTACTCAGCCTACCACACACCTCCAATAAGGAAGCTATTAGAGGATATACACCAGTTATTCAGAAAGTAAACCAAGAAAAAAGGAAACAGAAGGAATTTCCAGGTTGATAATGAAAGCATGTTCTAGGAAGAAAATTCAATAGCTCATTAGAAAGAATTAGTCAAGACTGAAACAGATCTGAAGACTCTAAAATCATCATCTGCTAGACTCTAAGGTGGATTTAGGCCTGAAAGGGACTTTTGCTTTTGAGGGCAAGTTTTTGGATGAGTTGGTGATAAGTGCCTAGAAAAATAAACAAGCATAATTATTAACTGCATGGAATACAAAAAAAGTTGTGCTAAAAAAGAAAAACAAACATAGTATGTTGTATGGTTTAGCTGTAGCTAGAGATTGCACAGACATAATATTGCAAATGCTGACTGGAAACAAATTATGATCAGTTATGATGGGAGAGCAGAAAAATGGGATGCATATGGTAATGATGGTGGAGACTGTGAAAGACAGCTCATATTTATTTCATACTGGAAAGTCAACAGATAAGGACTAAAACTAAAATATCAAGATGTGGCTATATGTTATTTAAATTCATGAAGACAAATAATGAAAGAAAGAATCGAAAGACTTGAAATCAAGGAATAGGTGTGGGAAAGCGGGGTGGATGATGGGAGGAGCATCACCGAGATGGTCAGTAGTGGCCCTCCTCTACAGGCCAGAGCTGATGGTAAGAGACACTGTTATCAAAACTGGGATTGTTGATGGTAATAGGGGTGATAATAGCCCCCAACAGAGACCAGGTGGAAGTGCTTAACTGAAGATGCAACATGGACACAATTATTGTGATGAGCAGTGAGGCTGGAGGGAAGCCTGGCTCACAGAGTTATGATATTTAATAGAAC
Organism: Desmodus rotundus; assembly: GCF_022682495.2. NCBI lineage: Eukaryota > Metazoa > Chordata > Mammalia > Chiroptera > Phyllostomidae > Desmodus > Desmodus rotundus. The sequence continues at coordinate 44,340,208 of NC_071389.1, read as the reverse complement.
ACAATATCCCTAAGGGCAAGATATATAGGCAGCCAACAAGGGAATTGTCCAAAGCATTTAGTCAAACGATATCAAGGATGGATGATCAGGAGGCAGAGAGCAGCTCTCTCTGTAAAAATTCATGGTACCTTACCCAGGTTGCAGGCCAGGATCAGTTTTCTGGACAAGTACTCAATTGATTAAAGGACAGGCTCAATCTCAGGAAGAAGGTCCCTACAACGGTGTGGGGTGCAAGTGGCCCTGCTGCTTGGGCCCATATGACCCAGTAGATCATATGTTACTGGAGAGTTTGTGGTGGGGAAAGATGCTGTATGGGGTTATAATGTCAGCCTTCAGTAGGAGAATTACAGTATAGACCGCTAGGGTTCTGTGTGACCATGCCATGTGCAGTAAAGAACTATACACTGTTCAATAATCAACAAAAGAAAAAAGCAAACAAAATATAATCAGAGACATTGAAATTAAGAACAATGTAACAATAGCCAGAGGGGAGTGGGGAGGAGATAGTGAGGAGAGGGGTCTATAGGAGCTACTATAAAGGACACAAGGACAAAATCAAGGGGGAGGGTAAAGGTGGGGGAGGGAGGTGGGACTGTCTGGGATGGGGTGGAGGGAAGAGGAGAAAATGCAGACAATTGTAACTGAATAAAAATAATAATAAAATAAATTTTTTAAAAAATGGCAGAAGCACTAAAAGGCATCAAAATCAAAATGTTCAAAAACTGTTTCTGAGCAGTGGAAAAAACATCTCAATAAGTGTATGGTATCAAATGGAGAGTATACTTTGAAGGTGACTGAAGTTTAAACATGTAAGAATAAATACATAATTTTTTATAAATACCAAAAAAAAAAGAATTATACACTGTTCAAAAAATAGCATCCTCTTCCCAATGATCAGGGCCAGTTGCTCCAGAGTGCCAGGACAGGGTGAGAACTCCTTTGCTTGCCTACTGGTCTCTGGGCATGAGGA